>NC_081192.1:15519407-15849407 GCF_902713425.1 Acipenser ruthenus | reverse complement strand
AACAAAGGGATAACCAAGTTCTTTTTGAACTATATATAACAATTGTGCAGTTTCTGTGAATTTTATGGATTAGAAGAGGCTTTACATTTAAAGAAAAAAAAAGATCAATAAATATAACATGTACAATATAAGAGAAATACAGTAGGTGCCGCTTATTAACCTCTCAGTTCCCAGCAAAAAATTGTCATTAACCGAAAAGTTGCCAATAAGCAAAAAGCTCCCATTTTCAAACGTATTTATATGGAACCATATATACTGCAGTTGTACAAATATGGCACTGAAATACATGTGTTTTAAATGTTGGTGTTAAAAAATGAACATGAAACACAAAATACCAAAACATAGAACTGTTTACTTCGTGTGTGTAAAACAAAAAAAGGGAGTAGGCTTTAAATAGTACAACACAACGATGTACTACAAGTGTCCTTACAGTGAGTAAAGCAAACATAAAAAATATGTGCTGTACTTACAATCAATTGTAAAAGATCACAATTTTAAAATAAGAAATTGTCCAACGTTGTCTGCTTTTTGCAATGTACCACCTGCCGCTGTAAATCCGTCTCAACTTTGCGTGCCACTTTATAGCCAGTTTCAAAGCCACGATTCTGCCTCCGTCCGCCATAAATACAGAAATACTTGAGTCAGTGTGTTATAAAAGCTGCATGAAGCTGTAGCACTGGCAACTAGTAATGAAGTTGTCAATAAGCGGCGTGCAGTTGCTAATATCAGAATTCCATTAATATTAAAGTCTATGGGATGGGATTGGTTCCTGGGAAAATGTTGTTAATAACCGAAAGTTGTCTTTATCAGGGTTGCTAATAACCGGCATCTACTGTACATCTGTTGATAAATGCAGATAAACTGAATTTCTATCAAATTGGCTTACAACGCATCTGGTAACAGATCATTTTCTATAGAAGTGTAATTTCCTACCCGTTTCAATGAGAATTGTTCAATTTGATTTTTCTTTTTTTTGAAGAGCTTCTGAACCTCTTTAAAAACACTCTCTGCGCCTTCCACATCACCTGAAGCTCCCTGGCACACTGAAAAGAACAAGCCAAACACATTTAGGTATTGCTGGATGTATCAAGAAGGTATCAAATGTCTAAAACAGTATTATGTAATACACTGCCTTGCGAAAGTATTCGGCCCCCTTGAACTTTGCGACCTTTTGCCACATTTCAGGCTTCAAACATAAAGATATGAAACTGTAATTTTTTGTGAAGAATCAACAACAAGTGGGACACAATCATGAAGTGGAACGAAATTTATTGGATATTTCAAACTTTTTTAACAAATAAAAAACTGAAAAATTGGGCGTGCAAAATTATTCAGCCCCCTTAAGTTAATACTTTGTAGCGCCACCTTTTGCTGCGATTACAGCTGTAAGTCGCTTGGGGTATGTCTCTATCAGTTTTGCACATCGAGAGACTGAAATTTTTGCCCATTCCTCCTTGCAAAACAGCTCGCGCTCAGTGAGGTTGGATGGAGAGCATTTGTGAACAGCAGTTTTCAGTTCTTTCCACAGATTCTCGATTGGATTCAGGTCTGGACTTTGACTTGGCCATTCTAACACCTGGATATGTTTATTTGTGAACCATTCCATTGTAGATTTTGCTTTATGTTTTGGATCATTGTCTTGTTGGAAGACAAATCTCCGTCCCAGTCTCAGGTCTTTTGCAGACTCCATCAGGTTTTCTTCCAGAATGGTCCTGTATTTGGCTCCATCCATCTTCCCATCAATTTTAACCATCTTCCCTGTCCCTGCTGAAGAAAAGCAGGCCCAAACCATGATGCTGCCACCACCATGTTTGACAGTGGGGATGGTGTGTTCAGGGTGATGAGCTGTGTTGCTTTTACGCCAAACATAACGTTTTGCATTGTTGCCAAAAAGTTCGATTTTGGTTTCATCTGACCAGAGCACCTTCTTCCACATGTTTGGTGTGTCTCCCAGGTGGCTTGTGGCAAACTGTAAACAACACTTTTTATGGATATCTTTAAGAAATGGCTTTCTTCTTGCCACTCTTCCATAAAGGCCAGATTTGTGCAGTATACGACTGATTGTTGTCCTATGGACAGAGTCTCCCACCTCAGCTGTAGATCTCTGCAGTTCATCCAGAGTGATCATGGGCCTCTTGGCTGCATCTCTGATCAGTCTTCTCCTTCTATGAGCTGAAAGTTTAGAGGGACGGCCAGGTCTTGGTAGATTTGCAGTGGTCTGATACTCCTTCCATTTCAATATTATCGCTTGCACAGTGCTCCTTGGGATGTTTAAAGCTTGGGAAATCTTTTTGTATCCAAATCCGGCTTTAAACTTCTCCACAACAGTATCTCGGACCTGCCTGGTGTGTTCCTTGTTCTTCATGATGCTCTCTGCGCTTTAAACGGACCTCTGAGACTATCACAGTGCAGGTGCATTTATACGGAGACTTGATTACACACAGGTGGATTCTATTTATCATCATTAGTCATTTAGGTCAACATTGGATCATTCAGAGATCCTCACTGAACTTCTGGAGAGAATTTGCTGCACTGAAAGTAAATGGGCTGAATAATTTTGCACGCCCAATTTTTCAGTTTTTTATTTGTTAAAAAAGTTTGAAATATCCAATAAATTTCGTTCCACTTCATGATTGTGTCCCACTTGTTGTTGATTCTTCACAAAAAATTACAGTTTCATATCTTTATGTTTGAAGCCTGAAATGTGGCAAAAGGTCGCAAAGTTCAAGGGGGCCGAATACTTTCGCAAGGCACTGTATATGTGTGTGTGTGTATGTAATCAATCTAAATATATAAATAACTGTAAAGCTTTGTAAATACAGTGCTGTGAAAAAGTATTTGCCCCCTGTCTGATTTTCTGCATTTTTGCATATTTTTTACATTGTATTTGGTCAGATTTTTTTGTGGGTTGTAGTAGTATATAGAGGGAGTCTGAGAAAAAATGACACCAAAGTTTGGTGCTGCTTTCATTTGTCTGGTGTGCAAGGTAATCAAACATGCAATCTTCAGGTGTGAAAGTTATTGCCCCCCCCCCCCCTGTTAACTCAACCCAATTAAAGGGATAATTAGGGTCAGCTGTTTGAGTACTTTGGTTAACAACCAGGCCTGATTTGGGCCAGCCCTGCCCAATATAAATCTAACTTTGGCCCTTACCATCAGAGTGAAGTTGTCAGCACAAAGGTTCTAGAGGCACATCATGCCACGAACAAAAGAAATTCCTGAAGACCTCCGGAAAAAAGTTGTTGATGCCTATCAGTCTGAAAAGGGTTACAAAGCCATTTCTAAGGCTCTGGGGTGCCACCGAACCACAGTCTGAGCCATATTGTCCAAAAGGAGAAAGTTTGGGACAGTAGTGAATCTTCCCAGGAGTGGCCGTCCTGCCAAAATCTCTCAAAGAGCAAGACGTAAAATCGTTCAGGAAGTCACAAGGGATCTGCAGGCCTCTCTCGCCTTGGCTAAGGTCAGTGTTCATGACTCCACCATCAGAAAGACAATGGGCGAAAATGGGATTCATGGCAGAGTAGCAAGGCGGAAACAATTGCTTATTAAGAAGAACATGAATGCTCGTCTCAAGTTTGCCAAAAGCACCTGGATGATCCTCAAGAGTTCTGGAACAATGTTCTATGGGCAGATGAGTCAAAAGTTGAACTTTTTGGCCGACATGGGCCCTGTTATGTCTGGCGAAAACCAAACACTGCATTCCACAGTAAGAACCTTATACCAACGGTCAAGCATGGTGGTGGTAGTGTCATGGTTTGGGGATGCTTTGCTGCATCTGGACCTGGATGCCTTGCCATCATTGAAGGAACCATAAATTCTGCTCTGTATCAGAGAATTCTACAAGAGAATGTCAGGCCATCCGTCCGTTAGCTGAAGCTGAAGCGCAGCTGGGTCATGCAGCAAGACAATGATGCGAAACACACAAGCAAGTCTACATCAGAATGGCTGAAGAACAAGAAATTTTATGTTTTGGAATGGCCTAGTCAAAGTCCAGACCTAAACCCCATTGAGATGTTGTGGCAGGACCTGAAACGAGCAGTTCATGCTCGAAAACCCACAAATGTCACTGAGTTAAAGCAGTTCTGCATGGAGGAGTGGGCCAAAATTCCTTCACGGCGCTGTGAGAGACTAACCAATAACTACAGGAAGCATTTGGTTGCAGTTATTGCTGCTAAAGGTGGCGTAACCAGTTATCGAGTCTAAGGGGGTGATTACTTTTTCACATTGGGGGCACTGGGTGTTGCATAACTTTCTTTAATAAATAAATGAAATAAGTATCACATTTTTGTTATATTTGTTCACTCAGGGGTCCCTTTTATCTAATATTAGGTTTTGGTTGAAGATCTGAAAACATTCAGTGTCAAAAATATGCAGAAAATCAGACAGGGGGCAAATACTATTTCATGGCACTGTAGGTCCCACTGTGTGTTGCTTTTAACAGTCTGCATTCCTTCCTAATAAACTTACTATGGCTTTTGATTACACAGTACAGTCAGCCCCCAGTTAAGAACAGCTCCGACTATAAGCCAAAATACATACTAAATAGGGATGGGTCAGTGTAGTCAATTTACATTAAAATAAAATAAAAAAAAAACTTTTAGAATAGCAGATTACATATTCGAGTACACGAAAAAAGTCTTGTGATACGGGAAATATCAACTGCTAAGCAGAACAACACAATGACTTATAAGAAAAAGCAAGATACTTGGAAAGGAGTTATTTAATGCTGGACTGCAGTTCAATGTAAAACATCTGACTTTCTGTGAATGGATGGAGTAAGGTCAACATTTGCACTGACCACTACAAGTAAAACCAGCTATATTCCTTATTTACACATTACAGAATAAACAAAGTCGCTTGAATGAATCTGATGTCATTACTTAAATCATATGGCTAGTTGTAATTGGTAGTAATGTTAAACTATTGTAATGTTGGAATGCATTTGCTATTGTTTTGGCCAGGTTACAATATTTGCACTGTTCAGATTATGTTATGAATGTTATTTGTTAGAATTATACAGATTAAGAATATTTAGGTTGCTATATTATAAGTGTTATTTTATTCTGAATACAGCAAAAAAAATGATTATTTTGTACTCTGTTTTGTACTGCGCATCGTTGAGCTACTGTAGCTTTAATTGCGAGATATGTTCTGTGATGTTGCTGCTCAACTGCGTCTTGGTACAAGTTTCATTGAGGTCTATATTTTAATTCAGTAAGCAAAAGGAAGAACCTGTGCCAAACAAAGTATTTAAAGTTTACCGGCTTACACTGTTATGCTGTCTGCTTGTACTAAACATACATATCGGCCTATTATTCTTGGGAGAGTAAGAGCAGGGTCTACAGTTCGGGTAATCGAATACTCGAAATGTATTCAAATAGAAAACTATTCCCATCCCTAATACTAAATTAACATTTGATTAACTTCTAAAACAAAACCCATTCATAAAACTAAAGAAAGCAACTGCTTATTTGCTTGTGCAATAGACAAACCTGCTGTCAGATAAGCGTAATAGCACTGAGACCATCTTGACTCATTTTTAAGTCGTTCAAAGGACTCATATGCATCTTTGAAGCTCATCTCAATCATACTGCACCAACCTAAAACGAAAACATAAAATATCAGCACCTAGCACTGCAGGGCAACATAAGTGAGGTCCAGAACATACGTAAAGGATATGCCACGGCCCAACTGAAAATATCACATTTATTGTACGAGTTACCCTCTTCGAAGAAGTCCAGTTATCAAGTAAACTTAAATCTGATTTTGTTCAGTTGGGCCACGGACGGCATATTAGACTTATGCAACACTTCTACCAAGTTGCTTTTATGTATTTTTTTTTTCCTTCCTGTCGGTACGTCAGTTTGTTGCTATTGATTGCAGTGGCGGTAAGTGATAGATTTGCTCACACAGGCCCAAATTATGTATAAAGACGTTTCTTGGTCTAGTTGCTCTGCTTCACTGTGATTATAACATCTGCTTTTCAGAGGTGAACTATTTTCTAGTTCCTGTTCCTCATTCATGAGTTTGATGACATTTCAAATTGCTCCCCTATTTCCATTTTGATGGGTCCTGTTTGTGTTGCGAGAGTTGATAGGACAATTTCAAATTCAGTTGGAAATAACAAAGTTACCCAAAAATCCAGACCTGCAAATGCTGTCTGAGCCAGTATCTTCCAAACAAGAAATCTAACATCAAAAGGCATTTACTTTAGAAGCTATACTGTGTGTACAGGAATAAACTTTTTCAATAAAAACAGGCCTTTACCTATTTCATAGAGACACACATGTTGAATTTCTCTTTGATCCGCTGCTAGTTCCAATGCATCATGAAAAGAAATCAAGGCACTGTTAATCTGGCACTAGGAAAGAAAAAAAAGAAAATCAGGTTCATAACTATTTTGTTGTACACTTCATTAGATAAAATACATTTACAGTGTAGACTTTATCAGTGGAATATTTATCTAAAAAACTTGATATATTGACAGGTCAAACATTTGAGAATGTAAAATCCCCTTGTCTGCAATGTAAGCCAATTCATGTTGTCATCTGACATACCATGTGCTCCACTAGACCTATAGAAGCTGTGAGATAATAGTGGGAAAGCTTCATAGTGACTTCAAGGGGCATTATCAAGGGTTCCTGGAACAGCAAGTGAGCCATACAAATCTATCTATGTCATTTAAAATAATACTGTACACTGTACAGACCCTTATTTGCTGAAGAAACAGGCAATCAATAACATGAAATGTTGTCAAACTATAAGCAATCCATACCTCTAATCTTTGGACCCTTCCTTTGAAGAACATGAAGAGTGAGGAGTTAGGATACACAGTTTCTTTCTTCTGGAGGATCTCCTTTGCTTCTGCCAATCCTGCCTGAGTGTCAGTCCCGTCCAGGGCGAAAAATGGCCGGACCACTGTGTGATACCAGAGTAACGCTAACCTGATGAGACACAGTAGAAAAAGTGGCACTTGGAGACTGGGCTCATTTAAAGCTTGGGTCTTTAAACTTCTGGCATCACTAATGGATGAAAATGAGCTGTATGATTGATATGTCCATTGGTTAAAACAATGTGACAGTGAACCAGTACATTTTTACTGTACAACCCTAGTAGAACTTTCATTTCCTTATTACAGCACAGTGAAAATCGTGTCCACTTCTCAGAAATTTATTATTATATTGCCTTTCATTTATTTTAAGCATCTTCAAATAATTTTCCTAAACAACAGAAAAAAACACAGGCAAACATTTCTGTTAAATAAGGGAACCTGTTCATATATTTATTATTTCATCTAAACACGTGAAGCTTTAATTTGTGGGTCAGTGTTAAACATGGAACCACTATCTTCCCAACCGGTTTGTTACGGAATAGTTTGAAACATGAAGTAAATTGGATACGTGAAAAAGATCTGCATCACCAGTGTGGTACAAAAGTGTAATCTATCTCTCAGTAACAGATATCCCCCATCACATCTATAAATTCAAAAAAGCTATCGCTATCATGAAAAAGTAGACCTACTGCCACAGTATTTACATGTAAAAATGTAACCAACATACATGTTCACAGACAACTCCACTCATCCGCAGATTCTGACACTCAATCCCTTGTGCTGAAGAAGGACCTTCCCTAGTTTTATTATAATGGGCAGTTCTCTTTAGTGTAATAGTTTAATATAAGTACAGGCTCCTCCACTATATCCTTATCCCAGGGGAAGTGCATTCCCACAGTGAACGACTACTAGTTGGCCAATATAGGTGCCTCAGTTTACTGTCATTTAACCTTCTTCCCCCAGAGCAATGTGATACACCTACTCACGTAGCTAGAGGCGCCTTCATGTCCTTACTTTCACTTGCAAAAGTGAGGGAAGACAACCCCTGTAGCCGGTCCCCGGGAAAGCCAAGCAGGTTGATGATTTTCAGCAGGTGAGGCGGCACCATGGATATACAAAGGTGGAAGAGACCATATCCAAAGCTCACAGAGCCTTTCAGTCTGCTGAGGGACTCAGCCGATACACCCTCGTTGGTGACCGAGTTGTCGTTCGCCCTGTCCGAGGTCAGCGATTCCTGAGACGTCGTCTTCTGACACGATTCCTGCAGCACGCCGATGTCGCTGTAGCATTTATTGTAGATCTTCCAGGCCTTTCGAAGGATCCAGCCCCCTTTGATGTAAGCTAGGAGGGGGGAAAAAAACTTGGTTTATGCCATTCACTGTTAGTTTAAAAAAAAAAAAAAAAATACATAGGAAATGGACTATCTACTATATCCTTGTCACCAGAATAAGAATGGAAATAGTTATATATAAAGCCCTGTGACATTCTTTTTATTTTCTATAATTTTAAGTTTTATTTTTCAGAAATTCCGTTTTATTTTGTTTTATCCACTAAAGATGTTGTTTTATTTTGCTTTATTACGTATACACATTAATAAAATAACTCATAGATGTATATAAATAAAAACAAAGTATACATATATATATTTTTTGATTAAACACGATCTGTTTTTCTATTATTATGACAAACAGACCTAGCACAGAAAAATAATTTAGTTACCATAATTTTAGCGGCAGAAAACAGTAACATACGTGAAGTCCCCAACTATTTTTAATTAACTGCCTATTTATAGTAAATACTGCCCATGCCCTCTATAAAAATACAATAAGATAAAATAAAAATACAAAAATACTTTTATTACTGCACAATGGAAATCAAATCAGCATGAAGGATATTAAATCAACAAACACAAAAAATGGCTTATTTTAGAACATTGTACAATTCAGCATGAACTCAAAAAGCAGGTTATGCATGTATTCATAAGGAGCTTGAAACTGGCACAAATATTAAAATTAAGAATTAAATGCAAGCATACAACAGAACTGTATGTGTTATTTTTTCATGGTTTGTCATCTATCACTTACAATCACTGAATACTTTGAAGAAAAAAAAAACGTTCACAGTCAATGGAAACCACAGGGTACATGAGGCAAGAAATCACGGTATTGGATAAGCTGGTATTTTGGTAGCTGAGGTCAGACAGCATGTCAATAACACCTACAGAGCCGTCAAAATTATTCTTAACTGCATCTTTCACACTGTCGCTTAGTTTCATGTACCACAACACAAAATCATGCATTTCCACTTCCCTCAGCAGTGGCACGTTCACGATACATTCAACATATTTGTATCCACCAATGCCCGAGTGGCTATCTCCAGTGGATTAAACAGAAGTCAGGAGAAATTCTTTACAGCGTTGTTCAATTGTTATGTGCGGTTTAGGCATTTTAGAAATTGTATAAACCTCCCAATTTAAAAATGTCATTCTATGTTTGATTTATAATGATTTTTCATTTTATTTCGTTTTATATGTTGCATTTTGTTTTATATGTTGCATTTTGTTTTATATGTTGCATTTTGTTTTATTTTTTTATATGTTGCATTTTGTTTTATTTTATTTTTACATGTTGCATTTTGTTTTATTTCGTTTTATATGTTGCATTTTGTTTTATTTTTTTATATGTTGCATTTTGTTTTATATGTTGCATTTTGTTTTATATGTTGCATTTTGTTTTATTTTTTTATATGTTGCATTTTGTTTTATATGTTGCATTTTGTTTTATATGTTGCATTTTGTTTTATTTTTTTATATGTTGCATTTTGTTTTATATGTTGCATTTTGTTTTATTTTTTTATATGTTGCATTTTGTTTTATATGTTGCATTTTGTTTTATTTTATTTTTACATGTTGCATTTTGTTTTATTTCGTTTTATATGTTGCATTTTGTTTTATATGTTGCATTTTGTTTTATTGTTTTATATGTTGCATTTTGTTTTATATGTTGCATTTTGTTTTATTTTTTTATATGTTGCATTTTGTTTTATTTTATTTTTACATGTTGCATTTTGTTTTATTTCGTTTTATATGTTGCATTTTGTTTTATTTCGTATTTGCAAAAAACACGGGGCTCTAGTTATATACAACATCTGGTTCTAATGCAAAGTCCTGAAAAGGCTGTAAAATTATACCTACAGTTTTACATTCGCTCAATAGGGGGGAAAACTGACTTTTTGCCTTTTGCACTGCATCTTGTTCAAAGAAGATTGCCTTAAAGTGCTACTGAAAATGATTTCCTGAACAAACACATGGTAACAAACCTGAGACTTCCTGTTTGACAAAGGAGAGCACGGCCAGATAGACCTGACAGTCTGCTACAATGATTTGTCTCTGAAGTCGATCTACCACTGAGGGGGGAGGCTTCTGAGAGTCAACCTGTAAGAGCAGAGACAAAACTAGAAATGGGAGTTTTTGGAGAACAAAAACAAAGCATCTCGGTAGCATAACCTAAGAGGTAAGGGTGTGCAGAGAATCTACTCATACTTCTAATCGTACTCAGAAACAAATACTCGTACTTGGATTTTACTTGCATGATGTCACCAGAAGTTGGTGGGGTTAAAACCTGAAGTGTTATTAAAATGAATTTCTGGCCGTGATTTTCACTCAAAGTGACCATACATTGTTTTAATGTTTATTTAAGAATGCTTTTTATCGTTTTAAGTCTTGATGTGTCATTTTAATTACTGTTGCGCAAGACTTATTATCAAATTATATGGGGTGTATGTGATAGGGTGGTGATAAATGTACACAGTTGAAGTGGAGACCACTTAGACCAGATTGAAAATCTGCAAGATGTATTTACTGGGGGATGGGGGTGCTTGTGTATAGTACATAGTAAAGTATGATAACATTGTAGTCCGGTATTAGGAAAGCATTTAATATTTCAGCTAGGGCTGTCAGAAAAGCCCTATAACAACTCTAATGATGTTCATGTGTATTGTTAAATTAGTTTAAGAAAGTTATGAATATATGCTAAACTGTTGTGTTGGTAAAAACTTACAGTTTTGAGTAAATTAAGCCAGTTTATAGCAACAACAAAAAACAGAAGTGTAGATTGTGTTTAAAAGTTGTTAATTAATTTAATGTATACATCCTGTCTTGCGTTTTGTACCCGTCTTGATAAAGATGTTGGATGAGCAAGCAACAGTGAGGGAGAGCGTCCGGGTTGGTTCTGCAAGGGGGCATGGCCAGCAGGCAAGCAGCATCATTATACAACCACATGAACGATGATTAATTAATGACTTATTCATCAATGAAAGTATTTCAGTGTCTTGGGTGTATAAATTATAATAAAACACAATGCAGTTACAACAAGGATGTATATAAGCCTTTTATACTCTATAAATATACTGTGTGTTCATACCATCCTTTCGAGGGAAATAGTACTTCCCACTATTATATACTGGGTCCACTGTAATCGTTAGAGTGTTTACAAGACACTCAAAATAGATGCTGAATGTACATCAGAGACATCTCACAACAAAAACAACTAAAGACACCACAAGAAAAAAAATCTCTCAATTAATCATATCTCATTTACTTCCTTTCCTAATAATCCAACACTGCATGATTTAAAAGAAGACAACATTCGCATACTCATTTTGGACAAGCCTATATCATATCAAACCGCTAAATTAACGTTTAACAAATATTACACCATAACCATGGCTTTTAAAACAGCTACAGGACGAATACATCCTTTTTCAGTGTGCTGCTGCAGAGATGAATTTTTAGATTTCAGTAATATTTTACAAGATTTGCACAAAGCCACATGAACTTTTATTATCGTTGAATACAACAATGTCGTAATTTTTCCAAACAGTGGATTTAGACGTACCTTTTCCAGCAATGGAACGTTCCACTGCTACACATTCTCCTTTTAGTTTTATTTTTCTTTTTTTTTACTCCATCAGCCTATCTATATCATGATTGCCGTGAAGGCATAATTCATGACATAAAGCAGGTCATAATATAAACCGAGTTTCACGTTTACAAGTGCGAGAAAAAAAAGAAAGAAAACTAACGGTGAATTAAAGACCAGTGTTTTAATACTGTACATTTAGTCATTCTTTACATTTAAACACATGCATATAGTTTACTACAAGACAAATATGTTTTGTATCATTAACTAGAACAAAACAGTTTGTGTCATTATCTAAAAAAGGCATGAATTGTCGACTGATGAGAGTTATCAATTAGGAGTTGCACTTGGTGTTTTAGACTGACTGTTAAAATTTGGTGACGTTGGTGTTTTGTAACTGAACTGTATCACGTTAGGACAGCCCACGCAGCATTTGACAGGCTCCACAAAATGTCAGTTTATCAGCCGAGATGATTATTGCTTGTGAGCTGCGTTGGAAATTAATTATATCCTGTGGTTATTAAAGCATGGCGACGCAGCATTTGACAGGCTGCACAGAACGAATAAACGAGTTTGTGAGATATTAAGAGAGGTAATTTCTCAAAGAACCTATGGTGCATGATGAGTGGTTTTTTAAAAATCGTGACGCAGAAAGTTTTAGGAAGCACTTGCAAACAGAGGAAATTAAAAACGCCATAATTGACGATAACACACCCGACCTGACCCGAACCTGACACTTATTGTCGGGTCCTGTCGGGCTCGGGTCAGGTAGCAAGGCTTTACTGAGATATCAGGATCAACAGAAATTTAACTATCTACAGTACCTCTGAATGGGAACAATACAAGCAGCTCTCCGATCAATGTATATTAGTTAGTTCATTCTTGGGTTTTACCACTAAATTGTACAGTCTCTTTAGAACTGCGCCTCACTCTCTGCACTCACATTCCTTTTAAGCTTGTTCTTGATTGTTTCGATGACTCCAGCTTCGTCGCTCTCACACAGCTTTTCTGTTGTCTTCAGATCCTCACAGGCCGTGTGCATCTTCTCTTCTTCGAAAGTCATCATGGCATTCTGTAAAGAAAAGAAAAAGCACAACCCACCATCAAACTTCAAATTCTACCAAGAGTCCCATACAAATGCAGTTACAACAAATGCAGCTAAACAAAATATTTGAGTGATAAGTGATGCACCAGCCATGTCATGTCTTATTGTACATCTTAAAAAGGTAAGCATACACCTTTTAAACATACACATAGTCATGGGTTTCTCTCAACCAAAGATGTACAGTTGTTTCTCAAACTGTTTTCAGGTGGTGCCTTTAGTGAAACATACATAGGTTATTTATTACTGAACACCCTGCCTCCTTCTAATAATCTGGAACAAGATTTATGAAGCTACAGTCTAGAACTCATAAAAAGGTATAGATTTGTGCATGTATCGTTACCTCATTATACCTCCCAGATTCTTAGAATCCTAGCCAAGTTTAATCACAATTGAATAAGCCATTTTCAGAACATTATGTAAAAATACAAGTGTGACATAAAGACCGACATACAGGGCACTTCCATATAGTGGCACTGGCTACAATTGGATACGGTTAAGGCAGTTGATCTGCTGAATTATGTGCTGGTCTTGTGATGTGGACTACTGTAATGCCTACTAGGGGCTGGGTAAAAAAAAACCACCACTATACTAATATTACTTGTGACCTGAGACACATTTAAACCAACCCTCAAGGAGAAGAGAAGAGCTACTGCACCTCCTACCCCCCCCCCCCCCCCCCTTTTCTATATAATTAGCATATCGAGTCATTACATTGAAAGCATTCTGTACAGTACATCCAACAACATTTTGGCCAAAAAACATTTTTGGCTTTGATTTTATTCTATGATGTTATCAGCTGAGGTTGCAGAAAAATGTGGAATATGAATAAGTTATTTAAGAATTGTGGATAAGACACATGCTATGTAAAATCTTAAACATAAGGGGGTCTGTTTCCAGCTGTATTCTGTTTCGTGGTGTTAAAAATGCCATACACTGTAGTATTGTATATATACAGTGCCTTGCAAAAGTATTCAGACCCCTGACCAATTCTCATATTACTGAATTACAAATGGTACATTGAAATTTCGTTCTGTTTGATATTTTATTTTAAAACACTGAAACTCAAAATCAATTATTGTAAGGTGACATTGGTTTTATGTTGGGAAATATTTTTAAGAAAAATAAAAAACTGAAATATCTTGCTTGCATAAGTATTCAACCCCTGTGCTGTGGAAGCTCCCAGTTTACACCGATGAAAGAAATTGCCCTAACGAGGACACAATTACCTTACCATTGGCCTCCACCTGTGAACCATTAAAGTTGCTGTCACATTTTCTGGATAAAAACCCCACTGTTGAAGGATCATTGGTCAGGCTGTGAATCTGAAGGAAAATGAAGACCAAAGAGCATTCTACAGAAGTTAGAGATAAAGTAATACAAATGCATAGATTAAGGAAAGGGTACAAAATAATATCCAAGTGTTTGGATATCCCAGTGAGCACAGTTGGATCAATAATCAGGAAGTGGAAGCTGCATCACACCACCCAGGCACTGCCAAGAAAAGGCCGTCCCTCAAAACTCAGTGCTCAAACAAGAAGGAGACTTGTGAGAGAAGCCACAGAGAGGCCAACAATCACTTTGAAGGAGCTACAGAGTTCAGTGGCTGGTACTGGAGTAATGGTGCACCAGGCAACCATATCAAGAGCTCTGCATAACACTGGCCTGTATGGGAGGGTGGCTAGAAAGAAGCCGTTACTCAAAAAGTACCATCTGAAAGCACGTCTGGAGTTTGCCAGCAAGCATGAGAGTGACCCAGCTGCGATGTGGGAAAAGGTTTTGTGGTCAGATGAGACCAAAATAGAGCTTTTTGTCCAAAACTCAAAGTGCTATGTGTGGCGCAAACCTAACACTGCCCATGCCTCAAGACACACCATCCCTACAGTGAAGTATGGTGGTGGCAGCATCATGCTGTGGGGATGGATCTCATCAGCAGAGACTGGGCATCTTGTTAAAACTGAAGGAAGAATGGATGGAGCAAAATACAGGGAACTACTGCAAGAGAACCTGCTTCAGTCCGCTAAAAAACTGAAGCTTGGGAGGAAATTCATCTTTCAGCAGGACAATGATCCCAAGCACAAGGCCAAAGCAACATTGGAGTGGCTCAAGAACAAAAAGGTGAATGTCCTACAGTGGCCCAGTCAAAGTGCTGATCTCAATCCCACTGAGAATCTGTGGCACTATTTGAAAATTGCGGTCCACAAGCATCGTCCAACCAACCTGAACAACCTGGAGCAAATCTGCCGAGAAGAATGGGCCAAAATCACTTCGACACTGTGTGCAAACCTGGTACATACTTGCCCCAAAATACTTAAAGCTGTTATTGCAGCGAAAGGTGGCTCTACCAAATATTAATGTGTGGGGGTTGAATACTTATGCAAGCAAGATATTTCAGTTTTTTATTTTTCTTAAAAATATTTCCCAACATAAAACCAATGTCACCTTACAATAATTTATTTTGAGTTTCACTGTTTTAAAATAAAATATCAAACAGAACGAAATTTCAATGTACCATTTGTAATTCAATAATATGAGAAAATTGCTCAGGGGTCTGAATACTTTTGCAAGGCACTGTATATATTGAACCTGACTGGGTGAAGGAGATAGTAACCAGAGCTACAGGTCTGAGTCACTCTCTTCAACACGCACATCAACACTACATCTGCAACATACCATCTAGAATTCTACCAAATACTGTTTTTTTTGTTATAAGCAATTTTCTGAACATTATGTAAAAATAGAAGTGTGACATAAAGACCAACAGACAGGGCACTTCCATGTATCGCCAGATTTGTATACTCTCAATAGATTGTGCTAAACATGTCTTACAACATGTTTCATCACAAGAGATGTCTTGATATGACATACTGTACAGAGGGATGGACTGACAGACAGCCAGGGATGCTGTTGCCATACATACAGGTGCACTCCACTAATAACAGACTCCAAGGGACAATGGAAATCAGTACTTTATAAACGAAGTATGCAGTAAACACAATTTGAAATGCTGTCTGTAACTGCGAACATAAGTACCTTAAATATAAACAATACAAGAAAGCTTAACTTCCAAATAACGGAAGTTTATTATGTTTTACAAAACACACCCCTGTGGGCCGTACAATGTAATAAGTAGTACCATTTTAAGAATTTATATTTTCGCTAAATGTAATTAAAAGTGTATACGTTATATGTTTAAACTGTACAACAATTGTGCCAACAAAAACATACAAATATCTACCTGTGGAACAGGAAAACTGTACGTATTAAACGGTATGTTATAAACGACTCAGTTTTAACCAGAGTAATTCCCCATTAAAACCCATGTTGTTTGGCAGGGACATTCCTCCTCAATACATTGTAAACTGAACTTGGATCCGTTACAAGTGGAGTGCACCTGTATATATCTTCTATATATTCCACCATTAACATAAGACTGGATAACAGTTTTAAGAAATTCAATTCAAAGATGAAACAAGCAACTGCAAACAAAGCTTCTTCATTTGGACTTATTGTCATGACAAACAATTATAATGCTAAATAGGCTTGCTTCCAAACGACACAGGTCGAGGGTTTCTGTGACCTTTTTGACTTCTTCGTGGATTATAGCTGTGAAAAGCAAGGGTCAATCTCATTAACGCCCTGGATGTTTATTATAAAAGCTACACGATCGAATGCACAGTATTTCTTTTTTTTCCTCACTGTATATTGTCAACAATTGACTATGTTTACAAGCAGGTCAATACCAATCTGGATTCAGAATACATAGTACTCCAAATTACAGTTCCAGGCATGTAAATGGGGCATTTGCAGAATCTAGGAGGTCAATTCTGAAGCAGAGTTTTCAGAATCCACAGAGCACAATACCCGATTTCAATACCGCATGGAAATATACAAGTGGTATTAAATCAGTATTCGCTTACTGAATATTGCCTTGACTCCCAGCAGCACTTGTTGTTTATCAACAAGATGAGCATCATGACGGCCAAAAGCAAGGAAGCATATCTTCACAAAACTAAAACACCCTCCAAGAACAAAGTTTATCTTTCTCTTTCTCTCTCTCCAAAGTCATTTGAATACTGAAACTTGCAGTCTGCAAAAAATGAAATAAAAAACAGACTACATCCAACAGGTTTTGTTTTTATTATTATTAAAAGTACTTTTAATGCATAAAATATTTACAGTACCATTTTTATATTTTACCAATACTTGTTCTATGTGGGCTGTGTCCCAATGTAGGCTTTACATTGTTAGTGATTTTGAAGTTTAAAGGGTAAAGTAACTCAAAGACCCTGGTTTGCACAAAGTGGCCAGATGGCGTACAATTGCAACATGGAAAGCCTTTTTAGAGAAAAATGGGGGTCACTATCGGTAAGCATAACAGGGTCTATCTATCACACTTGAGAGCAGGGGTCCTTGAAGACAACAGGCCGGCTAGGGAGCTAGAAAGGATGGTAAGTGGATGATTAACATCAGCTGAAAGCTTAATTGAAGCAGCTTTGTTATTTTTATTTATGTGTACAGGGTACGGTTCCTGTTAGAATAATACATTATATCAGTAATTAATTCCTTCACCCATCAGAAAAGGTTCAAAAGGACGGAGCTGAAATACATGAACACTCTTAAAGGGGCAGCATCCTGCTACCACAGAATCATTGCTGTGGATAGTAATGCCTCCGCTGTAAGACAAACCATTGTAATTCAGTGTGTAAATGCACTTACTCCCCCCTACACCCTTGGGTGGCACAGGACCATAAAGAAAGATAACGCATCTGGATAAAATTGTCTTACAGATTTTATGTTAGCAAGAAGGCACTTAATGAAGGCTTTCATTCACCGTTTTGGAAAGAGAAAATATATTCGTAAGTTATGCAGATGTTTCACATTTGGGTACAGCTCTAGATCACACTGTAAATTTAAATGTACCAAAGTAACTCCCCCCTTCCCCTTATAAGTATCATTCAGGAATGTATAAAGATAATACACTTAATGACACACTTTAGGGCTGCAAAAATGTTGCAAACCACTACATTATTATTATGTTGTTTAATATATAGGTATTAAATGTAAATTCCCTTTTTTCTTAATAAACTGTTGTATTAGTGCATTCATATTAAAAAAAATGTGCAACTGCCACATCAATCTGTCAAAAGTGAACCAAATCTTTGTGTAATAGCACAGGTGTTTTGCTATTGAGCCTTATTAACAGATCTGACACTATTTATGGCATTTAAATTGACCCAAATGATTTTATCCTGATAAAGCAAACCTATTTATATCCTTTAAGTTGCCTTAGAGGTCAGAACATAAATGTATTTTTATTTAGCTATACAGTACATGGCAATTCTTAAAGTATTCCAGTTGTCTGATCAAGGTATACTAAAGTAAAAGCTCATGACCAAATTATACCCCACAGTATGTGTTACTTTTGTTGGTCAGCAACAACCCTTATACAATTTTACCATAGTAATTCTGCAGTTAACAATGCTTTTACCAATGTACTTACCATACTTTGCCATAGTTACGAAAATGCTTTACCACACTTGTCAATCACTATGCTGTGCGCTTTACTATTACAGACATACAGTACTACCGTGAATTTCTACATTAGTGTAATGGATTTTGATTCATAAATACTGTATATAGGCCTAAATACACACACACACACACACATACATACATACATATATATATATATATATATATATATATATATATATATATATATATATATATTGTAAAGTAGCGGGTTATGAGAAACAGCAGGGAGGGGGTTAAAACCTCCCTGCTATAGAAATGCACTGTTTACGTTTGTGTTGCTTTATTGTTTTGTTTAATTGTTTAATTGTTTTATTATTAATCATCATCCGCACCTGGGCGTTATTGGAAATTAGGCCCAGGTGCGGGGTTTAAAAGGAGAACAGGCAGTCTGCTCAGGGCGGCTGAATGGAAGGAGGCAGAAAGGAGTGCTCTGCTTCCTGGCAGTCCCGAGAAAAGGTATAGTGCAAACCCGTGTGGTTAAGTTTTGATGGAACAGGGAAATGGCTTAGCCGTCCTGTGATAGTTAGGTTCCTGCGTGTGTAGTTAGTGCTCAGAAGAGCTAGGTGTTTATTTTGTGTGTTTTGTTTTACTTTTGTGTGTTATTAAAAAAAATTGCGCAACCGCGCTGAAAATCCAATTTCTGTCTCTTGGTCAAGTTCTTAAAGGGGCAACGAACCCGAGTGGGTGAGTTCTGTTTACAATATATATATATATATATATATATATATTGTAATATAGCGGGTTGTGAGAGACGGCAGGGAGGGGGTTAAAACCTCCCTGCAAAGAAAAACTTGTGAAAATGCACCTTTTTGTTTGATTTGGATTGCTTTATTGTTTCATTTAATTTGCTTATTGTTTAGTTTAATTGTTTTATTATTAATTATTATCCGCACCTGGGCATTATTAAAAATTAGATCCAGGTGCGGAAGTTTAAAAGGAGAGCAAGCAGTCTGCTCGGGGCTGCTGAGTGGAAGGAGGCAGAGAGGTGCGCTGTCTCCGAGTAGCCAAAGGAAGAGAGGAAAAAGTAAGTGCTGTGTGAAACCGGCGTGTTTTGTGAAGACGGGAAAACAGCGTAGCTGTCCCGTGTTAGGAAGGGGATTCCTGAAAGTTGAGTTAGTGCTCCAAGAGGAGCTAGGTGTTTATTTTGATTTTTGTATTTGTTTGTTTCCTGTTTATTAAAAAAATAGCGCAAACGCGCTTGAAAAAATCCACTTCTGTGTGCTGGGTCAAGTTCTTAAAGGGGCAACGAACCCGAGTGAGTGCAAATCGTTTTACATTTGGTGGCAGAAAGTGTGGGCGCCCCTAAGACCCAGAGAAGATGGATTTGCTACAGATGTTTGAGCAGATCACGAAGAATGCCGTTGCTCATGGAGAGCAACTTAAGAGATGGGAGAGAGAGATGGGGTTGGCCCCAGTGAAGAGAAGGGAGCCAACAGAGTTGGAGCTGTTGCTCCAGAAATGGGAGCAGGCTAGCGCAGCTCCGCAGTCTCCCGAGCCAGAAAGGGAGGAGCTGCCGCTGCCAGAGCCCAGAGGGGAGGAGCTGCCGCTGCCGGAGCCCAGAGGGGAGGAGCTGCCGCTGCCAGAGCCCAGAGGGGAGGAGCTGCCGCTGCCAGAGCCCAGAGGGGAGGAGCTGCCGCTGCCGGAGCCCAGAGGGGAGGAGCTGCCGCTGCCGGAGCCCAGAGGGGAGGAGCTGCCGCTGCCAGAGCCCAGAGGGGAGGAGCTGCCGCTGCCGGAGCCCAGAGGGGAGGAGCTGCCGCTGCCGGAGCCCAGAGGGGAGGAGCTGCCGCTGCCACAGCCCAGAGGGGAGGAGCTGCCGCTTCCGGAGCCTAGGGAGGAGGTGAAAAGCGTACCTCCACCACAGCCCCGACCACCACCCCTACGGTCCAGTCCGGCGTCGCTGCGTCCAGTCCCTTACCCCTTGCTCCTGGACACCCTGTCGGTTAGCCTGGACCTCCCTTCACTTGACCTGGAGCCCAGGAGTCGGCAGGATCGGGCACAGTTCTCCACCTGGTCCCCTGCTCCGCTCCTCCCGGACATTAAGACGTCGCTGTGCTGCTCCCAGACGTCGCGTACGCTCCCCCTGGCCGCTACTTCGCTCCCCCTTGCTGACCGGACGTCGCTGCACTGGGTCCCAGCTGCAGACCTCTGCCCGCTACTGCAGCCTCCAGTGCCCCGGTTGTCGTGCCGGTCGCCCCTGACAAACCGGTGGGGTCCCTCGTCGCCGGTGCGCGGTCCCTACCTGGCTGACCCAGGACGTGGACCGATCCACCCTCAAGTTCGCCCGTGGAGGAGGGCGAAAATTGACATTTATGGACTCGAGGGTGGGTGGTTGTGGTTTAGGGGAGGAGGTGGCCGTCTCGTGGCCTGTGTCTTGGAAAGACAAGGGGGGGGATATGTAATATAGCGGGTTGTGAGAGACGGCAGGGAGGGGGTTAAAACCTCCCTGCAAAGAAAAACTTGTGAAAATGCACCTTTTTGTTTGATTTGGATTGCTTTATTGTTTCATTTAATTTGCTTATTGTTTAGTTTAATTGTTTTATTATTAATTATTATCCGCACCTGGGCATTATTAAAAATTAGATCCAGGTGCGGAAGTTTAAAAGGAGAGCAAGCAGTCTGCTCGGGGCTGCTGAGTGGAAGGAGGCAGAGAGGTGCGCTGTCTCCGAGTAGCCAAAGGAAGAGAGGAAAAAGTAAGTGCTGTGTGAAACCGGCGTGTTTTGTGAAGACGGGAAAACAGCGTAGCTGTCCCGTGTTAGGAAGGGGATTCCTGAAAGTTGAGTTAGTGCTCCAAGAGGAGCTAGGTGTTTATTTTGATTTTTGTATTTGTTTGTTTCCTGTTTATTAAAAAAATAGCGCAAACGCGCTTGAAAAAATCCACTTCTGTGTGCTGGGTCAAGTTCTTAAAGGGGCAACGAACCCGAGTGAGGGTGAACCTTTTACAATATATATATATATATATATTCTTTTAAACTGTGAAAACGTCCTTGACCTAATTACATATCTTATGATGCCCTACAGCATATAATCCAATTTACAATATTCTGTAATGAACCTCAATCTTAAAACAAATAAGGCAAACTATTAATATATTTTATATACTTACCAAGAAACTGACAAAACTGGCTCCAAAGCTCATTAACGGGCTATGATTTCTGTAAGAAGCAGATAAGAAAGTGAAAGTATATTAGTGGATTCATATTCAGCTATCTGTTTAAGAAGACAGACTAGACTAATGTCAGACTGTGCCAAGGCTGGTTCAATTGATATTTGATTTTCAAAATGGCACTGATTCATGTTCTCCCACTGCAAGTTGGAGTCTGTTTCTGTCAACACATCATCAATATGCCTTGGGCATTTCCATCTGTGCGCCTGGAAAAAACATTTCATCTTACTTAATTCTTTGTTGTATAACTGAAGCTGCAGTGTCCCACACATTATAATTAACAGGGACACTAAAGCTGGTCTACTTATCTCACACATACACCCTTTACCATTCTGATTTACACTTCATTTAAATTTAGTTTACATTCCCTAATGTAGATTCAGCTGCAGATACACGTTTCCTCCTTCCATAAATGTAAATATTAGTAAGATGAGCTGATGCTTTATACCATATGTTTAAAAAAATGATCAAGTTTGTTATTTAAAGAAAAGGTGATGTCTTCTGGGTTTATATTATCTAACAGTAAATGCTTCACTTAAATTGAATTATGTGTTATGCTCTTAATCAAAACAAATGTGTAACTAATTACAGACTTCCATAATACTAAATTCACCATAATGAATAATAAGCTACAATTATGGGAACTTGATATTAAAGAAACATTTTCTGATGAGAACTGGTATGTATTTATTGTGTAATTCTTTATATGAAATAATTAGCTACACACACACATTTATAAAATACATATTTTGCAACAAACATGATATCTAAATCAACAAGATTAATGAGTGATCACATACTATATACAGTAATGTTCATGTCATGCACTGAAAATTGAAAAATGTGAATGCCTTTTTAGAAATGATGAATAAAAGACAGCTGTATAGTTACCAGTTATCTGGGCTTTTATATAACCACAGCACTGCAAGTGCTGAAAGCTTCAATACAATTACACTGCTTTGGAAAATTATAAATATTTTTGGGAGATCAAATGATTTACATTTCGCTGCCACAACATTAGAGCTTATAGTCTCCTTGTTATGCTGGCTAAAATAATACATGTTTATATCTAAATTAGTGCGGGGAAGAACACAGGATTTTCATGTTTGGATATTTGCTCATAATTTAAATATTCATTCGTTTTCAAAAAGTAATAAGTCATTATACTGCTCAGAACGCAGGCAGAGACAGCATAGCAGCAGGGCAGGGGGGCGTGGCCCATGTGTGCCTTTATTTTACAGCAAGATGTTACAATGTCTAACACGCAGTGTTCTTTTAGTTATGTTTTTTTTTCAGTTATAGTTATGATTTTTCTTATTATAGTTATTAGTTTAATTTTAGTATTACAGTTAACTAAATATAATTGTAGTTATTACTTAGTTATTATTACAGTTAACAGAGTGGTGATGACCTTGAAATCTGTCGAGGTAAAAATAACTTGGATAAGCCAGGCTCTACACTCCTTAGGATAGCCAGCCACAAACATGCACTGATCAGAGATTACCATTTACTAGCATTCAAAGGCCATATTTATAAAGCATTTACCTTTTTTTCTTATTAGAAACCAACACAAACAAGTTGCAGTGTCAGATAAATCTTTCATGTGCTAATTAACAGTCCCTATCGGCAGTTCAGATGTTTATTTTTGATTTTGGTTGAAAATGCTTTATGAATATGGACCATATTGAAACAAAAACTAATATTCAAATGTACATGTTCTATAGGCTTACAATACATTACCATTCCATATTCAGATAACAGCTTTGTCAAAAGATACATTTTCATTCCATACATGAAATATAGCACTCGTTTGTTTGATTAACTTTGATTACAGAATTTACCAGTCGATCTTTATTTTTCCATTCAAGCAGAGAATGGGTGAAATCGACCTTTATGCTTTAAAAAATTACTTTTTATGCCACTGAGAAACCCCTTTATCATATAAGTTAATACGAGTCATCTCGCGCAGTTTGGGCGAGAGGACCGCGAAATGTCTAAGACTAAGACACGCTTCACATAACGTGTTAACTTATTATAAATCACACACATATGGATTAGACACACACACACACATAACTTTACAGTGAAAAAAAAAACAGTCAACCCCCCTTCTCCCCGTCTAAAAAATGTTTGGTCCACGATCGACCGTAACTGACTGACAGAAGCCGATCTGCATGTAATATCCCAATTACGTATCCAAATTCAAACAAAGGTCGAAGTTACTAACAGGATTTTCTATTTTGCTATGTTCTTATTTAGTGCGTTTTATTTTTAAAATACCGATCATTCTATGCACGGTACGACATTTATATTCATCCAGAACTCTGCTGCCCGCCTGGTGTTCTCTCTGCCTCGCTTCGCCCACGCTACTCCACTACTCCGCTCGCTCCACTGGCTCCCGATCACCGCTCGCATCCAGTTCAAGACTCTTGTACTAGCCTACAGATGCCTTGACCAGACTGCACCCAGCTACCTCCAGACCCTCACCTCTCCCTACACCCCCACTCGACCTCTCCGCTCCGCCTGCACTAGAAGACTGGCTCTACCTCCGCTACGCTCCCCTGCCTCCAGAGCCCGCTCCTTCTCCACCCTTGCTCCGCAGTGGTGGAATGACCTTCCTACAGATGTCAGGACTGCCCAGTCCCTGACCACATTCCGGCGCCTCCTTAAGACTCACCTCTTCAAACAGCACCTGTAGAACTCCTCTGTTTGTATCCTGGGACACTATCACCCTTCATTTAAATGTGCTTTATTTTGCTCTTATCTGCCCCCTATTTTACTGCATTTAATCCTGTACTTCAGAATACTGTAATCTGCCAAGTGTTTAACCTGTAGTATTTTGTATTTAATCATATCCTGATGTAACTATCACTATTATCAGCTGTATTATTGAATTGTGGTTTGTCACACTTGTACTTTGCTCGAACAAAAGTTATTGTATTTATCTTGCTCTTATTGTATTACTTGTAATTGTAACACTTAATGTATTTGCTTACGATTGTAAGTCGCCCTGGATAAGGGCGTCTGCTAAGAAATAAATAATAATACACAAGAGGTATAGGAATGTTTGGAAATGCTGCTCTGTGATTGGCTGATTTCTCATATGTGATTTCTAATATTCAACATGCAACAAAACCATGGTTAACAACATTCTAATTGAAATAACGTTTGGTCACAGCAGAGCTATACCTATAGATAAAGACCCTACACACATTTAGAAATTGTCTCAAATAAACCGCAGAAACCGCAGCATATAAAAGTGTATTACACAGACTTTTATAGCACACATTTACAGGTAAAAATAATATACACTGGCTCCCGAGTGGCGCATCTGGTAAAGGCACTCCGCGTGGAGGGCAGGATGCGCTCTATAGTTTGGACGTCGCCGGTTCGAGTCCAGGCTATTCCACAGCCGACAGTAGAAGGGAGCTCCCAGGGGGCGACGTACAATTGGCCAAGCGTTGCCCGGGGAGGGGGGGGTTTAGGTCGTCCAGGGTGTCCTCGGCTCACCGCGCACCAGCGACCCCTGTAGTCTGGCCGGGCGCCTGCGGGCTTGCCTATAAGCTGCTCGAGAGCTGCGTTGTCCTCCGACGCTGTAGCTCTTGGGTGGCTGCATGGTGAGTCATCACACGGAGCTCGTTTTCATTTGCCATTTTTTAAACTGTTGCGCAACTTCTAGTGAGGAGGTAAATAAATGCAAGGTATTTATGTCATTTCTAGCGAACGAACATCTCATTTTTGTATCCGGATACATGCCAAAAAATATTCGTTCGAATATTGGGACATCTGTCCCAGCACTAATTTAAATATAAATAAAATTGCAGGATTAGAAAGAAAAGTATTGCATATAATGTATTTCTCTGGTAATTAAGATAGATTTCCAAAAAGCTTACGTATGACTATTTATTTGCTTTCATACTAACACTGTATATCAATTATGTAACCAGACTGTATGTGCTTTTTACTGTAAGGCTACAGTACATTATGCTTGACTACATTTCTGTGCAAGCAAGCGAAAAAATATAACCACAAAAATATCTCCAAAGAAAACCGACTGTTCAATGACTCGACACAAATGAACAAAAAGAGGAAAAGACAAGGAAATGAGTAAGCAATTTTCAGAGGACTTTAAATCATGCCTCCCATGTGACAAGTGTTAATGTTCTTGCTAAGGACGCGCTGTCTTTGACAACCCAAATCTAAAAGTGTGTGCAGTCCTGTAATAGGCAGCTTTCAGATCCTTAAGGAATAGAAAGAAGACAAGTGTTGAATTGACAACAGAACTGGCAGAAGGCACAAGTTCATTTTCCACCCATCAATTATTAGTTTAGTTTATTTAGCAGACGCCTTTATCCAAGGCGACTTACAGAGACTCGGGCGTGTGAACTATGCATCAGCTGCAGAGTCACTTACAACTACGTCTCACCCGAAAGACGGAGCACAAGGAGGTTAAGTGACTTGCTCGGGGTCACACAATGAGTCAGTGGCTGAGGTGGGATTTGAACCGGGGACCTACTGGTTACAAGCCTGTTTCTTTAACCACTGGACCACACAACCTCCTCATCATCAACCGTCCAAAGCACCTTTGACCATTGTCCCATAGTCCAATTTCTGTGTTCTTGTGCATATTTTATATATATTCATCACAGAGATTAGGGTACCAGTCCAGTTGCAAATTCTAATATATGTCATATGCCAGGTTGCTATGTGCTAAAATACAGCTATGACCAAAGGTTTTGCATCACCCTATATAATTAACAAATTTTGCATCATAAAATCGAAGGAAACCAGCTGAATAATGTTACATTAACAAATTGAATTGCATACTGCTTTGCAGTTTTCCATTTACTTAATAAAAAACTGACAGTTAAAAAATGCGACATTTCGAAATCTAACATGAAATACCATAATTCTATTATGGCTTCCGGCAGACTTTTGCGATATCATTGTGTCGTTTCTTTGATTACATAATGTAAGGATCTAAATTAGGTTCATATACTTTTTTTTATTATTTAATTGAATTTAATTATATCTCAATCCTAAAATTCTAGGTGATGCAAAACGTTTGGCCATACCTGTACATATGGTGGTTTATATTACAAAATATGTATTATCGGAATAAGAAGATGCAGATAAGTACTGTAACACAAACAAAAAAAATGTTGTTTTGTTGCTGTGTTAGACAAACTGCAGTTGTGTATATTATTTGACCCCTGGATGCAAAATTAGCATCATGTGTTATTTATATAAATTAGCACTGGTTAACTGCAGTTCCAAAGACAAGCATGGCTGTACTTTCTTGGAGCCTTTCTAGAGAGAGTGAAATCTGTAAATACTACTATATATATCATGGTAGAAAATATAGCCATTAATAACCTAAAGGCAGCGATAAATATAAGTAATATGTGGGCTAAAACATACACACTGTGAACAACACTAGAGCATCTGCTGATGTCTAAATATACAGCACAATACAGATTAAAAAAGGTCTATTTTTGACTAATAAGCTTAACTGCTACATTATATATATATATACACACACACAGTATATATACACTATCAATTTAGAATGCGTCTATGTAGGGTAATGCTATATGTTTACAGGTCATAGTATTATATCTGCTGACCATGTCTGGGATGCAAGCAGACACATGCCCTTACGTTTATTATCATTCAGTGCATTAAGTGCGGTGTTGATGTTTTTCTTGACATGTAAGGTAGGTGTTTACACGCAGTAAACATTAATAAGTGTAATATGAAACGTAACAAAAGAACTACAAGCTAGCACACATGCATACTTACAGCATTATGTCCACTATGTATGCACATTAAAATTGAAAATCTTGTACTTTAATATACGAGTCAAGGAACACAAGGTGCCAGTAGGATCACACACAGTTATCTGAGGGTGGAGTGGTTAGGGCAGCAGTGTGGAGTAGTGGTTAGGGCTCTGGACTCCTGACCGGAGAGTCGTGGGTTCAATCCCAAGTGGTACCTTACCTAGATTGCTGCATTAAAAACCCAACTGTATAAATGGGTGATTGTATGTAAAAATAATGTGATATCTTGTAATAATTGTAAGTGCTGCTACACAATAATAAATAACGACACTGTCCTCTTACCTGTATTTTTTGAAGAGCTCGTCGCTCTCTCTAAATCCGTTGTTAAGGAGCATGTTGATTCCTTGGAGTGCCAGTTCCGCATCGTCTATGCTCTGAGAGCTTTCGTCTACCTGCTGCTGTATCTGCTCTGGCCCTGCCATGTCTTATCAAACTTAACCGGGATAACAAAAACAAAATCTAAATTCAAACAAAAAAAAGATTTTTTTTCAGCACCCCCATTTTAACCGAAGCTAACAACACATACGCCAAAAAACAGTAAAACATGCGGAGAAGGATGTGGGGCGCTTTCATGTAAGTACTGTACCTTTGCAGGAGCAAATTACTCGCCGGCCCCTATTTTCTTTTACAATTACTCAGCAAGCACCGGCTACTGCAATGCAACTGCACTGCAATTGTCAGAATTATCGCCCTGGATTTAAGACCCAACCCAATTCACAAGATATATCAATACAATAATTGCGTTTGTTGTATTGCTATCCTTTCTTAACGCCGCCTTCCCCCTGCACACGACACCGAATGGATTTCTAATCTGAGCTGGATTCGAATTCTCTACGTTTTCTTTCTTTTTTTATCATTCATACCCGATTTCTTTCACCTTCTCTTTCTCTTCCTCTGGGATTTTGCATTCAGGAAAACAAATATATATGTACATATATATACTGTAAATATATTAAATTTGCTGTGCTCTATCTCAAATAAAACATGAGAACACCATTTATGATCCGCCCCAGGTGACGAGTCCTCCTCCCCTCGGTTTCTCTTCCCTGTCCTGGATCTAAAAAGGAAATCTGCTCATAGCGTGCGTTCACGGAGATCATTCTGCGCAGATTCTGTGCAGAATCTGACAATTTTAGCCAATGGGTGCGTTCACGGAGATCAACCTTAGAAGATTATTGGCTAAATTGGTCAGATTCTGCACACAATCTGCGCAGAATGATCTCCGTGAACGCACCCATAGTGACAGCCACAACCTTTCACCCCAACGACGCAGGTGTCAGCCAATCACAGCTGAGGAGCACCTGCCGAAATTATGTGCATGCAAAGATGATTGAATTGTGTAGATAGTCGTTTGTTTGTGTAGCATTATTTAGCGACACTCAGATACAAAAACGATATATTAGCGCACCATATTATCATTAAGTGCCTTGATATTGTTTCCTGTATTTTCTTCGTGTAGTTCACTAGACACACACACAAACACATGATACGTTTCATAAACACACACACACTGAATAAACAGGCTTTCCCTCACAGAACCTAATTCAATAAAGTCAATTTAAATCACAAGACAAGAGATTTGAAACGCATACGCAAACAGTCTCAGTCATTTGGGGTGAGATGGACTCATTTTAAGTACTCTTTTGACGTCAATGTTAGCAGGCACACTCCTAAAAATCAGGAAATTATTTTGGAGTACCCTTTAAGTCTCACTCCAAAATGTTTCAGATCTCACTCATTTGGATATTTTGACCTTGGCATCGCTGCACACAGACTCAGTGATTGCCATGAATAATAGATTCAATGGATATCTGCATTTTTGTTTAATAAGCAGTAATAATTTTAAATTACACTTACTACTACCAAAAAAAGTTTGCATTCAGGTCATATATAGATGCTTCTTTAACACTCACATTTGGGGTCAGATGTAGGGGTCACTGTTAGATTGTTAACTGCAATTGTGTGTGTGTAGTTATGTTTTTCATATACTGTACCAGTATATAACAATCTGTGGATAATAAACGCAGAAACACTTTCAGAAAACAGCATTTTTAAATTGTCTCAGAGAGTACCTTTTATCATTATACAATTCCGTGTCTAAAACATTATTTTTTACCAACAATCAAATTCCAGCTGAATTCAACTGAAGAGATGGGATTCCTGCTTCCTGATGCCTTCTCCATATAGGCACATTTTGAATCTGTATTTAAAATAAATATTTACATAACACCACACCAATACATCCAATACGTTGATTTCTCACAGTTTTAACTAATTCTGACAAACAAAGCAGCAGGAGCAACGATCCAGGAAAATGTATTGAAAAGATTGAAAACTGCAGTCAAACTAGTCAAGCTTTTCTTAAAATGTTCTCCCAACAATCACTCATACAATTACAACTGTCAGATAAAGGGGCAGGATGCTATTACACCACAGAGTTCTTTACTGTAGAATTATCTGTGCACAGCATGTCTTTGCTTTCTTTAGCAGTTTGACCTTGATATGGGTTTTATGTGGGTGTGCTTCAGACATAATTATTTTAAATGGAAATGGTTTGTGTTTGAAGGAAAATCTATTGATTATTTTTTGTAAATTTAAATACAAACATGTATTTTCTCCACACATATCTTTACATTCAAATATTTTATAGGTGCCTGCAGGCTTGGCTTTACAGGGATGGGAATAAGACTTTCATTGCTTAGCAGTTTGATCCATTCCTGGTTTTAATATGAGTTTAAAACACACTTGAGCTTGTTAGATACACATTGTGGCTAATCAAGCTTGTATTAAAACCTGAAATGGTCAAAACTGCTATGGAGTAAGGAGTCTTATTTCCATGCCGCTTTAGAAGATACAGGTTGGTAGTTACATAACAAAATGTTATCTAGTGCTTACTGAATTAACATTTAAATGCTGTCAGTGTCCACCCAAACAGAATATGATATGTATGGGGTGCAGGGCCATCGAGAGCCGTCATGGACCCGGGGAAGGAGGTAACCTTTTCACATGTTACTGCATGTCTATTTTTGTTTTTTGCTTTTCTATATTTTTTTAAAGCATCTGTTCATTTTAACCATTTAACACAACAGTACTCACACATGTTTGGTCACCATCATAACTGTTGCATGAAACCAGACTGTAATAATCCAGCACCTCTGCACTTAAGCATTTGTAATTGTATATCATCTGACAAGTGTTCTGCTGATATCCCATCACGCCTTTCTTCTTAAAGGCATACAGCCTCATACATGAACCCCCAATATCTCACAAGCACCTGGGTACATATATTTTTACGATCTCACAACAAAAGGAATATGCTTTTTTTTTTTTTCTTGGTGCATTTGTATAGCTATGTACTGTATCAACTTACAGTACATTAATACGACAAAATGGACTGAATGATAATACCTGAAAATCTTAATATTTTTGATAAAGTTGCCAGCGCAATTATAGGCGGTGGATTGCGCCGATCGCCGGCTTATTATGAAAACCTTGCATTCATTCTCACTATTTTTGAAAAAAATCTTTTTTTTTTTTTTTAGCAGTCTAACATTTTAGCTTCTCGAAGTGCTAAAGGGGCGTTTACACCGGACGCGGCGAGAATGCCACCTGCTTGCGCGCCGCGCTGCAGTACTGTTCACACCAAACGCGGCAGGGTAAAGTCAGTGGGCGGTCCGTTGTTACATCACGGCTGCAGGTACGATAAATGCCAGCGGGAAAATCAAACTCTTTTGACAGAACTGAAGACACTGGCAAAAGACAAAACTGAGGAGCGAAACATTATAAATATTTTTTTATAAAACCTAATTGTAACCTTCACACCCCCCATTCTTTTTTATTAATTTTGTTAAAAACTGTTAAAATATATGTACACCAAATAAAACGTTTTGATTTCGTTTAAAAGTCTGTCTGCAGCAGTGTGGAGTAGTGGTTAGGGCTCTGGACTCCTGACCGGAGGGTCGTGGGTTCAATCCCTTGTGGGGGACACTGCTGCTTTACCGGTGAGCAAGGTACTTTACCTAGATTGCGCCAGTAAAAACCCAACTGTATAAATGGGTAATTGTATGTAAAAATAATGTGATATCTTCTAACAATTATAAGTCGCCCTGGATAAGCGTGTCTGCTAAGTAATAAATAATAACACCATGTAACAATTTTTTTTTTTTTTTTTTGGTTCCTGGGTAGTAAGTGTTATTTCCTAATTGCTTATGCCTCAAAAGTGTAGAAAATGGCTATTATTCCCCACAAACTTTGCTTTTGTGACCAGGACAGTGATATTTTGAAATTTACCTATTTCCAATGAGAAAACGGGCGAATTTGTGTCTTTTCGTTCACATAAAGTCAGAAAAAAACAACATATGAATCCAAATTAACATGTATTTATACTAAAGTAATACAAAAATGACTACAAAAGATTTAGAAGTGAGTAGTTTTTCGAGATTTACGATTATACTGTAAATCACTTTCACGAATCAGCTCCCAAATGTAGTCTCCCATCATGTTCTCGTTATACTGTCCTTGGTAGCGGCGTTCAAAGTCCAGTATATCCTGGTGGAAGCGCATGCCTTGCTCCTCCGAGTACGCTCCCATGTTCTCCTTGAATTTATCAAGATGAGCATCAAGGATATGGACTTTGAGGGACATCCTACAGCCCACTGTGCCGTAGTTCTTCACCAGAGTCTCAACCAGCTCCACATAGTTTTTGGCCTTGTGATTGCCCAGGAAGCCCCGAACCACTGCGACAAAGCTGTTCCAAGCCGCTTTCTCCTTAATTCATTGCACTCCAGGATCTTCTTTATCTGTGGTCCGACGAAGACACCGGCTTTGACCTTCTGCCTCAGACAGCTTAGGGAAGAAGTCTTGAAGGTACTTGAAGGCTGCCGACTCCTTATCTAGAGCTCTGACAAATTGTTTCATAAGGCCCAATTTGATGTGCAGTGGTGGCATCAGCACCTTCCGGGGGTCCCAGCCGTACTCATCATACTTCAAGGCGTCCAGCAAGGTCCTGATGCTGTTGTAATCCTCTTTGAGGTGCACCGAGTGAGCCAGGGGAAGAGACGGGTACTTGTTACCATTATGGAGCAGCACGGCTTTGAGGCTCATGGATGAGCTGTCAATGAAGGACAGTATAACGAGAACATGATGGGAGACTACATTTGGGGGCTGATTTGTGAAAGTGATTTACAGTATAATCGTAAATCTCGAAAAACTACTCACTTCTAAATCTTTTGTAGTCATTTTTGTATTACTTTAGTATAAATACATGTTAATTTGGATTCATATGTTGTTTTTTTCTGACTTTATGTGAACGAAAAGACACAAATTCGCCCGTTTTCTCATTGGAAATAGGTAAATTTTAAAATATCACTGTCCTGGTCACAAAAGCAAAGTTTGTGGGGAATAATAGCCATTTTCTATACTTTTGAGGCATAAGCAATTAGGAAATAACACTTACTACCCAGGAACAGAAATTGTGTTACATAGTGTAATAATTGGTATGTCCCACTGCTGCCCCCCCATGGTACTACATTCATCCGACTTTGTAGTATACTGTAGTCTAAACCAAGCAATGATACTTGCAATTTAGCAGTGTCTGAGGAAGATCATTTCAACCGATACAGTATTTTGATAATGGGTTTGAAGGAAACTGTAAACAACGCCTAGAAGTTTCAATATCTCAATTAAAATCTGCAGCAGGATAGTTTACTTTTTCTCAAAGTAGTTATGTTTAAGTTATTTACAGTATTCAAACTTTTTTTTTTAGGTAAGTGAATAAATATTTTTTTTGTACAAACTCCACGTGTAATAGTCATTAATCACAAGCTTACTTAACATCAAATAACATGTTTTTAGCATAAACTACATTTTAATGGTGTTGCTATACACTATTTTATTTATCCCGTGCCAGAAATAAACCACTCATCTCTGCTCTTAACTAATAGCCTATCTTGGTAAATATATTTGTATTTTAAGCAATATAACTGATCATTCTCTCTAATTGTGTTTACCACCAGCTGAAGAAAGTACTTTATTTATTTTACACAATACAATTTTTCTAACAAACTGCTGCACCACGTTGTTTTGAGCAAATTATAAATCTTAATAATAGAATAATTCATACTGTGGTATATATTGTGCAACTTTAGTTTTTTTTTAAAGTTGTTAAAAGTCTTTAAAAAATACATAAAATTGCTATGCCTTTTTTTCAGCTTTTTGGTGTAGTAAAATATGAAATGCGAAAGTTCAAATCATTGTATGAAAGGAAGTGTTTGACAGTGCCTGGATACACAATCACATCGGCTCGGTGTGCAGTACGGGAGTTTTTCTTTTTAATGTGGTGGTGGGAACGCAAATGGTCTTGTGCAGGGCTAGTTGTTTTAAAATATTTTATATATATATATATATATATAAAAAAAAGTTCCCCCTTCATCAGGGCCCCGGGGAAATTTCCCCATCCTCCCCGCCCTCTGGGTGGGCCTGATGGGGTGTAGTTAAAATGCATGAGATTGAACATTGCTTATCTGCACTACTTTAGAATTGTGTCAGAAAGTCAATCATGCCTGCTATCAACTGTTAATTCCATTGTATTCTATCATTTAATTATCACTAATTCCTTCAGCAGAGACATAATCATTCAAATTCGATTAAACAGACAATAGTGCTGTCCAGGGCAGATGATTAAATAATTCAACAGACTGTTGCAGTACAATTCACTGGAGGCCTTGCATGCAAAAGGACACATTTACTCACAGCAGGTCATGGGACTGTGACATACAGAAACTGATGTTTTGTCTGCACTTCCTTTCAGATTACTGAAACTACTGAATTAGCTGTGTTACTCTTGAAAACAGGATGTTACATTTCAAGGGTGTATTCTGGCATGTGTACATGTTTTTCTCCATAGGTGGATTGAATTTTACTACACTGAATTGTAGGGAGAAGTGGTGTTTAAATACCCAATTAAAGATGATTAATTAATACTTGTAAGGGTGTACTTTAATTAGCACTCTCAAGTTAGACATTTCTCCCAGACCAGTTCAAGGCCGTAGAAAAAAAACAACTGAACAACAAAACACGCAACACCATTATATCTTGTTGAATGTTATCAAAATGTTAGTCAAATAATACCTTACAAAAAAACAGAAAAGAAGACTAGCATTAAAATAGCACAAGTCAGTATATTAATCTCAGCAAGCAATAATATTCAGATAGTATCTCAGCTTCAGTGTAAATATCAATAACCTGTAAAAGCAAGTATTTATCAATTGTCTATAATTGGTATTAACCACTCTTAAAACAGCAAATATAAGAATATGAATATGCAACCGGGATAACTATTTGAGTAAATATGAGTCAGTAAATATCAAAATAAAATCTTGTATTAAAACCTTGAATTAAAAACTCATAATTCATTCTTTATCAAACAGATGTTAAAAATATACCTCTGTAAAAACTGAACCCATGGTACACTAACTTAACACCCATTTCATGTGTCTATTTTAATTCAGGCACCTTTTACTCAATTTCTGAGATCACTATATTATTCTCACTCTGTTTAGTTAATTTACTTTCATGAAATATTAAATTGGCCCATTTTGTTATGAAGCTCACTTATGACCACACCCTTGTACATTTCATCAACATCAACCTTTCTGCAAATACATATTTATTACATTCCCCTAATATAGTTTCTGTAAACCTTTTCTATTCTTTAGTTTAATTAGTTTACCAGAATCAGTCTGTCATTCATGCTTTATTCAATAAGAAAAATCATCTTCATGTAGAGCTGTCCTTTACCGGTCAGATAACCCTGTTCGTTAATGAATTCATTCAGTGGTGATCACAGTTACTATAGTTATTTTAAACTAGTCTGTTAAAGTCCATTAAGCAACATTTGAGTTTTCTTCCAAATGTATTGAATTATTTAGGGTGTTTGCTGGATGTTACTGGCAGCTGGTATTTTCAGTTGTTATTTGCTGCTTTTCTCTTCTCGTTTTTCTGACTAAGTCAATTTCATTAATTTCACTAGTGACCTTGAGGGTGTTTACAACTTACACATGTTAGTATCTCGTTGCTTCAGAAACAAAAATAATTGGGGCGCCAACACCTAGAAAATGTAACCCTTTATCACTCTTACAGTCCTACAGAATGGGATATAAACTGGCTACATAATTGAAGGTACCAGCACATACGTAATTCGGTTTTTGGAATGAATAGATTACGTTGCCAAAATGCGTTGTCAAGGAGCCAGATGGATTTTGCAATTAAAATGCAGGAGGTTAATGCAGTATGGCTTTTACTAGACCGGTCTTTGAAACCTTGCTAGCTAAAATGTGTGAAAACGAAGGATTTCAAGCAAGTAATTGCACTGAAGTCAAAGTTTACATGCAATGGTCAACATTTATGTGACACAAATACACAGTTTTAACTTTCCATTTCAAGGCACATATGCTGAATTCCCTGGTGCAATGGAATAATCTACATTACCATGCTGGTTCTCTTTCATTTTCAGCAGGTTGCTTCATTTTTCCACCGACTGCAGGAAATAAACTACAAATGCACTTTCATTGAGGACTTTTGAATAGATTCACTTTTTAAAAATCATTTCTGTGTCTGTTTTTGTCACTTTATATTCTTTTTTACAATTTAGTTTTTTTCATAATGTAAAATACAATATATATATATATATATATATATATATATATATATATATATATATATATATATTGTTAGTTGGCATCACCCTTGCTTTTTAATGACTGTACCCAGGATGGTAAACTGTGTTTCAAAAATGACTGCCTGTACACTTGTTAAGTCTCCCGGTTTGCCTACAGCGCGCCCTAGGGGCCTAATGTGGAACAATTAATTTGCCACAATAAACTGCCGTTTTTACAGTACAAGAATAATGGCGATCAACAGGTGATGTTTAAACAGTGTCACATGGTGAGTGGCCCCAGTCTGGTATAAAGGTGGCATGTGGCAAGTCCATACTGTGGGCAGTATGTTCCCCAGGCAGTTAAACATTTAAACAGTTAAACATTTTTTAAATAGTTTTTTCTTTGTTAGGAAGTGCCCAGTCTCATCAGTATCTGGAGCGGCCTATATGGACTATAGATGGAAATCTTTGTGCATACATCAGTTGGGGATGGCTGTTTATTGACCCCCCCAAAGTGCTAAATTACAGATAGCTCCAAACATGTACAGTAAGCAGGACACTCGTTGAGGACAGGAGGCTGTAGGAGCTGCTATAATAAGAAAGCTACAAGAGGTGCTGTTACAATTCTACAAAAAGGGCAAGCATTTTAGGTCTTGACTAGAAACATTCAATATGAAATAGTTCATACAAAACCACATTTTAATTACTGACACAATTTAAAAGGTGTAGCCTAATATCCACAGTAAATTGTATTTAAAAACAGTTTTTAGAATTGTGGCAAATTCATGTGGATTGTATCATACTACCAATTCTAACAGACAGTAAATTAATAAAAAACTAATTTTAAGGAAGTGGTAAAGAATATATTTTATTAGGCCCCACATAATTTGTACAAAAATGCAGATATTCCTTGCATGCTTGTTATATTGTACAGCTTTTAATACCAATTGCACTGTAAATGGCGATACTGTAATGTCTAATTTTTAAATGCTTTTTTTTCTAAACCAGTGTTTACCAGAATTAAATACACATTTACTTGAGCATGTTGTAAGCGGTACCCCCCAATACACTGCTAATCTTAACAGAAATATGTACATAGGAGTAACAAATGTATAACTTAAAAAACTTTTAAAAAGTTACTAGAGGCACATAGAATTAGCATGATACAGTGAAGCAAAAATACGACTACAGGCCAGCAATAAATTCAGCATTCACACATCCATAAAACATTGCACATAGTGGTCTTGTGTTGAAGAACACCATCTTAAGCCAATGGACACCCGCTGAGAATCACAGGACCATGGACTTCTGCTCTGTTGAATGACACAGGGCTCCCATTGATTTGCAGATTCTGTAAACAGCCGACAAATGAAGTGCTGACAGGAAGTATTGGACTGGGTACTGTATCTGCAGAGATGAAAAAAGTATGATTTTGTTTTAAAAAGCTGTCACCTTGCCTTAAAAGATATGTCCACAGCTGTTCAATTATTTTCCATAAGAATTTTACCTGGAATGCCCCCAATGTAAAGATGTTCCGTATCTGTAGACTGTGAATGCAATGTTCCCACTGTGTAATTGTGCTTCGTATCCACATCCACCTGGATTACGTTTCTTCCTTTATTTACTGTAGAAATTTAAACAGAAAATACTTCAATAAGCAATGCAATCAACCTGTCTATGTGTTCAGTATTAAACCTAAAAACTGTTTCAGAATGCCTATAATATGTACTGACAATTACCCTGCAAGATATTAACATTTTGCCATTAAGTTTCGTCTACATTATTATAGTGTAAATGAGTTGTTATGCTTCATTAGTCTGAAACGTAGCTTGAAACAACGTAAGCAGGTTTTTGCACTATAACCAGTTATGAAACTATGAAATCTTGTGGAATTAAGGAAACAAGTTTACTATCAATATAAACACAGTAGGTATCCCAGTACCTGCAATTCTGTGAAACATTCCATCACAAAGTGACTGCTGAGGTGTGACCGATGTGCTGAAGTTACCCATTCCGTTTTTCACCATAGCAGTTACCTGGAAAATAAACATTTCCAGAAGATTAGTCATTTGAAAAAGCCATTCCACTGCAATAATCCTTCGCAGGACCGGGTTATAGAGTGGAGTCGTACCAGTAGCAGTTTATGTACTAACATTAAAAAGTAAGAATCAAATGATTTACTATATTCGTACCACTTACACAGACTGCATATCCACCGCACTCAGGTAATCATTTTCCTGTTATCAATCTTCCTGGTAGCTTCAACTCATTACAGGCTGTTCATACTCATAAAAGAAAGCAGCATGCTTTACCCGTTTCTGGACCTCAAGTTATAATACCATGTGTGTTAAACCCTGAGAGGGCAATTTGATTTATTTACTGTTTCTGAGCAAACCCAGGAACATAAAGTATAACTGGATGGTTGTATGCCATTGTGAACTAAGTAAAAACAAATATATATATATATATATAAACCAACTACACTAAACAATGTACATCATACAGATTGCAGCAAGCATGAGGGTATATGTACTGTATATCACAGCGAAGGACAGTTTAGCAAGAGGAAATAGTTGATCTGGGACATTTGTGCTGTTTTCTGTTCACATTAGGGTGAGCGCAAAGTCTGACAAATCAGAACTGGAATGGGGTTCTGGTTTCTGAGGATATTAAAGCAGGACAAGGCGACATAACAAGATGGAGCGATAGGCCCTATTAAGCAAAAAAGGAAGCAAACCTTACTGCATTTCCCATACCAGCTTTGGCTCATTGCTGCTTCCCATAGTTGACCTTGTGCTTTACCAGCCAAGTTATGTGCCCAACCATCGATTTGCACATGTATGTGCCCACTTTGCACCCCATATCTGACGCAAATGACTTTGTGCCTGTATGTGATTCAGAAATCATGCTGTGTCAGTACATGGCACCCATTTCTAAACAGTGAACAATAGCCTGTGCCGTGCGCACAGCTGTGGGTACCATTGTCACACTGCATAATATCACAGCAGACAAAGCAATGCATCTCAATTGTGCCTTGTCTTAAACAGTACTGCACAGTGGAAAACTGTGTCCTAAGACCAGTAAAATAAATGTTCCTCTTACATCTGTAACTTCAGCGTTAAAACACCTAATAATTAGATAGAGCGCTAAAAAATACTTTCTTGTCAAAGTCTTCACAAAGTATATTAGAAAACATCAGGAATAAGAAACGCTAGCCTGTGGTACTAAAATATAACAGCTCCACTGCAGCAACCCTTCTTACCTGTCCATTATTCAGAAAGAGGCTGAGGTGGTCACCGCTTTGTCCACGGAAGTGAAATAAAACCCCAGTCAGGCTTCTAGGGTGGACCTCAAACACAAGCTGAAAATCCATGCCCACATCATTAGTGTTACCTGCAGAATAAAGTGAGGAAAAGATGTAAGCATGTGAATTGAAATCAAACTCCAACCTTTTTCACTCTATTATATTGGCTTTGCTGGGGCTTACAGTGTTGCTTACAGATGGATATAGTTTCTATTCATAAGCTTAGCAAGAAATATGTTTAAAAATCTAGTGCCATCAAGATAATATTAAAGCACTGGTTTCATTACCAAAATCAACATAACCGTGGTTTCCTGAGAAGTAAACCCCACTTTCAGTTCTTCCAACAAAACAAGGAGCAACTCTTCTATTCCCAGTAGGTGCTGACATCTTTTGACCATTAACTTTTAAATTCCTAACACATCCAACAATACTGTGATTGGGAATGTTCTGAAAAGAATGATAAAAAAGTATTTAAGTTATTTGGATTTAATGTAACCCTTTGTACAGGGCAGACAATTAACATTCAGTATTAAAGCAAAAAGCAACAGAACATAACAAACAGACGCTATTTTTCAAAGAGCATTTAAATATTGTAGTCTTTGACTTTGCAAGTACTGTACATATTAAGGCTACAGGCTATGCACAGCCACATAATTTCTCATATATGGTTTTGGTACAGTATATTCCGTTTTGAGAATTATTAAATAGGGTAGTGTTTGTGTATAACTGATAATGAAAACTCCAACATTGATTTAAATAGAGACTGGAAAGAAGAAGTAGTTAATTGATAAACTTCAATATAATACATTTTTAATAAATAAAAATTAACTAAAACGTAGTGTGGATTTATTATACATACAAATTATACATAGATTATACAGTTTACATTCCTAGGCCCTGGGATACAGATAACATAATATGAACCAACTTTCTTGAAGTATTTGTGAATGGAATACTATCTAAAATGGTAGATCAAAGTTAGGCCCATAAGACCTCACCTTGAGTCCTGAGGTCCCACTATACGAAGCTGGAAGTGAACCAAGATACATTGGTGACCGCAGCTCAATAGAAGAGCCTTGTGGGAAGGAGCCATTTTGTGCTTTGAGTCCATCAATAACAAGGCGACTGCTATTTCCCACCCTTCCAAACATAACCTACAAAAACATCAAAAAAAGTTCTGTTAGCAATTCAAAAGGTTACCGTACATTAAGCACTTGTCTTTCACCAATGGAGGACTGAATTTGAATCAGACTTAGGTGGTCGCATGTATACTGAATACAGAGCTGTGTAAAACAGCTACAAACTTTAGGCTTTAAGTCACTCAGTACATTAGTGATGTAACTCAAAATTGTACTCAGTTACAAGGTGAGGACTGTGGAAGTAGGTGAATAAATCCTCATGATATGCATGTAAAGGAGCCATATCATTAAACTGACCATGAGACATTTTTTACACCAACACTAATCCCAGACCTACAAGAGACACATATACACATTGTTTTGTTTGAGGTCCTTATTCCAAAAATGTGGACCCTTATGCATTGATCGTGTCCGTCTGTTACACTCTGCATGAAAACTGTATTAATGTTGCTCCAGTCCTTACCAAACTTGAATCATACACTCCTAGCCTCATGTACACATTTTGGATTGTGCATGTTGATGCATTTGGCAATAATACAAAAAACTCAGATTTTCTACAAATATCTAACCTTTCAGGTACTGTGCTATTATTATGTGATTATAAGGACTCTGTATGAGCATGCACTGGCTTATTTAAGTATATTATTTTTTCAGTTGGTAAGAGATGTTATCTTATAAAAAGTGTTGTTGTTTTACTAAATAAAAAATTGTGTCATACATTTTTTATTTGTACTCACTGTATGCCATTGGCCATCATTATATTTTTCTTTGATGGATATTCTGCGTTTCTTTTCAGATGAGCTCAATGAAAACACTATACGCCCATTGGAAATATAAAGGGCTAAATGTGAAGCCCCATGCTCACTGCCGATAAAAAAGATCAAGCCTTCTTCTGAATTTGTGCGGATGTCTACAGAGAAATGGGACCTAAAAAAAAAAAGATGGGTTATTTCATTATCTTAAATGCCTCAAAATATAGTATATAGTAAAATAAATAAATAAATAAATAAACCCACATTTCTAAATTTAAACCATAATTTCTAATTTTGGGTTATGCATTTCCTTTCAAAGTATTTATATAAGTCAATTAATTGCACTTCAATAGTTTAAAATGAGAAATTAGAACCATAATAAAAACCATTAACAGCACACTACCCCCAGTAGCTATAAGAAATACCACATTTGATATAATTTCTTAATTTGTACATCCGCTGGGGGCAGTGCGTTGCAGGGGGACAAGTTAATGGTTACACTCTTGTGTACCAGCTGATTGAGAACTCAGGTGTTCTTGAGGAATGTGATTCTAAACAAGAATCCATTACTTAAGATAGGCCCCCAATTAGAAAAATACACGTAGGTAAGTAAAATCAATTCTCGATGGATTTACCCTTCTTGAAGAGATTTAGGATTGAAATCGTATACCAAGCCACTGAGTAAAGAGAGATGATAGGCACCACTGGTAGTTTTTGGCAAGCGGCACACCTTTAAAGAACAAAAAATGTGTAAAAATCACTGCACACTCCATAAATGCAAACCAGATACGTTAGCAAACATCTATACTACTGTATGAAGGCCTGGTGTCTCAATAAATATAAATGTTAGCTTTAATTTGACTTGAAATGATTTTCATTCCAAAAATCTCATTACCCAATTATAGACTTGTTGTACAAGGTACATTAAGCAGTGTACATGTTTTTTTTTTTTGCATGATTATTTCATGTGTTAAATTTGTATAAAGAAACAGATCTGTCTTAACTAAGGTACCATGAGCTAGATTCAATGAACCTTGTATACAGCCCCATGGAATTGTTTTCATTTTTTATAATTTTTCATTTTATTTTTCACAAATGTCATTTTATTACAGATGAACATTAATAAAACAACTAAAATAGATGTATATCAATAATAGCATAGTATACATAATGTTTTAACTACATACATATTTTTTATTAAACATTGTCAGCTTTTTTTTTTTTTTTAAACATTTTGACAAACAGACCTCGCACAGAAAAAAAAAATAGTTATCATAATTTCTCATTAGCGGCAGTAACAGTAATGTACAGTCCCCCACTCTTTTTAATTAAATGCCTATTTACAGTAAATAGGAGGCTGTGTGGTCCAGTGGTTAAAGAAAAGGGCTTGTAACCAGGAGGTCCCTGGTTCAAATCCCATCTCAGCCATTGACTCATTGTGTGACCCTGAGTAAGTCACTTAATCTCCTTGTGCTCCGTCTTTCGGGTGAGACTTAGTTGATGCATAGTTCACACACTCTAGTCTCTGTAAGTCGTCTTGGATAAAGGTGTCGGCTAAATAAACAAATAATAATAATAATAATAAATACAGCCCATGCCCTCTATACAAATACGGTAAGATAAAATACATATACAGTATATATATATATATATATATATATATATATATATCAATCACTGCCCTACTATTGTGAGGTTGTCATAATTGCACATACAACAATCTACTCATTAAAAAAAAAAAAAAGAAGATAGGATTTGCATTTCAGTCCCCTTGCACTAGAGCTGTATACAACAAGCTTGGGGTTTCTCAGTATTTAAACACTATAAGCAAACAAACCATATTTTCCCCAAAGGAATAAGCAGCTAATGATGCTTAACAACTGTATCTTTCGACACCCATTCCAGCCGACAATTGCAAAATCTGCACATTATTATTTTGTCACTGTCAGCTGCATATCCCCTCTTTGAAGCGTTATTTAATTGTTATGTGCGGTTCAGCCATTTTAGAAACAAATGTCTCTTCTCTTCCATCACAATGTTAATTCCCAAATGACTCGCTTCAAATTATACATTTGCGCAAGTGCTAGTTAGAGCTTCCGTTTCCCTTCAGACCATGTCTTTGGTAATGGTTGAGCCTTGACAACTACGATTGCAAGTATTTATTTAAAGTATTTTCTGTATAAACCTCCCAATTTAAAAATGTCATTCTATGTTTGCTTTATAATGTTTTTTCGTTTTATTTCTTTTTATATTTGCATTTCATTTTATATGTTACATTTCGTGTTATTTTGTATTTGCGAAAAACACAGGGCTCTACTCATACTTCTCTGGTAAAGAATGCTTTTACAAGGTTTCATTATAATTCAGAAATACTAAAATAAACTTAAAAGTCCTTGACAAATGTTTTGACTAGAAGTCTTTTTCAATGCCATCAAATGAAAAACCCCTACAGTTGAAACGTTTGTCCTTGAATTTATTTATATATTTCTAAATTCAGCACTGTTGAGAGTTAAATAGTAATGGATGATCTGAATTTCAATGTAATACATGCATACTGTGCACAAAGGCCTGCTACAGTATGTTGAGTAACTTGTAACAAATGAACATACAAAGTTTAATGAAATTCTAATGACCTGGACTGATCACAAGCAAGAACTTTTATGCAGTTTTGACATGTGTATTTAAAGAGGAAGTAGCAGGGTTCTGAAAAATATAGCATTATATGTCCCCATGTGATGCTACAATTGTTTAAATATCCTGACAACTTTGTACATATAACTTTATTTCTGTTTTAAAAATGACCGCTCTAGTGCACTGGGCATTAGGCCCCCCCATGACATTAGGCATCAGGTCCCCCATCCAAAATCAGACAGGTAACGAGCATTAATATAATTGCCTATTTTGTTCTCTTTACAGTCAACCCCATTCATGTAAATTAATTAATCCCCTGGTCTGGGGCACATTGCTTTGTCGGGGTCGTTTGGGAGATAACATTGTTGTATGTGCTACTGTCCCCTGAAAAACATCCTGCGGTCTCCCAGGTCCTCGGACCCCAGTTTGGGAGCCCCTGCCCTAAGAGTATAGGAGTGTGTTATGGAGGACCTGGTATAGCCTGTCTCCTTGATAATGTTGATTTTTGAGGTGTCTGGAAATGTTCTATGTAATGTGTTTTTTGTATCACATACTTATTTCTGTAGCTTTGTTTTGTTTTTTGTTTTTCATTTCATGATTTGGCTTACCAGGACCTGACATTAAATCATACATATACTGACAGTTGTGCTTCCCATAGACTGACAAGTGACAACAAAGATATCAAATATAAGTCTGACTGTAAAGGGGTAGTGCCCGGATTAGGATATAAGTTTTCAATTTTCAAATGCGTTGTTATGTTGTTAAGGATGAATGAAACACACCAAATGGATATTAAATTGAATGCTTTAGTCACAGATACTTTACACTAATTAACCCTAAGCGCACGGCTCTGTATCTCAGGTCCATGGTTACTGACTTGGCTGCCAATGAAATAAAAAAATAAAAATATAAATAAAAGGTTATTTAGTGTATAATTTCCATGTTCAAAACAGTGTACTGTACACTAAGAAATATCAACACACGGTAATACTGTACCTCTGCATGCTATAAGCTCTTAATGCAAATGAGTGAGTGGCAAAATGGGGGATTATGGTCCTTGTGTTACTGTGTTTTTGTTTTATTTATTTATTTTTTTGGGGGTGGAGGGTTGAGGGTGGAAAGGACACGAATGGCATGATATTTAAGGTGGGCCCCTGCACCATGGTGGGAGGGGGGTTATTTTTTTTAACAACATGTTACAGTATGTTAAAATATTGATTATTCTGTATTCTATTCATTGGCTTAGCTTATTTTGTACCTTATTTTATTTATTTTTCATGCTTAGTTATTATCTACAGTCCATTACATGAAATCTGAACATTAGAATTATCTATGCATTTGCCTATTGATATTACAGTATCTCATTCAAATAGCTTATGTGACCCTGTGAAAAAAAAAAAAAAAAACACAAAAGAAACACATGTATCCCAAATAAGTATCTCATTATAATACCACTGAATGAAGACTGGGGATACGTATGTTAACCCAAGTGATTTACTTTATAGTGAAGTCTAATTATATGTAGCCCTACTATCATGCCATTCAGTTTCAGTGGGAATATTAAACCATGTTGTCCTGTGATAAAACAACACAGTAAAGCCTGGATAAAAAGCCTTAATGAACAGTCTTACTGACCGCAACCATAGAACAAGAACGACCAGAAACCTGTTGTATAAAAGCTACAAGAGAAGATTGCACAGAGCACACCTGGAGACAGTCATCTCCCTCACTAGTATACAAATCTCAACCTGGACTTAATACACTTGGAAGACAGTCACTTCCTCAGACAATCAGAGCTCTTGTAGTTATAACTTAACTAGTAGTCCCATTTGTGTCTTTGATACTGTACAAACAAAGAAACAAACAAACACACCATTCAGATATATTTAATTTATGTATTGTTTGTATTTATGCAATGGATACAGAGTTGTTCATGCAAAATAGACGACCACCACCTACATCAGTGAAATGTATTTCTCTATTTCATATAAAAATAGAGGTCTCTTATGGCAAATGAAATGAAGAAGTGCACATTAAAGCACATATGTACCCATTTTTGATGTACAGTAATGCATTCCCATTGGCTACCATACATACAACTGAAATACAGTTTTTTAAAAGTGTTTATTTAGTAAATGTTCCAGATTTAAGAAATAAAATAAAATGAACCATTTCATATCAAAACATTTTTTTTCCCCTTAAGAAAGTAATGTGGATGTGGAAGGTTTATTTTTTACAAGCTAAATAGAGTAGTCAACCCCCCCCCCCCCCGGTCTGTGTTATTGTTCACTTGTACAGAACCTTTGGGGAAGGCTCTGAATATCCATATCCTTTTCTTCACCTCTGAAAACAAAGCAGTATAAATCATGTAAATATGGAAACACACCTGTACTGTAGGCACATTACTTCTTTAGTGTACACCTAAATAAGTGCCAAGTTACACCTTGCAAATGTAAAATTGTTGCATGTCACATTCAGTCAACTAAACAATGAAGCAATAGTAAAACTTTTCTTTTCTTTTTAAATCATTTTTTATAATAATGGTTACATATGTGTTAAGGTGATGAAAAGGGAATTCAAATTCATTAAAAAAAAAAATGTTTCAAATATGTCTTGCACTGTGAAGCATACTCTGAAGAATGAAACACTATTAAGTCAAGTCTTAAAGATTGACAATAAAAATCACAGTATATTTATTATCGGAACAGATCCTTTAGACTCAAGAGTTAATCTGTTGTCTTCACTGCAGAAGTGTTTCTATCAGTATTTCTTTGCATTCCATTTTTCTTTTTTTAATTTTGCAATTATTTATTTGCATCTTGTGTCAGTGATTGGTATGTACTGTATGTATTAATTCAACACGGTATCCTTTGGGCTTTCAAACCAGTGTGTCAGATCATTTGCAGAGTTGTGCTTTTAAACTTGCCGTGCCTTTTATATCCAAGCCCCTTAACACTCAGAGGCATGATATTCAGCTGCATAATACCCAGTACCCCATCGTGTTTTACATGGGGAGTATAGTGCTAGCCTCCTTTCAGATGTTTTTTTTGTTGTGATCAGATTGTCAGCCTCAGGGAAATTATTTGTGCAGATGGGTGTGACACACAGACTTGACCCTATTTTATTATGTTAAACTTTATAAACATTTTGTTGGACTTTCATTTATTGACAGAGGAAGGGGTAGTTATATTAAAACAAAAACATAACCATTTATCTTTAAAACACATCAAAGGCACAATGGCCACAATTGTCCCTTATTATTAGGCAATGTTAACAAATTATTCTTTAGGTAAGTTTATTTAAGATTAGCAGTTCTTATTTAACACTGGGTGTTACTTTGCAGTAAGGAACTAACTGTTTCTGTACACTTATTGATTGTGTGCCACTACTATGTAAGAAAGCATTACAAGCCTGACCTACGGACTCCCTCAGATTAGTAATGTTGTGGGTTCTATGCTGTACTGTACGTCACAGTCCTTTCTGTCTGGAGTGGTGTGTCAAGCACCGATAAATTATGTATAGCAAATGATCCACCTGTTATTTAAAATGTACTCATTTTGCCAACTGGCAACAAGGTTGGAGCTGGGTCAAACTTCCAAGTTAGTTGAAAAGCAAAATTTGTATTGATTACGCAAAGCTCTAGGACCCAAAGGGTGCGTCTATTATGGTAGCTTTTTTTTTGTCAACCTGCAAGATTTCTTTGTCATTTCAATGTGTCTTCCTATTGTATTTGTTACCCTATGCCCTGAAGGTTAATGCTGGTATAGAAGAACCGATACTAACCTTGACTGGTTTATCCCTGTTTAAATTTGTGCGGCTCCAGTTTTTCTTGAGCATTATTGATTGAGGTGGCTCTTCAGTGTTGCAGACACCCAGCGATACATTCTCTGTTTTCGAGTATGTCCTTAAGTCCTCAACATCATAAGGAGCAGTTGACCTGAAATGTAATCAGAAAATGAAATGCATGGTTCCCAGCTTCAGATCTGCAGGGAAGCATATACCCAGTGGAACATATTTAATTAGTATTAAAAACAAATAGTGAAAATGTTTTGATTGAAATTACCTTTTTAAATAAACATCTGTGATGCAACCATCAAATTGGTCTTTTCCAAGATATATGTTGCTTTTATTGTTTTGGACATCTGAGGTTGAACGGGGTCCAACTTTCCCTTCTTCTGTTTCATCAACTATGAGTTTGGTCCTAAAAAGGGAGCAAGTTGTTAAGACATTTAACATTTAGTACTTACCATTGGCAATGTACCGTAGCATCTTATGCTTGCAAATGCTTACTGTTAAAAAGCAAATTGGCATGGGTATGACATTTCACAAGTTATCTTGACTGCATTTTTCATCCTGTTTAGATGCACTTTATAAATCATTTTCTGTCTCATTCATAAGTACATACTGGAAGACTCTACAACTTGTATTTCTTTCTAAGTACAGCAGTTAGACAAGCAATTAATCCCCTTGCCTCTTGTAAGAATATACAAGTAATACATAGTAATAAATACTACATCGAACAAATGTGATGTTTCATATATCCACTGGGGCCAGACAGTTGCAGTGAATGGTTACATGTTAGTCAATGTTTGAGAGCCTTGTATAATGACTGAAATAGAAAACAACAAAAAGAATACAGTGGTAAAGGTATAACTGATATTTTAGATTCTTAGCATGTTGATCTTTAAGACCCTTATCCTATAGACTTTATTAAAGATATGCAGCTATTATAATAGGTGTATTACCAACATTACTGTGCAATAAGAGAAAGAACAGCTGAGATTATAAAATAAGAAACTCTATTCAATTTCACATGCATAAATACAGTACAGCTAATGCTTATGAATAAGACCCTAAGGGTTGGTTCATACTTCTGTTGCGGATGAATGTGATACGTCAGGCGTTCGCATAATTGGAAGAATTAACATTTTAGGAGATGTGTTGAGTTTGTACCTCTTAAACAAGAGGTTAAAACAAATCAAAAGCGACGTTGTTGGTACATTCCTCCTCTAAACCAACTTAAATTACTTAATTGGACCAATTATTACCAATTATTGGTCTGATTAAGTAATTTAGAAGAATAAAAGCCAGGAGGGACAGCGGCCCTCCAGGACTGGAATTGCCCACCCCTGATCTAGATACATTGTTGAAAAATGTTGAAAAATGTATTGCCCAGTTGAATTACAAACCACAATGTGTGATTAACAATTTCAAAAGAGGCAATATGTTTCAGAATATACCGCTGTGATATGGACAACATGGGAACAGAAAAGCTAGCGTAATGCATTTCTTGTATTATGATCCCACATGAGCCCCCTAGAATCCTAGACTGAGTGTGTGGCTTAAGTGTACCTCTCAAAACACATGCTAGGCCTGCATAGTGCAAGTAGGTGCACAGGTGATATTTTATGGAATTATTTAATCTGCTATAACCCCTTTAAACAGACCAGTGTCGCTCATATTGATCAGAATCTCCACATGACACCAGCAGCTAAAACTATTGTAAATAAAAATATATATATATATATATTATATACTTACCCCTCTGAATTTTTTGTAGCAACCAAATAGTGCCATTTACCATCCCCATAGTTCTTATCTGTCTTCAATATTTTACCGTCTAGGTTAAATGTGACAAAGCCATTCTCATTCAATCTCAGATCTAGTTTGCTGCCCTAAAGGTAGAAAAGAAAATATTTACTATATGTTCAATACTTAATACTTAAACAGTAAAGGATTTAGGACCATATTTATTAAGGTGTTTACTAGCCATCAATTTCTTTTCTCATTTCTTACTTTTTTCTATATGCTTCTTCCATTACGACTTTTGGCCCTATATTTAAACTTTTGACTCATGCAACTGACTTTTTTAGCAATATGTTTCAGGAGGTAGGTATATTTCCTAAGCCGAGGGAGCTAACGAAAGTCAACAAAAACAAAATACAACATATAAACCCAGATTAATTTTGTTGTCTCTGATTGTGCACCAATGGGCGAGAAATATTCATAGTCCCATCATGTTTATAAAAAAAATAAAAAATTCAAAATGCTAAAAAAGAATAAACATTGTCAGTGAACTGAAACAAATCAAACAGAGTCTGTATTGCTGTAGTTGTTGTAACAGGAAATATAGGTTGCTGGCAGAGCATATTCTGAGTCTACTGTAGCTCAGATTTTACACCAACAGCAGTGAATCAGGTGCTAACTAGTGATCCACACTGCAAGAAAGAGTAGTTCACACTGCCCCGAAGTTGGGGATGTAAAATGATTGATTTGAATCACAGCTGATGGGTATGCTGACTACTGTCTGATAGAATCTTGCAAGAGCTTGAAGCAGATTGGCTGATGGTAATCATTTTCTAATGCCTCTTAAAATGGGGCTTACAAGAAAAAAGCAATTCAGTGTAGCTGAATACAAGTTGCTGTATTTTCAACTTGTCTCTAGCAAATACAGTATGTGTTGTTTTGGAACTCAAATAATTTGGGACTGGGCTTTGAGAACATGCAGGTGTTTCGCAAGAAGTGAATCATTTTTTTGTACCAAAAGGCTCTCTTCAGTCTAATAGTAAAAAAAAATAAAAAAAAATAACACAGTCATTTTTTGGTGCATCCCTTTACAATTTAGCAAGATCATTTTTTACCGGCCTTCTGAGAAAACCTCCTTACCGCCTGGCTGTTCTGCAGAAGAGGGACATTAGTCTGTGTTGTTCTGAAACCCAGTCCTACCACTACGTCGTTGGTAAGTTCAAAACCATTTGGGGCAACGTCCAGATACCCTCCGAGTCCGACACTTGCGAAACGAGCAAGCTATAGTGGAAGAAAGAATGGGATTATAAAAAAGAAAGAAAAACAAAACAAAGCACAGTAGACACATTAACATTTTAGACAGTATCCGCTCTGGCCAACTGGTGGTCCATGATTACATAATACAAATGTACACTTTAAAACATACAGCAATGTAATAACTTTCTAAATGTTATTTTACCCATTTCACTGAAAGTAATTTAATATTGCAACACTATAGATAGATAGATAGATAGATAGATAGATAGATAGATAGATAGATAGATAGACAGATAGCTCAGTTGCACAGCAATCATGATATGAAACAGGTTCATCTGTGTATATATATATATATATATATATATATATATATATATATATATATATATATATATATATATATATATATATATATATATATATAGTTTGGTACCAAGTCCCAAATTAAGTATAGCTCATGATTCCTTCTATCTGACAACACAACTGTAATTTATACATACCAATGAGTCACTTGAGCATCCTCTACTAATGCCAACTGTGTCTCTGAGTTCTGCGTTACCACTAGGATGTTTCATGTTTTTAACACAGCCTCTTAGTGGTGGGATGTTTATATTTTTACTGGAGAAAAGAGAAAAAAATATATTATGACTAAAATACTTAGAGAAATTATTATTATTATTATTTATTTCTTAGCAGATGCCCTTATCCAGGGTGACTTACAATTGTTACAAGATATCACATTATTTTTACATACAATTAAATTTTTTTTTTTTACACATTATTTGTAAATACAATTACCCATTTATACAGCTGGGTTTTTACTGGAGCAATCTAGGTAAAGTACCTTGCTCAAGTGTACAGCAGCAGTGTCCCCCACCTGGGACTGAACCCACGACCCTCCGTTCAAGAGTACAGAGCCCTAACCACTACTCCACACTGCTGCCCACAGAAATAAAAAGCTATAACAAACATTTGTAACTTGGCGACTTCTCTGCAGAACTTTATGGAGAGAACCATTTGGAAAAGTGATAAAATGAAAATCAGTTGAGTTTACCTCTTTCTTATCGATGTTGTTACTCCACCAATGTAATATTCACTAAAGGGGCCTTGTATATCAATACTTTCTCTGATAAGGTTGCTACCCATAGATATAATGAATTGTTTATCCCTTAAATATATAACCATCCTCTAAAAGAAAAAAAAGAAAAAAACATTAGATATTAATAAATAAAATATACAGAAATAAAATATACAGTCTAAGAAATCTCTGTTTGCAGGCCTTGCTTTTGGATAGTCTTGCACTTTCATGGTCATTTCACCTGGAGAGTGAAATTGCCCACACTCCTTCAGGACCTTCTGTCCTGTCAGTAACCAACCAGCTGACCGACTTTGCAGTCAGTTTTTAACTCTAAGGACACTGCTGAGATGAAAATGTAACAGATTTCCTAGAAAGGAAGACAAGCAAACTGAGACCTTTCTTCTACCTAGTGTAGTATCATAGGTTACATTTTAAAACTAAAATACATGTTTGCTATATCATGTGTGTCTTTCTAAACCTATATAAATGACTGGAATTGCACAGCAGGTCAGATTTACGGCAGTATTGTGTTATCTCTAAGTTTGAGATGACTGTATCACAAAAGATAAAGCATCAAAGACAACAGACAAAAAGATGCTGAAGCTGCGGTTGTGATTATAAAGAAGTGGTTACCACGGCGTCATTTCCATTAAAGATCTTCTCTGATGTTCTTGTTTCTTTTACTTGCATGTTTTCAACTTTGCCACGCCATACAACTTTACCTTGCTCTAAGGTTACAATGAAGTGGTTCTTCTGCAAAAAAACAACAACAACAAAAAAACACGTTTAGCATTATATATGACCTGACTTCCATATTCAAACAACCTAAACTAGTTACATACAGTACATACACTGTATGACACTGTCACTTGAATTGTTACGTCATTAATACTGTATATCTGGGGAGACTGCAACCATCATCATCGTATCGGGAATGACGACTCAGAAGTGCCCAGCTGTTTACAGACCATGCAGATTGAAGAGGGACGTTCCTTCAACAGATGCATGTGTTTTGTGATTTAAGCTAAGCTAAACTAAGCTTTTTTTTTTTTGCTTTATAAACAATTCTCTCACACAGTAGGTATTAGCTATAGGTTATACTGCCCTTTAAAATTAGCAGTTAAGTTTAATTAAAGATTCCTGATGAGACGGTGGCAGGATGTACCAACAGTAACAGGGTATGTTGTAACAATGATAAAATAATACAAGAGAATGTTGGCATGTGTAATAGTAGAGTCAATGTTTGGTCTGTATGCAGTGTGTACATCACGGCCCAAGTTTAACTGTAACCCAGATTAGAAACCATGCTTACTAGCCTCTTCTGAAGCTAGTAGTTTTTATTTTATTTACTATATTTGATACTATTCTTATTTCAGGTTGATACTCTCAGACAAATACATTTGCAAGACGTCTCCACTATATCCCTGTTGCTCCCCCAGTGGTATATTCAAGGCTGTTTTTATTTACCTCATTTTCAATGTAGAACAGTAATGCATTATCTGAGTTTGTTTGAATAGTAAACTCATATTGGCCGATAAACTTGTCTTTTAGGTCTATACGTGCAAAACCAGTGCCTTCAAAGAAATACTGGTCAGATCCTTCTTTGTATCTGTAACACAAAAGTAATGTTTACACACAAAGATTTTTATTAAATCAACTACAATATTACCAGTGTCATAACCTCAGCTGTAAACAGGGCAATGGATTAACCCTACAATTATATTACAGTACAAATCAAGTTATAATAAGACAGTAAATAAAGACTAGCACAATTAAAAGGTGCCTTTAATGAAAGTATAAATCATTTTATTCAATAGCACATTTTATTCTTTGTTAACTGGCTGACATTTCACTTCTAAATGTTAATAAAAAGACATAAAGCAGCACTCAAAATAAATTCATTCTGCGATAAATAAAGTAGAAAAATCACTGTTTTACCTTTTGCAGGGTGAATCCACGTTCACGTTGTAAACTTTCTTGAAGTTATACAGGCTGATGACTTCGTCATTTAAGGCATCTAATTCAATGCAGCCCTTGTATTTTGGTAAATTAAGGGTACGTGGTGGCTGTCAGCAAAAAAAAATACAAAAAAAAAAACATTGTTAATAAGTGTGTGCCCAGCTGAAGTAATAGTGAGAACCGGTTTGAACCTGGATTGGTCATTACAATAGACTCCCCCAATTAACTCAATTCAACTGATCTAAATGGTGGCAGATCTAAATACTTTATAACTCTCTGTTATTAGTTTCATTCATTTTGTCATTTCCTTGCTAACTTACATGATTGCTAATTGCGCTGTTTTGTCTAACAAGCTATACAGCAGTTGTACTCTGTGTCCTTCCTCCCTATAAATTACCACATCGTTTTTTTTGCTTTACCCGTTGAGATTGATTGGCTTGAGGACACTGTTAAGGCATTGTTTGGAATAAGTTTGTTTCAAAAGAAAGAAACCGGTTAATGGTCTTTTTTGTTTGATAAGTATTTAAAATGTTACCTTAAACTCAGCGGGAAATCCTCCAACATAAAACACAACATCATTGGGATCAAGATTTAGGAGGTTATCAGTGTAATCCCCGTCTTTGGTTATTGGTGGTTGGTTTTCCGGTGAGGTAGAAGTGGATGATTTAGTGTAAAGGAGTTTTGCATTTTGGTAAATCCTGCAAACATGAATACATACAGTAGTAAATACATAAAATATTGCAGGGCTACCTCATATCGTTTTAAGAGTTTTCTTTCCCCTAATTGCTAAATCTTTAAAGCTTGCCTTTATGTTTATTATTTTTCTACCAAAGCTGTTCTTAACTAAAGTCACATAAACATTTTTTCCAACTTGAAGCGAAGTGTTTTCATGTTCTAAGTAAGGAATCTTTAGAATAATAATTACTACTTTGTGCACAAGATGAGATTCTAAACATATGTTTAAGCTTAGTTGATTGATGGGGAAATAACAATACTGTAATAATAATAGTACAGTAAATATATGGCATGATACCATTTCAAAATAACAAGAAGTCAGGGATATCACACACATCATGAACGGTTTTAGAAAATCAGCATTAATAAATTAACAATTAAAACACTATATTACCTCTCAAACTTGACCTTGTCCAGAATAGATTGGTCTTGAGGACTTTTTGCGACCTCTGTGTCCATCTGAATCTCAAGCTCTTTACCTCGCAAGTTGTAAACACAAAAAAGCGTATTGTCTCTCAGAGCCATGCCTATATAGTCTGTCGAAGCCTGAAAAGAAAAAAAAATACATGTTCTAAATGCGCCCCTTATATAATGGTCGACGCCTAAAGATACGCTTTAGAGATGGTTTCTATAATAAAACTTTCTCTTCCTCTGCAAAAACGTAAATTAGTTACATTATTAAACAAATATGAATTATAAAAAAAAAAAAAAAAAAAAGAGAGTTTAAAGGTTTGTGAAACAAGACGGTATTTTATACTGGATCACTCAAAGCTGCTTGAAATTTAAGCAGTTTAAAGTGAGTTTCAATATTGTCACATTTGCCAAAGAGGACATCTACCGTCCTGTGATAATGAACACTCTGCAGTATTCAGAAATGGATTGGTTGCGGTTTTTACTGAACCCTTAAAGGGCATTACCATTTGATAATTGACCATGTCAAGAATCATTCCGACATGATTTTTTTAAATTATCATTTATTATTTATTTATCCAACGACCAAAATAAAAGAATAGACATCCTGTCAGATTCTCTGCAATGTGTGCTAATGTTCTGAGGTTTCTAACTAGTGAAAGCAAACAGCATTAATGGCATAGAAAGGCGAAATCACCAGTAATAGCCCTGTTGAAGTTACTCACATAGTTAATTGTAATACAGTGATATACATATACACTATCTATCTATCTATCTATCTATATATATCCTTTATCTTTTGTGATACAGTCATTTTACAACAACTCACATCTTTTTTGCCCAGGTACATCACAAACATATTTCCACTGTCCGTCTGGCGACGGCGGTCTCCTCTGACTACAGGTCTATGGAGGTACAGTGACAGGGAAGTATAGGCCTTCAAGTCTTCAAGGTTACGGGGAGGCTGTACCTCTACATGAGAATTGCCATTGAAAATCATGGGCACAACAATCTGTGAACACATAATAGAAACAATATGTTAAACATATACATATATATATATATATATATATATATATATATATATATATATATATATATATATATAAACTGTACATGATTTGTTTGATCCACATGTCAGCTTGAACACAGTTCATTAAGGTTTTCAGGCCAAAATACATTTATTACGGAAAATCTAACAGTTTATGTAACAGATTTAGTAACGAACAGACCTTAAATTACTGTAACTAGTTTTGTACCATTTTCTGTTTAATTGACCTGTCAAGACATGCTTCTTATAATTGGAATTGAAAAAGGATGGTTTTCCAATCACTTTAAACTCCCAGTGACAGATAGAAACTCGGCACAAATAACAGACTATAAAAACACACCTTGTTGGCAGCATCCCTGGCCTGCTTAATCAGTTCCTTGATGCGCTCTACATTGTCAGAGATGTTACTGCTAGGGGTTAGTTGCCGGCTCATCTCCTCAACCTTGTCCATCTTGTCCAAGAGTGTTGGGATGGCACTGCTTAAGTTTTTCACTGAAAGAAACATCAAATAAGGCAGAGCAGAGAAAGATGGTCCAAAATGTTAAACATATATATATATATATATATATATATACACACACATACAGTCAACATCGGTTATCCAAGGTGTCTAGTTAACCACGGGTGCACATGAGCCATGGCATTAACATGCATATATAAGTAACAGAATGCACACATTTACAGTATTACAGTATTTACAAGTTCATTTTTAGTGAAATGTCCTTATGAAAAGTTGAAAGAACTGCAGTGAATGAATCAATTACAGTATAGTGTCACGTAGAGTTCAGTCACATTAAACGACAGCGTTGAGTTATCCACTAGTCTTTTTAAAAGTGTCATGTTATGAGTAAAGCGTGGTGTCGAATTCAAATATTAAAAGAGGCAGGATGCATATATTTTATATGGAGAAAATCCAGGAGCAAGACTGCCTGTCGAGTTAAGTGAAGGTGTCAAGTTATCCACCAGTCAAGTTATATATATATATATGTATTGCAGCAGCCTATGTGAGTAACTTCAACTGTATCACTAGTAGCATCATCCTTTCTATCCCATAAACGCCATTTGCCATTACTATATATATATATATATATATATATATATATATATATATATATATATATATATATATGTATGTATGTATGTATGTATGTGTGTGGTCAACTAGATCAACATAGATCAATCTTTAGAATTTCAGATTAACAGGGATTGATATGATAGCACAGGGTGCTATTGAACTACTGAATGTGAATTTGAAATCAGACCATTTCATAAACTTACCTGATTGATCAACTTCATCTAAAACCTTGTTTAAATTGGGATCAACGGGACTGGCCCCATTACTGTTTTTAATCTTGTCCACTTCAGTTTTGATTGGGTTCAACTTGTTCATAACATCCCCTACTTTGTCTTGGGCCCTGCCAGCCATATCCTTTGCACGGTTGATAGTGTCTGAAATATCATCTGAAATAAAAACACACAGAAAAGATATTTTACTTCCATGATTCAACACATTTTGTATGCACTTTGCTTGTTGTTGACATTTGTTTCCACATTTATGATTTTAGAAAGTTAACATTTGTAAATACTGGGCCTGTTTTAACAGCCTTAACTGTGGCAGAACTAAATACTGCCAGCATTTAACTGTATAACTCCTGTGTATAACTGTATAACTCCTGTGCTTACCCCTATGGGTGGATTTACTGACCACCCCTGATTAATATCACTTAACACAATAAAATTACACTGGGAAAAGGTTTTAGTTTTAGGACAACAGTATTTAGATGCACCACAGTTTAGATCATTAAAATAGACCCCCATTGTTTTAAAACAAACAGTTGAGTAGGGAATATCCTCAAGGACCAAAGAGATTTTTCATAAAACAGGTCATGCAACAAAAATTTGACACCTGGTGGGAAAAAAACCTTACTTCTCAGAGGACTCAAACCTGTATTATTTACCTCTTTTAATATTGCCGAGTTCATCTTGTGCTGATCGCAGGTCGTTCTGCAGGGTTTTCTCCTTGTTTTTTGCAACCTCAAAACGTTTGTTTAAATTGTTAAGTTCGGGGATAGCCTCTGTAAAATCAAGAATGACAGAAAGGGTATTTATGACACTGCTGCAGATGCTCTTTACTCCCTCAAACGCTGTGTAATAAGAGAAAACTGAACCACCGAAAGCGCTTTCCTTGTGGTAGTGCTAATATACAGCTGTTACTGATATATTAATAGTTTAGATAAAGAGGTGAGTTTCTTGAAACTGTTGCTCATGGCTACTACAGCTGGTGTATCAACAACGATTAAAATGTGGAAGTAGAGTGAAGTCACAGCGTAAACCACATCAAAACATAAGCATGAGCTGCATTCCTGGTAAGCTGGAGCTCTTCAAATTCAGAACCCAGTGTGTGAAAGTATTTTGTTTCGTGCATTTTAATATGTATAGTTTGCATGTGTAGTTTGTTGTCTCCTCTCTTACATATGTAGAAATGTAAAGCACTGCGAGTAAAAAGTTGTAAATATTCTCACCCATTTCGAACTTTTAGGAGTTTACCACAGAGTTCAAATAATAAAGAGAATTATTGTTCTAAATACTTGTATGGTTGTTTCTTTCTGACTTTTTTTTCCAGTTCTGTAAGAGTTTGGCAACCCACTTGGATTTATTTGACAAGAAATGACCCAATTAAACATAATAAATAAACACAACAGATTACCTTTCAACTTTGCCTCTGTATTTTTTGCATCGTTTAACAGTTTGTCACCATCGTCTCTTAGCTTTTTGCCTTTGCTATTCAAGTCCTCTTGTTGCACGGTCTACAAAAATAATGCATAAACAAATGAATGAATGAATGAATGAATGAATGAATGAATGAATGAATGAATTAACAGAGACGAACATAAGAAAATAAATAAATACACACACAGACAGAGCTTTAAATACAGCATTAGAGTATCATGAAAAAGTCTGTCATTATGTCCTGCACCCCAGATTCTTATTTTTCAGCTTGTATCTTTTGTTCTATACACACATGCAATGACAAATATTTCGAATAGTGATCTGTATCAATGTCTTAGTGGTGCAGTCCACATCATCCAGTGAGAGTCAAATGTTTGTCATTGAATTTGTTAAGTGTCTTTTTTCTTAGTTATGGATGATACATACATACATACATACATACATACATACAGATATGAAAACACCACCAGCTGGTGTACTGTATTCTTCACAAAGAAATAAAAAAGAGTTTGACCTTTAGAACCTAAATTATAAACCAGACTTACAATAGACTAATTAACTGCATAGCGAGTACCAAAGCCCTGTCGTAAAGCTTACATTTAGGGCATTGTCGGCAGCCTCTTTGGCTCTGTTAGCTGCATCCTCAGCAGCTTTGATTGCATCAGTGATATTCTTATAAGCCTCAATACCGTCAACAGCACAGCGCACAGCGGAATTACTGCTTGCATTTTTCACAGCCCTACAAGACGAGAGAGAAAAAAAAAAAACAATGGTTCACATATCCATACCAAGGACACATATAAAGTCACTTGTTCTTGAACCGTATAAAAAAGTACATGCTCACTATCCTCACAACTTGTGGAATTGTTTATTGTAATAAATATCCCATAATAAATACCAGTAGCTTAGACAATTCTGCGCATACCGCAAGTGCTTCCCCAATATTGTGGATAATAATGCTGCTTACTCTTGCAACTCCTTTGCCTGCCGATCTAGGTTCCGTGCATGCTCCTCTGCCTTCAAAACAATGTCTTCTTTGCTTCCAACTTGAGAAAGCTCCTTTACTTTATCACCGAGTTCTGATTTTGCTCCATCGAGCTGAGCTGCGAGCCTTTCATACTCCTGAGGATAAAGAGAAACACCTAGTTAGAATGAGTTGCACATCATGCATTAAATACATTCTGATTCATTTAATGACAAGTGGAATCTCTGTAATTCCTTTTCATTCAGATTCCAAATCCCGATATCCCGATATGTGGACATGGTAGTTTCAATAAACAAACGTCACACAGGCTCCCATGCACAGTCTTCAGCTGAATGACTGATTCCAATGAAGTGAGACAGAGTGGAAAAAGCCTAACTGACTTTTTATTAAAATCCAGGCATTTAAAAAGAGAGTCAAAAGCACTCATCACATAATTTAATTATCGTTTAATCAACAAAGGAAAGACACTAAGCTGCCTTCTGTAGTCACTAGTTCATTTTTTGTGATCAGAAGGAGGAGTAGTTAAATACATTACAGTAAGCTTTCATAGGATGTGGCTACTTTTTCTAGGGGTGCGCAAACTTCAAAAAGTTAAATGCAAAATATGAACTAGTTTGACCCTACTACTATTAAGTCAATGTAATGTTTTGTATTTAAAAATAATTTAGAAACCCTGTATTTCTCATAACAGTAATTTATATAAAAGTTGTTGGTAACCCTATCAGCTATGATACAAATTGCATCAAAATGTAATTCAGTATTGTACAAATAAATGTTTAAAAACGTTAGTAATCCCTTGTTACACGTATCAGTAAAGTGTCTGCATATTGCTTTATAACAGTACCACAGAAGTTTGTGACACTCAAGCACTGGACATTCAAGGGCTTACAAAACCAAACCAAACTTGCAGCCCTCATTTTTTTTCTAAATAAATTGAGTTTAATTTTAAGGATGATGGCCCAAGAACAACTTTTTTTTTTTTAATAACTACTCTTTGGTACCGTCTCTTGTACCGTATTTGACTAGGCGCTCTGCTCAATGCTGGAAATCAAATAAACAGTGTGCCACACACACGCTTGTAACATGCTTTTCAGAAGTGTTGCTTTGTCATAAATTAAACAAACACAAACAGACTTATATATAAAGTAGAGAGTGTGCCCTTATGCAAGTTTACCACAGTATTTTTGTAGTTTTGCAATGTTTTTCCCATTGTTATACTATGTATTTACCATAGTTTATCTTGGTTTGCCATGTTTATTAATATGCTTCACCATACCTTGCTATTCTTTAGAATGCTTACCCGTGCTTTCACTATGTTTTATTACACTTTATTAAACTTTTATAAGGGTGTTTTCTCCCTGGAAGGTTTTTTTCTTACCACACGGCTCTCGTCCAGCTTCCTGAGAAGGTCATTGGTCTGGTCAAGTTGAACTTTGGCCAGTTTAACCTGATCTTCAACTTTTTCTTTCTCTTGCTTCAATTCTTGCATCCTCGTCTGGAAGAAAAAAGTGATAATGTAGACTGCAGTAAAACATATTGAACTTTGCTGTGCTTTCACTATGGTCAGCCTTTATTAATGATAATTTGCCTTGAAAGAAGATGACAATGAAACATTACAGCAAAGTAGCGGGAGCGTTCCTCATTTTGATAGTGCATACATTATTTACTATATATATATATATATATATATATATATATATATATATATACAGTAAATTATTGCATGTCCACCACTTACAATATATATGCAGGGCAGTAAACCGATTCATGTGTATAAAAAGCATCGGTCAACATCACATAGGGTCCTACACCGTCTTTTTTCAGTCCAGAATGCTTGCTTTTGTATATGTGTACACTGTAAATGCAATTACCTTGATATCTGATAATGCAAGGAGATTTCCCCTGTTTAATTGATTGGCTTTGTCAACAGCTCCAGAAGCTTCTTTCAGTGCATCCCGGAGGTCATTCAGCTTCGTATCGTACTGTTTCAGCAAGTCAGAGACCTTTTCAGACTTTCTCTGGTTTTCCTCAAGTTGTTTAACCAAGTTATTCTTAACACGGTTCAGCACTGAAATATTGATAGAGGAGTATTAGTTGTCGGCCACCTGTCTTCCAGTTTTTCAATTTCCACAGAAAGTACCTAAAATGGCAGGACACCTCCAGCGCTAAACTGTTATTTCAGTCTTTCATAAATATTTGATCTCTATAAAAATGGTTAAATTACTATAACATATGTCTACAAACAGAGAGTAGGGTTTCCTATCTCCTTTTCTACAGAATTGAAGTATTATTATTATTATTATTTATTTCTTAGCAGACGCCTTATCCAGGGCGACTTACAATTGTTACAAGATATCACATTATGTGGCCTTTGGTCACATATGGATATTGAACACAGTCAACAACAAGAAGCTTGGAGGACTAGTGAATTAGGAATTAGTTATAATGAACCAAAGGTGTTATCTGTAATCTGTATTTTAAAATTGCTTACATTTCTGAGCCTCCTCTCTTTCTCTCTCTGCCCGCATCTTCTGTGTGTTGAAGTCACGTTGCTCCATCTCCCTCACCATGCGCTCAGCCTCAGCCAGCTTCTTCCCAATGTCCCCTGACGGCAGCCCGGAACCACCTGAATTTGTGTCCTTCAGCTGTGCGAGCAACTCTGGAAGCAAACAAAACCATTCAATGTACACAAAGTTGATAAACTGAGGTCTAGATTATCAAAGATTTTTACTCCAAATTTACATTATCACGATATATTTTTATTTTATTTCAGAAACGAAAAAAAGGGGGGCTTGTAACAGTATTAACTTATTTCATATGAGTTTAAGAATAATTATACAGTAAGTACAATTCTTACCTTGAATTCTCTTCCAAACACCCTGGACTTCAGACACCAGGTCTCGGGCTCGCTGGTTTGTCTGCTCAATATTGTTAAACACAGTCTGTGTATTTTTGGAATTCTTGTCCGCCTGGGTGGAAAGAACACAGAACAAGGGTTCATTATGGTGAGAGTCTGTGGAGATGTAACGCCTGAAACAATCTCCAGTGGAGTGGGTAGTTTTTGATGTTTTTACACTGTTACAATTGTTCTACAGTATTCCTCCCTGTTTTATTCCTTAATTTGCCTTTGGACTTCAAATTAGGATCCTTAAACAACATCACCTGTAACTACTATTCCCATGTTACTGTTTTATATTTTGGTCCACAGTAAGTGCATGTTTAATATTTAGTCGCAATTTTAGCAGTCATTTCCTGACCTTCCTAGCACTAAAATGTGCTAAAAGTACAGGTTTGGCATAGTGTATCGGGCAATTACCTTTTCCCCCAGTATGGTTATATCTTGAGTAAGATCAATGGTGCCAGACTCTAACTCGTTAACCTTCAATCTCTGGCTCGTCACATTGGAACGGTATCTGTTTAGCAGGTTCTGAAACAATAAAGAAGAAAGCATTTCCCAATAAAGTTAACTTGATTTTTAGAGATGTCAGAAGATATTGAAAAATAACATACAATAACAAATCAAACACGTGCCACATCAAATTCATAATTATTATACAGCAATATATCTAATCCAAATCAGAACTAGACGCCATTCTGCAACAAACTACATTCCCAAAGCAAATGATTTTTTCTCGTAATGTGTGTGCATGTACTATATTGTGAAGACCTCAACGAAAAATGTTTTACCTTTGTCTCCTCAATATTTTTTTCCAATTTCTTCATTCTTTCCTGGGCAAAAGCACTTGCATTAACATTTTGGAGCTGTGCTTTTAAATCTGCAAGATCCCGATCCATTCTTTCCAGGTCATCTGTGAGGGTTTGAACACAGCTATCGCATTCTGGGAACAATGAAAGAAAATGCAATTGCACTGTGAACAAATGAAGCATGTCTGCCTAATTTCCTTTTATAAAAGCCATTGTTAATTACTTACTTTGCTGTTTAGCAATAATGGATTGTACTCAGTTTTTAGTTTATTTATTTTGTTTTTTAATGCATTTCCCAGATCTGTAATTGCAATTTAAGGCACTGAAATGACCTACCATCACACATTTCATCTGTGCTGGTATCCTTTGGCTCCATATTTCTGCACACTGAATTAGAGAGAAAATGGTTTTACTTAAAATATCCAATTATACAGTATATCAAGTTGTGGATTTCCTGTATATACAGTATATATACAACTTTCCCCTATATCGACAATAAATAAATGTAATGCAATAATAAAAGAAAAAAGTGATTAATATCTTTACATAAAATGTTTTCTCTAAGCTTGTGAGTAATAAAACCTAAAAACTCACAAAACATATTTCTCCTATGATCGCACAAAGGCCAACAGGCATGCATGCTTTTATTCGTTATCTGAGCAATTTGGTGGCGAGGAATCAAAGGGTGTTAATGAGGCAATAACCAGGCCTTTCATTTTTGTATCATTAGCACAGATGAGCTAATTTATCCTCCAGCCACATGCCACTTGCAAACGATGTGCATTAACATAAATCAAAAAGTGATAGACTGAAACTTATCAGCAGAGAAATTTAAATACAGCACACATATTGACTATTTTATGCTGTACACATCTCCGGTGGATGAATAGGTGTGTCAGGTATATTTAGGGTCCCTGCAAGTAGAACTGAGGACATTGTTCCCTCACACACTGACAAACTCACATGAGAAGATATCTCTGATAATCTAGTTTAACACAGTCCAATAGCAAAAGGGAGTTTTGCACATCACTTTCAAAATGGCACCTCTGTATTCTTCACTCACCTCCAGTCAGGGAATCACAGTTTCCAGGGTTTCCATTATTGCCACAGTTACAGGGACTGCATTTTCCGTTCAATGCTATTGGGTCACCATAGTAGCCTGGAGCGCACCTGCACAGAGCAAACACATAATACATTACATGAGATACACTAATAAGCCCATTCGTGTCTTGCAACAAAATTATGATCTGTAAGGAACATGTGCTATAATGTTTTCTTAAATTTATCTTGTTCTCAAATATGTTCTCTTCTGCACAAAACCATGTTCTAATGTGTATTTAAAGTTGATTCAAATTACATTTTCATAATTTTTTTTCTGTCCTCTTACTTCTTTCCCATCATTCTTAAGCAATTCCTCAGATATTGTGTTCAATGGATTTTTTGATCTAATGTGTGGAGTTTCCCGACTGCCTTTCACTATCAATCACATGTGAAATGAAATGCTGGTCCACATACAAAATTTATAGACAAGTTTTTTTTGTTTTTTTTAATTTGCACCTCACCTGAAGAAGACATTTTTGTATATATATATATGATGTTATTAAAAAAAAAAGTTAAAAACAAAAACCTTGTTCATATTATATATGTGTAGATCAGCCAAGTGCCTGTATAGTTGTAAGAGCCAGCGCCATCAAGTGAACGGGCTTTGTGTACAGAAGTTGCATATTAAAATACATCTTCTATTTATTTTTTTTGCTAACTTAACCTTCTAACACACAGTTCAAACTCAAATGGATGGAACATGTAAATTGCTGTTGATATAATTCACAAATTTCAAAGAACATTTTTGAAAGCTCACTTAAATTTAAAACAGTTCTCATTTTGTTACAAAACTGCAAAAAAGAAATCAACCTCCTGGTACATTATGTTCATTGCTGCTTGGCAAACATGTTGTCGGTTACTAATTAAATAATTATTAAACTGAGACCACATTGTTTTGAAGAGATTACAGTAAAATATTAACCATTGGCACTTGGATCCAGTGTAGCCAGGCTTGCACAAACACTCAAAGCGTCCTCCAACTTCCTTACAGCTAGTGGCAAAGCTGCAACAATAAGAAAAGTTGAATATTAGTCAGAGATACAATACGTGTTGTTTGCTGTAATTAACATATCCACCTACTTGTTTCTTTTTTCATTTGGAGAAATTTGTGGAAGTGTAATGGCATTATGTGGCAGATGGGAGCCAAACTATACCACTTTATGCGAGTTCCACAGTATAAGGGTGATAAGTTCTTATACAGTAATGAGTGAGCGCTGTACATTAAAATTGATTGTAGCTTGTTTCTCATTACCACATACAAGTTTACATTAAAACATCAACAGCTTTGGAATTGAATGTTACAATTGGGAAACAGGCATTTGTGTGTATTGTAGTAATCAAAAATACAACACATGGATTTTATTACAGAATTTTACCACTCGGAGGAATCCCCTTGAATTACATCACCTATCTGTGGTTATCCTGGGATTATTATTATTATTATTGTTATTATTATTATTATTATTATTATTATGATTTATATATTTATTTCTTAGCAGAATGTGGTTGTTTATGTAATCCAATATGATTCACCAGTGCCGTAAAGTGCAGGATATTATGTTGATCAAATCCACCCTTAAGTCAAGCAATCTAACATTTCAGGTACTGTCTTCATCTTAGAAGTACTTATAAAAACACTTTGTTAATTTCACAGCAAATGAAACTAATGAAAGGTTAACCGGGTGAGATGAATGGAACTACAACAGGCCCCATTTTCAGGAACAACCTGGTAACATTTATTCATTTATGAGCTTGTAGCCTTTGCTGGAAAGAAACTCCACCTGTTGTATGTTATAGCAAGAGGACATGGGCAGACTTGACAGGTCCCTTGGGTTGCGTTTCCATAGTAACCCTCCATACAACGTTCACAGTTGTCTCCCGCAGTGTTCCTCAGACAGTTCTAAACACAAAATGCAACATGTTAATCATTGCCTTCTATTTCTACACAGGTGATGTATTCTTACATAATGCTTTACCACAATTCCCTCCCTGTCGACTCCGACTGAGTCATGTCTTCGTGCATTCTTTTATCATACTAACAAATATATGAAAAACATTCAGTACAACAGGTCAGGTCTTGAAAAGAAAACTTTTAAGAATAGGCTGAATCTGCATGACAGCTTATACAGCCTCGCTCTTCAGGTTCCATGAGATCCGCAAAACAAACTAAATGATGCATGGAGACGTATCATGGATGAAATCTGAGATTTCAGTGGAACACTGGTTAAGTATTTAGAAGTGAGCATAATGCCTCTTTATGTATATGCTGCTAGCATTCGCTTTTAGCTAAGAGTTATTATAATAGTTGCATTAATTGTATAATAAATAATAACTGCTTAATGGTATATAGCAATAAGGCACTTTAATCACCAATCAGGTTGCTTGACCTACTGTATACAGCTTTTATGTCAGATTAAAAGCCATTGAACCTCAGAGTGTTTGAAGTTATGGCTGCAATGCCAAATTAACTTACTGTAGCATTTACTCTAGTTTGTAACATTTGTTTTCCGTAGATGGAATACAACTTGGCAAAGTTAAATAACGATCAAGAAGCAGATTATTATTATTTATTTATTTATTTATTTATTTATTTATTTATTTATTTATTTATTTGTTTCTTAGCAGATGCCCTTATCCAGGGCAACTTACAATTGTTACAAAATATCACAGTACAAAGTAGATCAGGAATAGTTAACATTTTTGTCTCTCAGTTTTACAACAAAAGACTGTCGTAAACTTTACGAGTAAATGCTTAGTGAATGTGTCCTCAACCTTGTTTATACCCATGCTGCTTAGAGATATTCTTGCTTATACCTGTCCCGTCTCATACAATAACCATCAGTGTGAGGACTTAGCCGGCACACCCTTATAACAACTTCAGTTCCAAGCAAAGCCTAACTAGTCACATTTTTAGTCAAATCTAGTTATTCATGATTAACAAATAAATATACTATCAAAACATTTCTGGAATGTTGTGCTGGAAAGTTAGTGGTATACTGAACAGGAAAATCACTCCATCTTGTATGTTTTCTTTTTGTTTTGAATGTTACCTTTTGCTAATCTGTTCAGGATAAAAAAAAAAGCAAACAGCAAATATGTTTTCATTGTCAAAAAATGTGTTTGTAAAGTTTCATGTAACATAAACAAAGAATGAACATTGATAGGGAAAACAGCCAACACTTCTCTCATTTCTGTTGTGTAATTGACACAGTTATCAGATACTCTGTTGTGGCATGGAATGTATCTTAACTGATGTCCTAAGGGGAAAGTTACAACTATAGTTATCGCTTGATTAAAACTACCGGCAGCAAAGTGGATTAGATTAAGTGATATAGAAGCCTGAGGCTATGGGTTCTTTCTACATAAATGAGCTCTGTGTGACTGAATATACAGAAAAAGGAAGAGAATACAGTATGTAATACATCCTTTTAAGGATTATTATCGTGACGGTGAATGCTTTAAATATCTATTTTAAGTATAGCCTACTATAAAAAGAAACTTCTACAAACAAGCTGAATACATTTGTCTGAAGTATTCTTCTTTGAAACATTTTGTGTGTAGATTAATCTGATAAATTTAAGACTGACCTAAATAATGCACATGATTTGTAAATATAACGCCATGATTATAAATAGTGGCAAGCTGTCTAAACAGGGGTGTGAATTATTGTACAGCACTAGCATGGCAGAGGATACGTCAGTCTATAACCAGTAATTTGATCACAGCTGACAAAAATAACACCAACTGATAAGCTGTCCTTTATATGTCCAAATTTACTCTTTCAAAATCACCCAAGCAACACTGACAGACAGAAGGTTTAAACATCAGCCAGTGTCCTATTCATATTGTCTGAAAAACAGAGTGTGTTCTTCCTATTCCACTTTATTTACTCTAAGTGTTGCCTTTTCCTTTCTGTCCAGCATACTGTGCTTGAGCCATTATTAACAGTGCTGGCAAATGTTTCGTGATATGTATTGCTTATTGGTGATAAAATGGTTTAATTATATTACGTCCCTGTCATTTGTCAATACTGTTAAAGCTTAAGTACTAGATCTGTGTTACAACAGGTATGATCAAATAATAATATAGCTGTGCCTATACTGCACCAGCATTTTGAGGATGGCTATTTTGTATTCAAGGTTTTACCAGTAAGTACATCTATCTGTACATTATAAATTCATTGGTCTACTGTATTTTTTCTGATACTGCCATTCACTGGGAGAACTTAGAATGAACTACTACTGAAGCTACTGTAGCATACAGCAATTAAAATAATGAAATTGTTTCTCAAATAAATAAATTAATAATGAGGTCATAAACCAGCAATTTCATCGTCCATAAACACGAGGATAGCTTTGAAAGCCCATGTTGAGATACGTGACAGAATACTTCCAGAAGTTTTACTTTGTACAATACTGACTTGCTCACTTACCAAGCACTTTCCAGACCCGTCCTCACAGGTGTTAGAATGTCCATTACAGAAGCACGGCACACAGCGACCCAGGTACAGGCCCTTATTGTCTCTGTAGTAGCCAGGAGCACATTTCTATATACATTCAGACAAGGGGAAGGAATGTATGATTAATGGAAACCAATTTTGCAAAGCAAATATCGACCCAGCATTTCACATAAGCTCCATGTTGTACAACTAAGGTTATGCTATATTGCCCCAGTCTCAATACATTGCTCACCAACAGCTCATTGACATACGTTTATTTTTTACAACTCAATAAAGTGTCCTTACGCAAAGAGTATTTCCCTGCTATGAAACAGAATCGTTTTTTAGTGTAGCACTACACTGGACATAGCTAACTGCAGTCCACCAAATGGTTCTTTAGTGATGATCAAATGTGGTTTGTATGAACTCAAGCTCCCTCCCCCATTGTCTTTTAAAAAATAGCCAGTTATTAAGGTACTATCATCTTATTACAAATTATACAAAGTAGGCAACAACACGCAATGTTATACTGTACATATTGCACTGCGACCTTCATATATCATGACTTCATTGTATCTTTACAAACCATCTGATTGTATTGTCTCAATTTTTTAGATTTAACTTTAAGTTTACCAACAAAGCCACAGGCAGTTTGGGGTTAATTAGATAAAACTTGAATCCTGTCATTTACAATCTCTATTCAGAAATCAAGTCTTAAAAACTGCCAACCCCTATTTTCTAGGTGCTATATAAGAAGGCAGTGGCAGGCCAAGTGTGTCGGTTCAAAGGGCTAGAGTTCGAGGTGCGTTCACTCTAATCCAAACACAGAAATACATAAAGTACAATATACTGCAGCATACCATTCTTATTTAAGAGGCTAGATAGAAACCGAAAGAGAGAGTAAAAAAGCAAGTTCTTTATGCCAGAATAATGTCTTAACAGTCAAAGCATTAAACCTGCTTAATAGGTAAATGCAACAATATCAGAAAAAAGTAACTGCAAGATACTTGATTCATTTTTAAGTTACCTTATTTCCTGAGTTTGATGCAATGCCATCTAAATGAGAGAATGAAAGTCTCTGTTGCTGCTTCTGTCCCAAACAATGTCCTACAACAACCAACCAAACAGCAAGCCATCTCATGTTTCTCAACCAAAATGTATCTCCCCACATCGTTCAGGTATCTGTCTTCTTCACCTGAACACACTGGCGAGCAAATTATTATCCCTAAAGCCAAATATTTCCTCTTATAAATCCCTTAGTGCCAAGGCTGACTAGTCACAGCTCTGTAAAATGTTATTAGCTCCACCTTTAAACTGCCTGTGAGTCAGAGCTAGCAACACCTCAGTGGTAAAACACAAAACACAAAAACACTGAAGTTAACAAATCAGAACGCGCATAAGCCAAAGGTGGTATTGGGTGCGGCAACCACTCACTGTCTCCACCCAAAGGTAAGTCAGACATAACCAGACAGTTACTGCACAGTGTTCATTCTGAATCACACTGCACAAACTTGTAGCCTACGTGAGAAAGACTAGGGAGCGGTGTACCACTTCCCTCCAGGCTATGCATATTTGTCTTGTGTATCATGTTAATTAAATAACATGCAGAACTCCACTGGAGAAATCGAGCTTCAGCCTGTTGGTTTACAGAAATATACAGTATGTACAATTCTAAAGCAAGAAAACACACAGACTAATCAATGTTGTATACAGGTATAACTAGTCCATCAGTTGAACTCAATGCCTAAAATGTAATACACATGTAAAAATATATACAGTATTTTATGAACATTTTAAATATTTAGTACTGCAATTTAATGGTCAGTTTAAAAACTAAATGGTACTAATTATTAATAAACTCCCATAACACTAATTTTCTCATAGCTGCGGTACTGTGGGTCCAAACCCTGAAGCTTTAAATAAATGTTCTTTGAAGTATTTTGGTTTTGAAGGATTACACAAAGTTTTGCATGCATCAAACTTTTCTAGACTGTTGACAAAAAAGTCAACAACGGCCGATAACTGTTTCATGAATATCAACCATATTCAATCCATTTAGTCGGACAAACTTTTTAGCCAAAAGAGCTATGTCGACATCTGGCAAGATTGAACATGGGCACTGCTTCAATATTATTGTGCTAAATATGTTAGATTTGTCTCATTTTGCATGTACCTTCTACCAAAGACAACTATTCTCCCTTGTATCCACTACCTTTACTTTTCTAAATGAGCCATACCATATATGGCCCAAGAGAAATGCATTGAACAGCCCTGTATTAACACATCAGTTAAAGTGAACAGGTCTTTGTATTACAAATACTGTTTGTGTACAGGATCAATTTTGATACGTTCATATGTTTATTAAAACTTAAATGCAGCACCCTTGCGGTGATAACATAACTGTGTGGTTTATTGGTACACAAAGAGAATGGCTTTCTCGGCCTCTCAGTTGATGATGTGCTGTGAGTTTCCTACCTGGCATGAATCCCCCCTGTCTTCAGCTGGGCATGTGCAGACCTCGACATTGCTGGCAGTGACTCCACTTCCTGTGGGACTGACTCCCTCAAGGCCGACCTCGCCCAAGGCGAGACGCTGGCTTTCTGTGAAGTAAAGGGCTCTGATACGCAAACCATCCAAGCCAGCTAAAACCATCATCAGCTCTTCCCTTGATACTGGGCTGTTGGTGGTGGCATGTCTGAAATTACCCTGTCAAAATACAAGCAAAGTCATTTGGACAGTTAATTACACTGTTTGGACTTGAACTTCCCAGAAACATTTACCTTTGTTCACAAAAAACTTTGTTAGTGTGCAAAATGTGAAGCATTTTTTTTCCCTGAAATAAAACAAGGCACCAATTTGAAATTAACAAGCATGTGCCAGTCTAGTACATAATATTTATAATCCATAAATTAACTTTTGAGTTACTTTATTTATTTCTAGCTTTGCACACATCGTCATCATCATCTATACAGATAAGGATACCTGCAGTGACCAAGAAAAAAACACCATGTTGAAGGAAAATACCATCTACTGCAGTAGTTCCCAAACTGGGCGGCTGTGGGGGCCGCAGCACATACACAGATATTACCTCACAAAGCAATATTTCCCATTTCAATGGATTAATTTGCTTTGGATCCTCAGTCAGGACTACTAAGTTTGGAACCCCTGACCTGCACAGAGGTATCTCCGGCAGATTTTGCTCTGAAAACAATGCACTGATTACCCCAACTGTCTTTGGAATACGAATGCTCTTATTTCTGATTGCAGAATCCTCAACTCACCCCGCCTAGACAAGAGCATAGAAGTTGAAATAATAGAGTACTTTTGTGGAAAGCCATTTGGAAATCCATTATGAATTTAAGTTAATAATATTTGGCTAGAAAATACAGAAACCTCAGCTGTATATATTATGTTTGTATCTGACAGATTTTAATTTGAGACACTGACCCAAAAAGCTTTACAATACAATATGTTCTGGTTATTGGCCTGCATTCAGAGCAAAAGTGATAAGCTTCCTATTTGGCTTTGGACTATAGCAGAAAGTGTAAGTCAAATAACTTTTTGGATAGTACAAAAAAATAAAAGGCTGATAAAAACATATTTCTGACTGTCTACAAAAAAATAAATTAATTAATTTCAAAATATAAACTTACAGAGAAAGAATACAATAAAAAAAAAACTTAGTCATTTCACATTTTCATAAACCACTTAGAGTGAGAAAACGGAGTAAAGTACAAGCTTGAAAATATTTTTTCACAGCTGAGAAGAAACGACTCGGGTCCCTCAGAAACTCATATCATGTTGCCATGTTGTGTAGATAGTAAACCATGATATGAACTTGTCTTTAACATATAATTACATGCCAGCTGTAACATAATACTTCTGTTGTACAAACAAGATTCAGGTGCTTGCTTTTAAGAGCAATTACCCATTTGGACTGGTGTCAAATAAACAGAACTGAACTGATTTGTGTGAAATCAAGTACAATAGTTGTAGTGCCCAGCCCCTCTGCATGTGTAAATGGTGTATGTAAAGGCACTATACTGTAGAAAATGTTGAAAGAAGCTTCAGTACAGATCAGACATATTACCTGTCATGTTTTGCAAATGTGGGTAAAGATTAATAACCTTCCTATCTGTCCAGTCATCTCTAGTGAGCATACAGGCCAGATTTTGATAGGGTTGTGACTCTCTCATCATTCATGCCTGCAAGTCTCCACACGTTAGCCTTTGTATGGAAACTTTTCTTGAAAAGTAGTTTTGGAATCTGGAAATATTTATTTAACTAGTGCACTGGCATCAGTTTTGCCCTGCTCTTCTCCTACTGTATAACCGATTACCAGATGTATCTGAGCATTTGAGAAATAGGAGGCTGTGTGGTCCAGTGGTTAAAGAAAAGGGCTTATAACCAGGAGGTCCCCAGTTCAAATCCCACCTCAGCCACTGACTCACTGTGTGATCTTGAGCAAGTCACTTAACCTCCTTGTGCTCCGTCTTTCAGGTGAAACGTAATTGTAAGTGACTCTGCAGCTGATGCATAGTTCACACACCCTAGTCTCTGTAAGTCGCCTTGGATAAAGGCATCTGCTAAATAAACAAATAATAAAATGATAGCTACTTATGTTTCATCACCAACATGCTGTGTAACGCCATAAATATCAGCATATGAAATGCTAATATCCAATTTGCAGGTTTGACAATATGTGATAAGTTGACCTGAATAACTACATATTCTTTATTTTTTTTCTCCCAGTCTGTCAAATGAATATATTGTTGTCCAAAACGCTTCAGGGTTTTATATAATTAATTATCAATGTGTGTGGACCTTACAGAAAACCAAGATCCTATAATTAAACAAATAAATAAAACAATTGGAACAGTATTTAAAACTAGCAAGAATCATGTGCAAGAAGGAGGAATTAAATTATTGTTAGAAGTATAGTATCCCTTATGAAAATGAAATATATTCAACATATTTTAAATATATTTTGTACCGTAAAATATATTGCAAAATATATAAAATATATTACCTGACTTAACATATATGTAATACTCATCCCAAAATATATAAATGAGCTGAAACAAATGTTGAAATATATTTTAAATGTTAAAAATATGACACAGAAACAGATATTTTATATACAGGATATATATATATATATATATATATATATATATATATATATATATATATATTCTGGGCAGCTGGCTCTTTGAGCTATATATATATATATATATATATATATATACAGTACTGTGCAAAAGTTTTAGGCAGGTGTGAAAAAATGCTGTAAAGTAAGAATGCTTTCAAAAATAGACATGTTAATAGTTTATATTTATCAATTAACAAAATGCAAAGTGAGTGAACAGAAGAAAAATCTACATCAAATCAATATTTGGTGTGACCACCCTTTGCCTTCAAAACAGCATCAATTCTTCTAGGTACACTTGCACACAGTTTTTGAAGGAACTCGGCAGGTAGGTTGGCCCAAACATCTTGGAGAACTAACCACAGTTCTTCTGTGGATTTAGGCAGCCTCAGTTGCTTCTCTCTCTTCATGTAATCCCAGACAGACTCGATGATGTTGAGATCGGGGCTCTGTGGGGGCCATACCATCACTTCCAGGACTCCTTGTTCTTCTTTACGCTGAAGATAGTTCTTAATGACTTTCGCTGTATGTTTGAGGTCGTTGTCATGCTGCAGAATAAATTTGGGGCCAATCAGATGCCTCCCTGATGGTATTGCATGATGGATAAGTATCTGCCTGTACTTCTCAGCATTGAGGAGACCATTAATTCTGACCAAATCCCCAACTCCATTTGCAGAAATGCAGCCCCAAACTTGCAAGGAACCTCCACTATGCTTCACTGTTGCCTGCAGACACTCATTCGTGTACCGCTCTCCAGCCCTTCGGCGAACAAACTGCCTTCTGCTACAGCCAAATATTTCAAATTTTGACTCATCAGTCCAGAACACCTGCTGCCATTTTTCTGCACCCCAGTTCCTGTGTTTTCGTGCATAGTTGAGTCGCTTGGCCTTGTTTCCACGTCGGAGGTATGGCTTTTTGGCCGCAAGTCTTCCATGAAGGCCACTTCTGACCAGACTTCTCCAGACAGTAGATGGGTGTACCAGGGTCCCACTGTAATTCTGCCAATTCTGAGCTGATGGCACTGCTGGACATCTTCCGATTGCGAAGGGAAGTAAGCATGATGTGTCTTTCATCTGCTGCAGTAAGTTTCCTTGGCCGGCCACTGCGTCTACGGTCCTCAACGTTGCCCGTTTCTTTGTGCTTCTTCAAAAGAGCTTGGACAGCACATCTGGAAACCCCTGTCTGCCTTGAAATTTCTGCCTTGGAGAGACCTTACTGATGCAGTATAACTACCTTGTGTCTTGTTGCTGTGCTCAGTCTTGCCATGGTGTATGACTTTTGACAGTAAACTGTCTTCAGCAACCTCAACTTGTTAGCTGAGTTTGGCTGTTCCTCACCCAGTTTTATTCATCCTACACAGCTGTTTCTGTTTCAGTTAATGATTGTGTTTCAACCTACATATTGAATTGATGATCATTAGCACCTGTTTGGTATAATTGTTTAATCATACACCTGACTATATGCCTACAAAATCCCTGACTTTGTGCAAGTGTACCTAGAAGAATTGATGCTGTTTTGAAGGCAAAGGGTGGTCACACCAAATATGGATTTGATTTAGATTTTTCTTCTGTTCACTCACTTTGCATTTAGTTAATTGATAAATATAATCTATTAACATGTCTATTTTTGAAAGAATTCTTACTTTACAGCATTTTTTCACACCTGCCTAAAACATTTGCACAGTACTGTATATATATATATATATATATATATATATATATATATATATATATATATATATATGTTAAGGGCGAAACCCGGTGGTCTGACGAGTCTAGTTTTGCATTTCTACACTCTCTCCTGCCAGCTTCCTATTGCGTGTCGGGGTATCTGCCTCGCCTCCACTTCTGACAACAATGTAGCGACTGTGTTCTGGGTTTCCAGCGGCGGTGCAGAAAAGGCAGGACACCAGGGCTGGTTTTAATAGAGGTTAAAAACTCTTTTTATTAGCTCTCTCTCCCAAAAAGTTAATATTCACGTATTTATTTGTAACTTGTATGTTTTATAGTTATAATTGTACACTTTGATTTGATTAGTGCACGTTTTTTATATATTGTCGACAAGCACTTTGTAATTGATTTATCACTTTCTAGTAGCTTCTCCATTCAGTCTCCTTTCTAATGCCTTATTGGGTACTGACTAATTGAGTTATTGATAGTTTTACCCACCTGTGTGTGGCGAGTTTGCCTGCGCGTATGGAGGAGTGAGACTTTTTGACTTTTAACTTTTTGGGAGAGAGAGTTAATAAACCTCTATTAAAACCAGCCCTGGTGTCCTGCCTTTTCAGCACCACCGCTGGAAACCCAACACACAGTCGCTACATTGTTGTCAGAAGTGGAGGCGAGGCAGATACCCCGACACGCACTTGGAAGCTGGCAGGGGAGAGTGTAGAAATGCAAATAAATCCAAATAAATCAGCATAGGCAAAACTAGATTGGCCCAGCATCGATGTTGAAGCGTTGGACAAAACTAGACTCGCCTGGGCAAGCCACGAAATTCAGTGAAAACTGTTGAAAAAAACGGGTTTCACCCAGTCGTCTATTTCAAGTTCTGGGCCAATCTAGATTTGCCCAATTGGATGCGGGCGAGTGCCGGAAAAAAGTGGTAACATCGGGATTAACCCAGAAGCCCTTGAAGAAACTAGATTGGCCCGGGCAAAACTAGACTCACCAGACCACCGGGTTTTGCCCTTAACATATATTCCAACTTCTATTTCAACTGTATATATATAAAGAATTTCATTTCTTACCTTCAATGTATTATTATTATTATTATTATTATTATTATTATTATTATTATTATTATTATTATTATTATTATTAATATTATTAATGAGTCATTTAGCAGACGCTTTTATCCAAAGCGACTTACAGAGGGGATGAACTATGCATCAACAACTGCTGCTGCAGAGTCACTTACAATAGGACCTCGGTTTCATGTCTTATCCAAATTCATATGCCTTAATTCCCCTTTGCATGTTCTTCTTGGCTGACAGATTAAAATATATGATGAAAACAAAAACAGTTCAGTCAGGAAACTCATGCGATAGATAAAATATTTATTACAGATTAGACATGATAACACATTTATGCATATTATACGTTCTTGGATAACACATTTAACATATAATACATCTTTGGCCTTTGGCCTTGCCTCGGGAAACCCCTGATAAGTGGAGAGGCTGACTGTAGGAAGCCATGGGCAGGGGGCAGATAGCTGCCCTCCCCCTTAGACGAAGCCAAAAAACAGGTGGACTCTGGGGAGAAGGAGGCAAACTCTAACTCGCAGCAGGGAGGTAATGGATCAGGTAAGATTTGAATCCTTTCCCTGACGATCATTGGACAAGTAATTACGTTGTTAGCGATAAGGTACTGCTATTTCGATTGACAATTGCCTGGTTATCAACGCTTAATAAGCTTGATTTGATTGACTGACTAAAAGAGTTAACTGCCTGAACTACCGCTTTGCTTCATTTATCAGCATCAGCAGCAAGTAGCTCATTTGTATATAGAGGCACAAAGGACGCTGGGACTGCAGGGTTATGGGGAAAATGTCTATTGTCTGTTAAATTGCTGTTAATTATTGTGTTATTGTTGTTGTTACGTCGAGTGTTATTCATTGGGAAGTGTTGTGTGTTATTGAGTGTTGTTCCTGGATTTATGTGATGTCACAGTCAGCAGTGGTAGGGTCTGCAGGAGTGGTGGAGTGGCTCACTCCTGCAGTGTGTTGTGTTTTATGTGTTGTGTGTTGTGCGTTGTGTTTTGTGTGGTCTGCTTGTGAATAAACAGCATTCAGAGCTTAAATCCAGTGTGTCTGTCTCATTCCTGGGTATAACCCGACAATGGTGCTTTTAGCGTCCTGCTTTGCTACAGTATACATGTATATATGAGTTTTTGTGTGTTTATGCATTTTTTTACATTGCCACAATTTTAAATTCCACGAACGTTTAAATACTCTCCAGCGTACTACAATATAGCTTTTAATCTCGCGAGCAAGAACATCTCATTTTAAATCTTGCAAGCGTGTTACAATCCTCCAATAGAAATGTAGGAATTTGCTGTCACTCAGTAGTTGGGGCGGGTTTAAAGTATTCAGAATGAACAAATGCGAGATACAAGTCAGGAAGAAGGGACATTGCCCTATTTATTTTTTTCACGGGGTAAGGGGTCAAGTCAACGTGAACTGAGTAACCATTTCTAGTGTTTTTCCAGTGTTTATTAGATATACAGTGATTTCATTTTGTTTTGTGCCAAGGGATTTTTATTGTTTTTTATCGGTTAAAGCAGAAAATCAGAAGCCCTAGTTATAACATGTCACCCCTGGTAAAATGTAAATCGATCAGAAAATTATGAAAAATTTATTTTTATTTTTTCACCACTATAACTGACATATTGAAATAAAGTAATGTACCAGGTGTTTGCCTACTTACTGTATTTGCAGAAAAATTGGCAATAGCCTCCCCCTGGTGGCTGATTAGTGAAATGTCTAATTAAGTACATTATGTCAATCGGAATTCACTTTGTTATGGAGGCTTTCCTTTACCGGGCTCAACAGTGTATGTTGTTGATGAGGAAAAATACAACAACTAAACATACTGTAAGATCAAAAATATCCTCTTACCTCCACCAACTGAACTCTCCCCTGGTACAGCCTGTCTGGAGAAGGGTTCTGTGGGTCCAGATATAGTAATGTCATATGCTGCCCCTGTTAAAAAAATAAATAAATAAAGTTTACAGCCAATAAAAACAAGATTGTGGCATATACTGTATAAAATCAGTCTTCATACATAACTAAAGCAATTAAGATAAGTGAAGGAAAAAAACGAAATATAGTTATTAAACATGTTACTTCTCATACAGTTGTACTGTGAGAAGTAGCATGTTACAGATCTTCCAACAGCAGGATGTTTTCCTTAAACACTACAATCATAGTAGCTGACAGGAATGTGTGTTTCCTGATACTGTATATGTCTTACCATGCTGTGTACAACTGTTTCAAATATGAAGTCATCTTTTTTTAAATAAAAGGGGAACAAAAAAGAGAACATACACTAAGCTGAACATCTGGCCTCTTCTCCAACAGAACCATGCCTTCACTTGGTAATCCAAAGGATTTCACCTGGTAGGTAAGATAGCCACCATAGGAGGAAACCTACATAAAACAAAATATATATGTATACAGTAAATATATGGGCTATGTCATGCAAATTGATAAACATACTGGAACTCACATATAAAAAAAAGTATTCAGAAAGACTTCCAGATTATTCGAAAGACCTATCAGTCTAATGTTCTAAACCAGAGTAAGAAGTTACAGTAGAGAATGACTGTTTAACAAATATACAATTCTCCTTTTTATCAGTCATGGATAGTGTTAATGGCCTGCAACTGCAACTGTACTTCCATCTGCCTGAAACCAAGTGTCTCAATTACTCCCAATCATGTGTGATTAGTCAGTTACCAGTTTCTGAGCTCTACAGTCACTTTTCTTTTTGATCAGTCAACTGGTCACCTTAATACTTGCAATAAACAAAGTCAACGAGAAGCAATATTTATGTAATCAAAATAAATATTGCTTTACCATCTTTCACTATGGTTTATTACCTTTGCTATGCTTTTACAAAGGAAAACCTTCCAAGAAAGTAACTCTTTCATCATAGTCTGTTTCGATGTATTAAATACAGTTTGATATTCATGAACATGTTCTGAACAATGATTAAATAAACCAATATCAGTCTAGAACACCCCTATCAAACTACATCAAAGCAGCATTTCAAAAAGCTCCTGATTTATTGCATAAAGTTTCAATATGTCAACACTTTCTTCCCAGCTAAGAAGGTAACAGAACATGGCATTCCTCATTCCTCTTGCACTCACCCTATCCCCGAAGTAGGAGGGCGGAGCCACCCAGTACAGGTCATGTACAGAGACAGGAAGTTCCTGAACATCAGCCACTACTGTGCTACTTCCAGGGTTAAAGACTACAGGGATTCCTTCTTTATTCAGTTTCTCAAGCCTCCACATTTTCATATCTACAAACTGAAAATCAAGTGCATAAGAAACAACAGGCCACATTTATTAAGGTATATATATATATATAATATAATATATATATATACACTAGCGGCTGTTTCATAGACCCCAATGAGGTACCATTAGGTAGTCCAAGATGAGTGCAAATCAAGTTTTATTTCGCTTTCACAGAAAATGCTACATTGCACATGAGCAACTACTTAGTGCATCTCACCCAACATAAGAGTTGTAAAACAGGAATGTAGAAATAGTTTATATTAAATTATTGTTCATGTGTGTGTGTGTGTGTGTTTTTAAAGAAATTACAGTCCGGTGTTTTCTGCAAATATTAAATCGCACAAAATTAAACGAAATGCAACATATAAAACAAAATAAAACTAAATGCAAATATAAAATGAAAACTCATTATAAAGCAAACATAGAATGACATACAGCGGTTTATACGGTACATGAAACCTCTGAGTTTTTCTTTATTTGATCCATTACAATTCTTGTGATTCTTTGTTTGTTCATTCAGTTTTAAAGTGAAATATTCCTGGCTGTTTTCATCATGGCAAAACACAAACAAGTCTGCTTTTAAATCACCCCGACCTTCTTTACCAAATCTGGCCATATTTAGTTGCACATCAAACCAAACCTCTCTCACCAGACCTGCGGCAGAGTCAGGTGACAGTGCTGGGGAGGTTTTTCATTTTTTTAAATCGTCCTTTGTGATCCGGGGTTAGTGACAGGAGCTATCCATGCCAGATTTGAGGTACCACTTCATAGTGGCAACAAAGATGTTGTTTGCATTTTGAAATACTCGGTTGTCAAATGCACTTTGTGGTTTACTGCTGGACTGCTTAAAAAACGGTTAAGACCGGCTCGTAGGGTCACATAGCCTGAGACTTAATACTCCCGTCCCTCTGAGCTACGGACAGTGGCATAAATCCCCCCTAGCAAATTATTTAGATCAAGCAGAGGAATTGCTTTGAAATCAATATTTAATGATTTTTGTTTTAGCCAGTCAAATAGGACACCCGATGCCAAGGCGGTAGTACTTACTTATTTTTTATATTTTTACCACTTGAATTAGTGTTGGTGTCCGATTCAGACTCATCCAAAATCTCATCTAGAGTTTGATTTCCCAAAAGACCAAAATTGACATAAATCTCGTCAGTCATCTTTATTGCAAATTTAAATATAGCTACTGCTTTTTAAATTAATTTCTTCAAAATTCAATATTAAATGCGGTTAGTCATGTTTATTAATATAAATTTAAATAAGGCTTTTTTTCCTACATTATAGTGGTGTGTGGGTATCTACAAGTGATTTGCCACTTTTTGAAAAGAAGTGCCAACCCTTGGGGATATGCTGTAATATTCACCCCGCCATGTGACCGAGTATTTAAAAGACCCATTTTATAATGTTATTGATATACATCCATTTTTGATATACATCCATTTTATTTGTTTTATTAATGTGTATCTGTAACAAAACAAAATGAAACCAAATTTGTGAAAAATAAAACGAGAACATTATAAAAAATAAAAAGAATTACATGGGGCTCTACTTATAATGCTATAATGCTGTATACTTGAATGGTAACAATAGGCACCCAAGGAACCTTAAGTCTCTAAGCCTACCTTACTTCTGCGCTGATCTGTTCCCTCACACTGATCAGATGCTCCGAAGCAGAAACAGCTAGTACACCCTTTGGGGTTGGCTGGATCAAAGTAAAAGGATCCTGGGCGACAAGTATCACATCTTGTACCTTGAACATTTTCCTAGTACAATAAAACATAAAACGTAAGATAAAGGTACATTATAATATACACTTCAGAAACAATTCCAGGTGCCACATTCTGGCCTTGTTCACTCACCAGACCTACGGTTTTCAGCTAAATATACTGTAAATGTATCGCCAGCCTTTTATACACTATCCTCCTACACGTATGGGGACAGTATTGGGACAAAGGCAGGGATACAGAGTGAGCTTGCCACTGAATTTACCTTGCAGAGACACTGTCCGGTGTGAGGATCACACACGTCAGGCTGAGTCCCACCTTGGTTGCAGTCACAAGGGTTACAGTTAGGGAATCCATAAGAACCAACAACACAGCGGTTGCACTGACGCCCAGCTATTCTTGGTTTACACCTTTAGTAAAAGAATTAGTTACAATTATGCTGCAGTAATTGCAATTATAATTACAATTATACAGAAACATACTACATATATACACTGCTGTGCAAACGTCTTAGACATGTTCAATGTTTCTACTCTGATGCATCAACAAAATACTCAAAGTCTCCACTAGTGTTTTCCACTATTATAACAACCTTGACTTGCATAAAGAAGGAAAAACATTGAGTGAAATAGCTTGCAGCACTTGAATTGCAGGTTGTGGTATCCGAAGCATAATCAACAAGTACAGATAAACATCATCTGTAATTGACAAACCCAGGACTGGAAGACCCAAAAAGCTGTCTAACAAGGATGAGCAATACTTGAAGATACAGTAATATCCTTAAGGAATAGAAAGAAGACAAGCGTTGAATTGAAAACAGAACTGGCAAAAGGCACAGGTGCCATTGTCCATCAAATCAACAGTACGAATGTCGTTTATCTTTTATTTTTTCAAACAAATCGGGACAGTAAAAGTGGTTGAAAATATGAGGATAATGATCGCTCAATGTAAAACAACATGGAACTGCGAATGGTTACGCTTGGAAAGGTGTGTCCTTATATAACGCTCATAATTAGCAGTTCACATATATTTGAATTCAAGCGTAACTGCTTTGGACCGTTGGTCTCTGATCAAGGTATAGTTCTTCCTGTGTTGTTTGCTAAATGTAGTTAGAGTTGATTTGCTTAAGCTGCTTCTAATATCAAGTTAACAATGTTGCTGTAATTGTCATTTTCATTCAGCAAAATTATCCTGACATGCAGTGGATCATATGTTTATCAAATTATGAAATTCTGAAAAAAATAAGTATGACAAATAAAAGTATAACTGAACTGCAATTGATAATAGTTACAATTACGCAGTTGTGCCAAGGTTCAACTACCATTCCAATTCCAATTACAAATTATGCAAATCCACTTGTAATTGACCCCTGGTCTGCTGAAGTGTGGCATAGCGTACTTGCACTGCCCGCTGCCCCTGTCACAGTCTGTGTTTCCAGTGTTGATGATCCCGGTTCTAGAGCAGTTGCAGCCCTCACATCCCACTAGAGGATGGTAGCTGAATGCCTGCGTCTCACAGACGTCACACAAGGGCTTGACCGTCTGGGGCGGACAGATACACTGGCCAGTGACTTCATCACACAGTCGCCTGCCACAGCTGCAAGCTAACAAAAGAAAGGCCAATTAACACACTGGTCCACATTTTCAAAGGGTTTCCTCCATTCTATTTTTGAAAGGAGAACCAATCATGTTCATGTTACAAAATGAAAAACAAAACAACCCTTGAAAGGAGATATTGCTGGCATGGTTTAAGCTATAGGGCTTGGCAGTTAATGAAGAGGAAGTTGAGGATGTAACCTTGAACCAAGAATAGCAAAAAGACTGCAATTAAAATGAAGTATACATACTCACGTTTACAGTACGGAAACCCATAAAAGCCAGTTGCACAGCGACTGCACTGCCGTCCGATTACATTGGACCTGCATGAGCACTGGCCCCCTGCAGGGTTACAGTTAGGGCTCGTGGCTCCAGACATGTCACAGTAACACGGGAGAGCTCCATCATTGAAGAACGCAACCAGTGACTTAGCAGAATCCTTACAGAACTGTGTTGATGTAAGTGGGCTATTCAAACAAACATAAGAAGGCAGCTGAGTAAGTGGAATTGAAAACATAGAATTTTAAAGACTAATGTTTTGGAAGTCATTCAACCAAGCCTGAATGCCTATTGCTAGTACGGTCAATCCTCTTGGCAGGGTTTCTCAGAGGTAATATTTACTGTATTCCCCTGTTATTTCTTTAATGATTCTTTCAAAAGCATTCAGCAAAACTAGTTTTTTTTAAAAAAAATAGAACTCCACCACTAGATGGCACCACTAACAGCAGAATGTCAAGCATTTAGTGCTGTTGTGTTGGCAAATGGAATGAATTAAGAACTTTGCACAAAGTTGAATTTGAACTTTCTAGGCCAAATGAAAAAAATGCTATTATTATTATTATTATTATTATTATTATTATTATTATTATTAGTAGTAGTAGTAGTAGTAGTCGTAGTAGTAGTAGCAGTATACATGGGGCATGCTTATATTATATGTTTATAATATTATTGTATCTTTTGAAAACTTTTTGCTTAGTTATTAATAAAGCATTATTTGCATTCCCCTTTTATAAACTTACTCAATGTAAAAGCTGTTCCCGCCACAGTTGTTGATGAAATCAGAAGACTGATCCAAAGAATTTTCATCAAGTTGATCTGGGCTATAATTATTCTCAGGAATGACCAAGATGTAACCCTGAAACAAACCATTTGAACTGTGTGTATGTTTATAAGAGATTAAAATCAGACATGTACAGGCTCGCTGAACAATGAGCAAAACAGCGATGACAAGCAAGGCTTGCAAGCTATCTGACACCCGCTGTGTTCGATCAGCAAGCTATCTGACACCCGCTGTGTTCGATCAGCAAGCTATCTGACACCCGCTGTGTTCGATCAGCAAGCTATCTGACACCCGCTGTGTTCGATCAGCAAGCTATCTGACACCCCCTGTGTTCGATCAGCAAGCTATCTGACACCCGCAGTGTTCGATCAGCAAGCTATCTGACACCCGCTGTGTTCAATCAGCAAGCTATCTGACACCCGCAGTGTTCGATCAGCTAATGAAATAGGAAACAATTACCCATGAACAGTGCTGTTTAAGTCAAAGTAAAAATAAATAGATAAAATGAAAAATATATAAACTGAGTGTGGCTAAAACCTCAAATCATTAGGCCTTATATACTCTCAGTTTCAAAAGTGTTCATTCCAAATGATCCGTTAATCTGTCAAGAAAGATTCAACCATAACGTTAGATACCCAAAAAATGTTTGTGTGTACACCCTACTCTAATTAGTAACTTACCACTGTCAGTGTCTTCCCGTTTGGAACTTTCAGGTTAACTAAGAGTTCTTGGTCAGTGACATCCAGGGCAATGCGGTTTTCTGCAATGACTTGATCACGGCAACCAGAGGTATGAGGGCAGAAAGAGGCATTGAAGGAGCCTAGCAGTGTTAACAACATGAGCGTGTTAATTGTCATCAACATAACGCTTTACATAGGACTTCTTTATTTACAGCCCTTTGATCGCTTAGTCTACAAGAGTTCAAGCCTGTGTTAGACTATGTTTACTACGGAAAAAAACAGATTTGGCAAACTTTCGATTGACCTGCTTTTTTTACAAGGGTTTATAACAAACATGCCTGTGGCCTGAGGTGGCCTTCATTGTATATTAATTGAGGTGGGGCTATACTAAAATGATTGTATTCTGACCATTCTGTAAAGCAAAGTTTTAGTTCTTTCAAATAAAATAAATGGCAAACATTTAGAATGTTTTTTTTTTTTTTTTCTAGATTAATAAATACATTGTCTAAAAATGCAGGCATGAGACTGACCTCTATAGTAACAGAAAAGCAACTGTGCTAATCCAGTGGGAAGTAAATGGAAGTATTTTTGGAGTCTTGCAAAAATGTGGTGCTGTTGTTTCCATTTGGGTTCAGGAATGCACACTGCCATTGACTTACAGTATGCCCTGCTTAACATTTGTGAGGACTGTTCTGACATCTAAAATAAAAGCAAAGTGGAACTCACCCACCCAGGGTCTCCCACCATCCACCAGCACTTCCACAGGAAATGAGGGATGCTCTGGTTGACGAAAATGCACGACAAATACATAACGATCCACACTGGGGACCCGTGTCTTGAAGGTAATTTGATTCTGTTCATGAAAATAAAACATTGCATTTAAACCGTGCATTCTTTTGTTACATGGATACTTGGGTTGTCACACTTATGTGCATGAGTTTCCATTTTGTAAATTAGTATTTCATGTATTCAGATCATTAAAAAGGTATAACAAGAAATACAAAAAACAACAATTTTGTTCACTTGTACAGTATGTGGAGCAGCAAGGCTGCTAGAATACATTTTTTGTTAAACTTTAAAATAACGGCTGCAAATTCATATGAATCCCAAAGAAGTGATTCTAATAACGATGTATTTACAAAGTCATATTAAATTATCCTCGTAACTAGAGAATGCATTACACAAAAAAACAGATGTTGCTCATATGAAATCCTACCGAAAAGAATATGAATTTACTGCCATTTTTTAAACTGGTACCCATATTTGTACAGTCCCTGTCACTGAAAAACAATTATACTTTGAAAGTATACTGTCATACATTCTGTCACAACCAAACATAGCTTTTATCTTTTATTGCTTAGGCAAAACCCTTTGTACCTGTGGGGATTTTAACAGCACACCCTCCCCTCTGGGATTGAGGGGAGACAATGCACCAGTGTCCCCTATGTTACGATGCAGCACGTTTGATTGTGACGCCTCTGATCCATATGAAAGCCGGCCATCTTTAACTGCATCCAGAAGTATTGCTGTTGGCGGTACTTCAAACTGGGATGTCACACACAAGCTACTGCAATCAAAATTCAAAGAGGAGCATATTGTTATCCTGCAGATTAGGTGCTGATTGGATTTGTGAGTAATACATTTCTAATAAAATGTTTAGAACAACACTTTACACTATACGTTTCTGTTCATTCAGTTTAGTCCTTGACATGCTAAACCGCTACATCACACACTTAACTGTGCAAGGCAAATAAAACAAGTGCACTTTTCTGAGACACTATTTACAGTTGTATGGAGAAAAGTCTTAGAACCTAAAAAAAAAACTCACAGTACTGGGATATGCTGCCTTTTTAAATAATAAAAAAAAACTTCCACAATACCCAAACATTTAGGCCCTTTTACAGGATATTCCTTTGTTTCAGCACATTGACAAACCTTCAGGGTATCATTCTAGCAATGTCACTGTTCACTAAAGTAACCCCTGAGCTGTCTAGCTTTCTTTTCTCGGTCTGGTTTGTATGTTTTGTTAACTGAAATAGAACAATACCTGGAGATGCTAATATGAGGACCCAGTGCTTTCAGCTCTGGTCAAATCACATTCTACATGTAGGTACTTATCTCTGCAGCATTTCTCCCTTTCATATTACCCCCAATTTCATATTGTATTTAGACCTATTAATATAATCCTATTTTCTAATGTGTTTATTTACAAATTTCAAAGCAGCTTTATCACTGAAATACTGTAATTTGTTTGCATTGTCATGCTTGTTAAGAGCCTGAATTAATGATGTTATCGCTGTTTTATTGCTTGGACAGCCTGCTATTGTCCTCTATTTATTCTGTACCTTGTGCTCTGCTCATTAACCTGATATGTTCTAATTGCCCAGTTTGCTCTAATCCCTTTCCCCTCCACTAGCCTGTCAGATATGATCTTGACTTCCTTATTCATTATTCAAATTCTCTGAACCATAAAAATACCTCCAAGTTAATTTCCAACACTATCACAGCTGCCTTTGTCTACATTTATTCAAAATTGTATTTTTGTTTTATCTTTTCCTGCATGAAGTGGCTTATCCAGTCCTGTTATAACCCGATTGTGTACTGCTCTGTTTTTCTATATGTAATGTTTAGTCAGTAGTTTGATTGTAATACCCTATTATACTGTATAGTAATGGGGTGTTACACTCTCTCTTATTATTATTAGTTATTCAACAGTGTATATTACAGATACCTTTTTTCTGTAAAATGTCCATGAGTTGCAATGCAGTGGACCTTCGGATTGACATACTCTGTGGAGAAATCCTCAGCAGGTGCAACATATACTTTGTACTGTGAAATAAATATACAATAACATACAAAAAAGTAAGCACACAACTAGCCGCAGTCTCCCCAGTTTAAAACTTAAACAATGTTATGTTTAGTTTTTTAGGGAACAAAATGCTGTAAACTTCACTCTGAGGTAAATTCTTTGTGAATACTAAAGCAATAAGGGTGTCCAGTTTTTCTCACTTATGTGTTCTGCATGCCTGTAACTGGAAGGAATTTTATCTACCAACATATCCCTTTCAGCTGCACTAATGTGTAAACTCATTTTTAAAGCTGTATTTAACAGATCCGCCAAGTACCGTGCCAAGCAGTCAGCTAAGCATTGCCAAATGTGATACTGAGATTAAGGCAAATAATTGTGTTCCTAAAATAGTGTTCCCCTGTTCAGGAAACTAAATGGAAGTCAACACAATCATGTCAAATTCCACAGAATAACTGCAATAATCGGAAGTTTAAACCACTCCCAAATTGTTAAAAGTGGTCACCTTGGTTTGCTGCACCATCCTAATGTTAAGGCATGTCGATGGGAGGGGGGGTGTGCTGATATTTTATGTGCAGAGACAAGCTTATTAATATGGAGAGAACTTACCAGAAGAAAATTGGCTGTTGACGCCTGTAGAAGCAGCTCTGCATTATTTGGCAAGTCATACACAGCAATGCGATTCTTTCCATCGACAACAACACTACGACACAGGAAACTACAAAACAATAGAAATACTATGAGACCACTTTAGTATTTTAAAAAAGTGGATTTCTGGATAACTTTATAAACTGAACATCTGCTTAACTTAAGGCAGAGATTTTTGTTTTTATTTTTAATAAAATGTAGTTTTTATGTCATCTCTAAATGCTCTTGTATTTGATACATGCCCACAAACTAATTGTAATTTAATGTGGCTTTATTGCCAGATATCGTATAATCATATTAAGTGTAGATTTAATACTCACTTTATACAGTGTACATGAAATCATTAAAGGCGTATCAACTTTACATAACATACATTTTTATAATATATAATCTCTCATGTGTTTAATATCCTTTGAATCGTGTTCTCCATCACTCTCCCTACTTAGATCATTATTCTATATTATTTATTAACCCTTCATGCACAAACGTCCTCTGAAAATGTGTTCTGAAAAGTTCTCCAAAACAACCACAAGAAATTCAGCTGCTTGTGTAGTTGAAAAGGAACCCTGTTAGTAAGCCTGCTAAATAATGATATAAAAAAGGTAACTTTTTACACTAACTGCAATGACATTAAGAGGCAATGCCACGCTTGACATTCACACCTGTATTTGCAGCTGTAGATATTTGCTCGTCCCTGTGTGACTGCACCTGGCAGATTGTTTAACAGTACGTTCACGTTTTGAACAGTGTCCTCTTCGTTGGAATACTCTAGAACCACCACATATTTGCCAGGCCGGGGCACTCTTAGTCTTAGTTGTACTTTAGCCTGAGAAGAAAAAAAAAGGTATACTGTAAAAATAAGTCAACAGTTCATTACAGATGACTACACAGTTTTCTTTTCACCTTATCGTGATAGGGTAAAGGATCCTGTCCCCTGACTTGGTCCATATTCATACCGTTTGTATGTATAGTGTTCATTTCTGTTGCTATGTAATCCTGCTCTCCTGCCTGCCTACATGCTGCTTAATATCAACAAACTGCTTTGGGCACCTCTGCTGTAAATCAACTGCTTGGCAGCTGCCCCGTTCATTGTGGGCCACACATAAGGTTCATTACAGGGGTTGACAGGCCATGCTTTGGGCCCCCTTGCATTAGGGAGTAACTAGTTGGACGGATTAGTCATAGTATGAGAGAGAGAGAGAGAGAGAGAGAGAGAGAGAGAGAGAGAGAGAGAGAGAGAGAGAGAGAGAGAGAGAGAGAGAGAGAGAGAGAGAGAAGAGAGAGACAAGGGGGAAGTATTCCAAAGAATGTACTGGTGATATGGAGGAATTGGTTCATTTTGGTTGTGTTTCCCTGGTCTTGCTGACAAAGGTGTAAGGAAGATAGCATGCCTTTTTGTTTAATCTTTCTTATTGATTTGGGTAAAACTTGATCCTGCCAATAAATTAATATTGTTTCTTTTGAAATGGTGACCGAACTCTGGTATTTTATACACTTCCCCACAAGGCCTAAAATGAACCTCCTTACACTTAGACATGCAGTGACAGAACAGTTCTCATAGCAACCAGGCCCCAGGTGTAGTTCTGGATATAGTATCTGAAGCAACTCCAATTACAACCCACTGACCCTTAATCTCACCTGACGGGTGACCTGAATAGGAGCCACTGTGTCCTACCTGTCTGCCATTGAATACGGCCATCTCTGGATGTTCTGGCGTGGGCTGCCGGACACGAGCTTGCCTCTTGCGCCTGCCTCGAACCGAATACAAACCCTCTGTGCCCAGTACACTGGGAAACCTGTCCATCGGGATATGTTTATACAGCAGGCAGCTGCAAAAAGCATCCAAAAAGAAAAAGTTTTAATTAAGTTTTGTTATGGAAACGATAGGGGTGGGCGATATACCTCAACTATATCATGATATTTTAGATGTTCGAGACGACATATATCACAATATATTTAACATTCTGAACAAGTTTTCTTTTTTTTTGCATTTGTACATTAAAATATAGAACTAGAAGTACTTTTAAAAACTGCTTTTATATAATACTACAGGCCTAAAAAGCTTCTAATACTGTATGTTTCATTTGCAAAACATAACATGCTTTCCTTTCTAAGGTTTTTCACGCATTAAGGCCATGACGGAAAAAATAAGAAAATACATATATTTTGTCATAGTAAGTTACTTACTCTTTCGCCATGGATTGTATGTATATGCACAAAGTATGTTTATTAACATGTAACAACAGAAACTTTGGGCAAGTAAATATAGTTTAATACTAAAAGAAAGTCATTTTTAATATAGCTAGTGTAATGCGGTGCACCTTAGGGCAAGTGACAGCAAAACAGCACAAGGCACTTGGTCTGTAGGCTGCTTTACTATAACAGGATAGTAACACTAATTAAACACTCAATAACACAAAGACAGGTACGTTCACATTGTTAATAAAATAAGGTAAATGACTTACCGATAGCAAGGTGAAGCCTGTGTCCAAAACACTGGTCTATATATTCAGGTACATCGAACATAATTTAAATGAACCTTTTTAAAAGTTTAACGTGACACCTGATTGATTAAATGGTTGACTTGTAATTAAAAATAAAACATTTAAATTATATACTGTAATACAAATATTAGTCTGTACTATCTATTGACCTTCCTATGAAGTTCAAATGGATCAGTCCAAAGCTTAATACTTTCAGTTACGCACAAGATAAGGGTTGACCAAAAAAAAAAAAGAAAGAAAAAAGGAACAATATAATTTATTTGCGACAATATTTTTAACTTCATGAAAAAGTCACCGGTAACAACATCAATACCAGGATATCGCCCAACCATAGGAAACAAACTGTACGTACAATACCATCAGTATATAATCCTGGCTCAAATGTGTAGATAATTCATCCCAAATCCCAACCCTAAATAAATTACTCTAGCACACACAGAAGGCATTGACTGGACTCCTACCAAAGTGTAATCATGAACCTGTCAACCTGCAATACTCTGCCCGTTGTGGATATAAGGAATACCATATTTCTTCTTTGTTGGAGGGGTACAGGTTCATTGATACACCAAATTAATTTAGATTTTGAAACCTCTAAGTTTTAAATAGTCACCAGGATGGGATGACTGAAACAACAAATTATATATACAGAATACATAAGCTTAGCTAACGGATATTTCATACCCGCTCCAAGTTGCTCTTTAAGATTCTTACACTTTCTGCTGCATTAGTTTTTCCACAAAGCCATCTTCACACACACACACACACACACACACATACACACACACAAAGGTCCTTAGGAATCTTCTAGATAAAACATACTTTTTATGATTGTTCTCCTGGGTGGTCTCATAACTGCAGGGCTCAGTCACCTTCAACTGCAGGATAGGAGCTTCGAAATAATTGCTAGGCAGTAGCACCAAGTAGTCCTGGACACAAGAGTTAAACGGCAAAACATTACAAATGGATGAAGGTAAAAGCCACCAAGGTATACAGTAAAAATACCGATACAGTGTCTCATGTTACTGTTATACATGGCCTTTTGAGTGGGACTCTTTTCTAAGGGGGACCTGTCAACTTGTCATCAATAACGCATCCTTTTAGTTTTTGTTTTGTGTGTTTTTTTTTAAAGACATGTCGAGAAACTGTATCCATCACGTTTCAAATCGTTGTATAACAGGATTTACTGTAAGTATGATCTAATGCATTGTCTTTCAGGACAGCCTCTAGTGTCTTCTGAGGAAGCACTCTCACCCTACAATGTCAGTTACTCTTACCAGGAGCACTCCTTCAGCCTTAATGCTGACAATCCACTTTCCAGGGGTGAGTGGAAACGACTGAGCAAAACCGCTCCCTGGAACAGTGATGAATGCCGGCTCAGGACTCGATGGGAAAAGGATCTCCTTCCTTTGCACTGGCCCTAAGAATGAAATCAATCTCACTGTATTATTTCAAGAGTAAAGGCTGGTTTCTAGTGTGACACGACCAGCTAGAGTTAAGAGAAATTCAACTCTAACAACCAGTCTCCCTTGGAACGCGACCGTCACCTTCAGTGACGGTCGCACCGTTGAAGTATGAATCAGCCTTTCAATTACTCCTGGTATTTCTGTATTTCATTTTATTACCCAAACTAAAAACCTTGTTTTCTAACTTTGCTCAATAACCATACATAGCCTTTTTGTTACACTTTATAATTCAGTCTAAACCAGATTTTTTTTTTTCCATTTTCATTATAAAAATTCTAAAGTTAATACAGTCTCATCTTAGAAAAAGGCATAATAGAAATGAAAGATTATAATATTCACAACACTTTTATACTTGAAGGGTTCAAATGCAAATGCAAATGCTGTAAAAATAACAGTAATGTAACCTTCATATATTTCAATTGTTATGTTAAGTTGTTAGTGGTATGGCAACTAGAACATAAAACAGTAAGCTGTATGTTTCATGCAGACAGCATTACTAAATGGTAAAGAAGTTAGCAGGAGTAAACAAGGTAACTCAAAATCTCCAGTTAACATGCATAAAGATTAAATCAAATATATAAAACATATATAAAGATTAGAACTTAGATAACATACAATTGTAGATTTGCTTGCTATATAATCACTAGTAAATATGTCTAGGTGATCAGTCAATCCATTTTACTTTGATTGTTGTGTTATTGAATGAATGACAGCGATTATTTGTTAACAGTTTGCACAACACTCCTTTGACTGCTGTTTTGTGTTATGTAACTTATTGAGGCCAACAAAATGTGTATTTCTTGCAATTCTTGAAATATATTCAGAGGAATTTTAGTCCCAAAGGATGATCTCAGACAAAAGGGATCTCAGGCCATCTGAACAGAACCAGTGTTATAAATAAAACAATAAAATGTCATGCTAACACGACTTTCACAACTTTGGGTGTGGATAATGTACTGTAGATAGGAAATTCAGTGTAACCCCACGCCCATATCAGCTTTTTCCATTACTATTTTATGGTGTTTGCGATCACTCTATGTTGTTATGGCTTCTGCTCCTCTGATACTGAGTTATTCTCATTGTTCTCTAATTTTGAGACGCTTAAGTCTGGACTGAAGAGCCTTTCTTATTCCATTCAAATCGAAAGACAATATGACCTTTCAACTCCACCAGACCCCATCTATTCTACAAATTAAAAAAGACAGACAGAGTAGGTGGCAGAGTTGAAAGATCACTTTGTCACATGATTTGAATGGAATGAAGAAACCTGTTCAGTCTTTGCACTTCTCCAGACAAGAAATGTGAAAAGGCTTTTAAAATGACATTTGCAGTTACTTCTAATTTACAGCTGATGCATACTTACACACGATTTTACCATGAAAAAGTGCTTGGGCCTACTTTCCAGTCAAGCCTTACCTTTGTTAGAACGGACATGGGATGCCGTTACATGACCATACACAGTTGCATATCCAGGGTTAAGAAATCTCAGGATGACACGGAACAAATAGTTGTTTGATTCATCCACATGCAGTGTTATTCTGACTTCGTTCTGAAAAGGCAAGTTATTACAGAACTGTCCAGTGAGGAAACAAACATAATGCAAAGTTAGCATCTACAGATGGCAAGAGGACACGAGAGGCCATGCAAAAGACAGACATGTACCATTAGCAAAGCTATTGGAAAAGCAGGTGTAGAGACCCTGGAGTGACTTACAGTTACAACAAGAGTGAAAATGTACTTCCTCAGCCACAGAGATCATCCCTCTTAACGCCCTTTTGGAAGTCGGGGTCGCGTAATGGACTATTATGTGGTAGGGGCTAGGAGAAGGCACAGTGACTGGCAGGACCACCTCTGGCTAGGAAGAAGCAGCATTAGGCAAAGGGAAGAAACAGAGAGTACAATACAGTATTACTACCACCCAGAGAAGACCACCAGAACCCAGGGAAATAACACCACAGAAACCAACATTTATCCAACTGTTATCTGTAGTATGAAAACATAGCTTCCAAAATGTACTGACATTCACCCTAAGTATTGATATCCATATTTTTAGGTAGGTTTTGTGTATAAAACAAAGTTTTCACTCTATAATGCTTCAATATTCTCCAAATATTTTTAAAGTGAAAGTTACTGTAAGTACTACTTTCTTATACAATTGAACCTAACAGTAATGTGAGAATAATGTTGGTGCCACTGTACCGGGGAAACAGGGGAAACAGAAGCACTTTAACAGGAATTTGAAGCAACACTGTATGTAGCACACACTTTTGTGTACACAAAGTGCCCCCCAGGTAGAACGTTCAATCAAGGGGTTCTGTAACATCATCAACCATTGTACTGTAATTCAAAGACTCAGCAGCAGCAGGTGCTGTGTTTACAGGAAGCTTCAGGCTAATTTACTGTTCTGACCTCCGAAGGACGTGTATTGTATGTTTAATTGATATCAATGGAATCTTGTAAGTTCTTAGAATTGCAGTAACATTACATACCTGAGCTGGAGACATGGTTGCATAGCCCCTCCAGCTGAACCCTGGAAACTCCTGGGGGTCATAACCAAAGCGCACTGTCCTCCCATTAGGTGTGGTGCCATCCTCAATTTCATACTTCAAATGATGCAGATCAGGGAAGTAATAGCCCTTTTCTGGCCTGTGTAAGTATTTTGTTTAGTTCAAAAGCACAAAGGCAGAAAATTCATTAAACAGCTACCCATATTGTTGTGGCATATTAATTCGAAGAAACTGCAAATGAAGATGTTACAATTTTAGGCATAAACACTACCACCATAGGCACATGAATTAGAAATAAATGAACCAAGTCTTTTTTTATTTGCTATACCGTTATCAATGTGAAATCTATACCACTATCAACCTCTGCAGCACCAGTGTTAAAAATGAGTCAGCCAGTTTTTCTAGTCACCTACTGTATACTGCTTGAGCTGGACTAAAACTAATTCCAATTGTTTATTTCTCAGGTTTTACATAGATGTTGACTCCTAAATCTACCACCCATATTGAATTTTACATTAGAAATATACATTTACTGTGTCTTCTTATTGTATTTTCTGTAGTTTAGTCTGTGAGACAAAAAGGCATGTTACTGCTAACCAGCGGGTTGTTACTATGAATTAAATGATCAAACTGTTATAGCCGAGTTAAGAATGTTATGCACCTGTAACCTAAAAATGGCAACAATGCTTTAATCAGTTTTAGAGCTTATATTTTCAACATTGGCTTATCAGCTAACAAGAGGGCAGCAGTGTGGAGTAGTGGTTAGGGCTCTGGACTCTTGACCGGAGGGTCGTGGGTTCAATCCCTGGTAGGGGACACTGGGTGCTTTACCTAGATTGCTCCAGTAAAAACCCAACTGTATAAATGGGTAATTGTATGTAAACAATAATGTGATATATTGCCTGGATAAGGGTGTCTGCTAAGAGATAAATAATAATATTAAAAAAATCTTTAAAACCATACAGGACACAAAATCTTTGCTATTGATAATGCTAGGCCTGATTTTCTTATCATACATTATAGTGAATTGTAAAATCACAGCAATTACACCTTAAACGCTTTAAAGCCTCAAGGGCTGATGAACAGTGACTCAAAACGGCAGAACAAAGGCGAGCAGAGATACAGAATAAGGTTAATTAGTTGATGTTTATCCTTACTGGTTACAGGTGCGCCCCTCCACATTTTTTCTGCAGGAGCACGTTCCCGACCTCTCATCGCATGTTAGGCTGGCAGAGCCTCCAATGTCACACTGGCAGCCTGTCAACAAGAACAGTAGGAGCATTGTTCATTCAGAGGTCTCATGTCAGGCATGTTTGAGAAGAATTCTGCTAGACCAGCATAACAAACTCAGCACCCTGCCTTCCACTGTACTGTACGCATGGCTGCAGGGTGACTTTACACTGTTATTGTTATTGTGTTTCTGACCAACAGAAATTATTCTGATACTTATGTAAGACTATTTGATTATTTCTAAAATGTATTAGTTAATTGCTTAAACTGCAAATATAAAAGTAATTGACACAAACATGATAATAATAATAATAATAATAATAATAATAATAATAATAATAATAATAATAATAATAATAATAATAATACGAATGTTCATAATTATAAGAATGATAAGACGATTTAATAACATAGCCATAACATAGTGAACATGCTTCACATATGTCTGATGCTATTCTTCCTGTTTGGCTTGGTGGTAAATGATTGTTTACATTGTGTTTGCATACAGTTTATACACAAGTTCACAACATTTCCTGACACAGCTTTACTAACAACACTAGAGGTGAACAAGTATGTGTGTATGGCTGAGATAGTGTGCTGAAGAAAGCTGAGGAAAGTCTCGGCATCCACTTGCATTTCATATAAAAAGGCAATTTCTCCACAGCATCCAAACCATAAGACTACACTTATTAGACTAATAGGTTGTCGGACAGATACTATAAGAACATGTTTCTGTATCACAGTAACATTATTTTAGATACACATCGTAACACAGAACTATATTTTAGGTTTTGTTGAGATATGGTACTTTAAGATAGGTCTACCCACATAACAACATAGCAATGGTTTGGGAGTCTCTTCCAAGACCTAATTTGAAGTCTAAGGTAAAATGCTAAGAAAATTGTATGGCCTATAGTTTATCTCTGAACTCATAATTGACTGTACAAAAATATGAATGATAAACAAACAAGTATTTATACTGTATCTGCATAACCGGTGTTGCTGTTTCATAACTTAAGATACATATTTACATCCTGTTTTTGTACAAAACAGCGTGTTAAATCTATTTAGTTCCTTAAAGGATTAGTAATTAAGACTGTACATATGAAGTATAATTCGATCCCATGAAAATGTACTAACCTCTGCAACCAAAATAGTTTCTTCTCTCTAACCAGAAGTATCCAGCTTTGCAGGTATTGCAGGTGTGACTGCAGGTGTTTGGTTTGCAGAAGCATTGACCATTTTTCTATAAACAGGAAAAAATAACACCAGTCTTACAGGTAATAAATGAATAAAAGGCATGCATTTCTAAATACATGTTAATTTAAACATTTGCAGATCATATAGCTTGACAAGTTAGCTGAAAGAATGCAATACTTAAAATGTATGGTAATACAAGAGGGACATATTTTGTGCCAAAGTTCTACATTCCTGTCTTTTTTATTATTAATAAAGAGGTAATACACAGGTTTTAGCAAATATTTTTTGTAAGCATTATAATACAACCTTAGAATTACTTTATAAAATGAAACAAAGCTTTAATGTGACTTTTAAACATCAACCTATAATAACGTGTCCTGTGTATACAGTAATAAACTTGTATTGCTTGTTAAGTATTGCAACACTTTTATACGGTATCCATAAAAAGAAAAACCTGAAATAAATATCAAAAACATTGAATTAGTGAAGTACCCTTGTATTGTGGACGTGGCCAGTGAATTATCAAATGGTGAAATATGGAGGAAGCACTGTATTTACAGATTACACAGTGTGTGTTTAAATGGTTAAACTTTTTCAACTCACTTGCTGACATTGCCCGACTCCACTGATTGTTCCCTTCACGTCACACTGACACTCTGCAAACAACAGGAAGGAGAGGAGACAAAACCCCTCATTCAGCTCAGGCAAGGCCAAAGGCAGCAGTGAATGCACTATGATTACAGGAGCACTCATCTCTTCTTGAGTGAGACACAACCGTTTAACCTGACACTGAGCAGCAGAGATCAAAGTTAGGGCTCCTGGTCTTTAAACTTTCACAGGCAACCTTCTATACATTTCTGCTCAATGCATCTAATAAAAACCACACACATGCCACTCTCAACTTATGAACTGATCATTCTTTCAATCAATTACTGTATTTTTGTCATATCAGCAATAATGTAACGCACAAAAATTAAATTAACACTCTGCACTGTATAACTATAGTGTTGCAAATTAAATAACATAGAGGCTCTTATGGGTTTGAATGGATGTAAATTCAAAACACAGCATGGATGGACACAGCCCACAAGTAAGTCACAAGAATGTAATTTTGTGACTTACAATAAGAACAAGGGTACTGGCGCCCCAAACTCTATACTTCCAAAGAAGTTGAGATAAAACAACCTACATTTTATCAAAATTAAGCTTCCAATCCCTAAGGCTGCACAGAAAACCATACATTTATTTAGAAAATGAAATTGAAATGGGTACTTTCTGTAATAACTATAATATAAAAGACAGTACTTTACTGTGATAATATAACATGTTACTCCCTCCAATTGATGAGCTGACACTCCTTGCAAATGCTACCAGCATTTGAAATGCTGGGCTACCCCATACAAGTACGTATTAAAAGTGTGTCAGCTGTCATGTATTGATTATGTTACAATTCAGTCTAATGTTTAAAAACATACAATTCTGCCAGACTTGTCATCCTTAAGCTTTATTAGATTGATATAATCAATACAATTTGCAGATTACAAAGAAATGCGAAACATATATTTACAAAATATAGTGAAATATAATGTAATGTTACAGCGACATGTTAGGACAATACACAGCCCAAATAAAACAACTGCTGAAAGAACAATACTTCAACTGGATTCGGTTTAGAGTTAGAGAGCCACCTTAGAGAGAGGACCTCCAGTAAAGGTAAAGTAAAATATGTTGCTATATCTTGTAAATATCTTTATAATCCGTGAATGTTATTGCTTTAAATCCACCTAATAAGGCGTAAGGATGAGATCTTTTTTTTTTTTTTTAAACTTTAGACTTAAGTGTAATGTAACCCATGTACTTCTTCACATCAACTCACAGTACTGCAAAACCATTTCATTGTATCTAAAATCATAAAGGGATAAAACGGATGCAAACAATGAATGCAACATGTGATAGGCTATGTGACAGGCCTCAATTATCCACTGATTTGCAATGAGTGTGTTGCTATCATATACCGAAACTTCATCAAAAGAAACTTATCACTATTATAACACATTTATTTTCGAAAAAAATAAGTTATATAAATGATGGACATTGACCAAATGTTTTTGGTTTATTTTTAATCACTCGAGCATTCATCCTTGACCATGACATGCTTGAGTGACTGTGACTGAAGCATATGCACTTAATCACCTAATTAGTGAGACAGTTGATTAGACACTGGATATGGAGTGATTTCAGCTGTTGAATTGCAAGCTTGAATAAAAGCAATAACGAAAATCACAGAAAAAAAAAAAAGCCACGTCTGTCAATAGAGCAGCACCTTCGTGCAATCGGCATGTTGGAGACTGGACTAGGGCAGGGTACTGTGGCATGCTGTCTTGGGTGCTCACAGCCAGCAATTTCAAACCTGGCGAGACGGTATAACCAGACACACTCTGACACACTCTGTCAATGACAGGCCACGAACTGGGAGACCAAGAGTCACAACACCTGCCCAAGATCGACAGATCATTTTGCAGCATGTCAACTGTTAATCAGCACAATAAAAAGTCACTGCACCTGCTCTAAGAGTTTGTCATTTTTCGATCACATCTAGTGAATTTTATCCAAATATAAGTGATAAGTTTCTTTTGATGCTCAGTATATATGGACATCAAACAGCGTAGCAGACCTGCTTTACAAAATGTATTCAGATACACTGTTACCAGGAATGCAGCAGCAGGGTGCTTGTTTGCCTCTTTGAATACACACAGACCCCTGTTTAAAGCCAGTGTAATGGCGAAGAGACATTTTCTGACAGGAATACAATCATTTACACATTAGAAAGAAATAACGTAATTATAGGAAATTTATATATATATATATATATATATATATATATATATATATATATATATATATATATATATATATACTGTATATCAAATAATTATTCATTCTTAAATGTGTTTGCCCGCAGGTGTTCTTTGGAGTGAGAATTGTTTCTGTTTGATGGTCCGCACGAAACAGCTTAATTCTAGCTCACAGTTTAGATTCAAACACTTTTTGTTCCCTATTTTGACGTCTACTGTACTTGTTGTTCTTCATCAGAGAAATGAACCTGATAAGGTGAGGTTTTTATCCCTTTAATGCTAATGGTTTAGACAGGTAAACGTTATCAATGGACAGATTATCAAAAGTCCAAAAATTCTTCAAACATTTCAGGCAGTAACTTTTCCCTTACCTATGCACCCGGTGGGGTTCTCTGGAGCTAAGTTCCAGTAAAGTGGTTTACACTTGTTACAAGTAGGACCTTCGACATCTGGCAGACACTGGCAGACATCCGGCTTATACAAACAAAAAAGTAAATAATGTTCACAGTTAAAACATCTTAATTATATTGGTTTTTTTTTCCTTTTAAATTGCACATTTAATTTCATTTCCAGTCAGTAAGACAAAAATACATTATTTATTTTCTCATGAACAACGACTGGCAGTTGGCCCAGAGTAAAACCAAAAAACACAATAATACACTTTAGTGCAGGAAAGTTATCAGTCTGACCAGAAGTCTCACAGTTTAAAATAAAACCATTTCAAGTACAGAATGCTCTCAACATACCAAAAAACCAAATGATAAACCTTTTTTCTACTCTGACAGATTAGAAAGTACAACAAAAACAAAGCACGCACAACACAATAACACAATACAGTGATCTTGGATTTCCAGTTGACGTGCTCACCATCTTATCTCTCCTTGGTGTCCCAATTCTGTCCTTATACTTAATGGAGGGTAATGTACAGTACATGCAACTATCGGTGCACGAATTACATTGAATTAGGCAGTGCACAGTGGAATCCCTCTATTACAACCACTTAAGGGGCTTTTAAAATGGTTTTATGTGATGTCTAAAACCATTTTACAATAATATACAAAATGATACCGGAGGCCATAATAGTAGTACCGTTTTTCATTAATTATTCAGCAGGTTCCATTCGACTTTATGAAGCTAAATTACTTCATTCTATACAGTGATACAAAACTTTTGGCCATAGCTGTAGATGTTAAAAAGTAATAATGGAACTCATAAGTCAATAATGCCTGAGACCAGAGGTCAAGGGCATTGTTTGAATGAGGAAGTTTCATTATTTCCTAGGAACTACACTACACTACAATTAAAGTTATTTATTGCAGTCTACTAAATAAGTTCAGTTTTTGAGAGCAGGGCTTGAGCGTCAATGGAAACAGGTGGCATTAATTAGGGTCATCTCAGCAATTCTTTATTTCCCGTTCCATTACTGAGTAATAACAGAACTACTGACCTCCATTAAAAACAATGGGAGAGCAAACAGTGTCCGGATGTTGCATTATTACCTGTAATGCACCGGGTAATGGCTGCAATATGGTCATCTTATTTGTATTAGTTTTTCATTTAATTTATTATCTTGCATAAAGAAAAATATTCCCTACAATAAATTCTGTGGTACAATAAAAGCATTATCTGGTTTGCTACTTTTTTCAGGTCAGCATAACAATCTGTAAAATGATCACTTACCAACTGTGGTTCAAGAACATTTATTTCTGTGCCTGCTGGATCACAGTGACTGACTGAAAAAATACATGAAGTTGAGAGGTAATCCTATTTCAATCTGTAAATCATGGTTACACTTTTTATTCACTAAAATATATAATGCATCAACTACCTGAAGCTTTTGACTACTAAGTCACGTAACTGTAATTTTAGGGACTTAAAAGGCACAGTGAAACTGATAGGTCTCACGGAAGAGGACAGTCATATAAATATATTCTTGGTACATTAATTTATGAACTACACATGGAAATGAATGTACCAGTCCCTAATATATGCTCTGACACACTTTTTTTACAATACAGAAAGTAACATATTATTGCCATGTACTTTTTGTGGTCAATCAAATTATTTCAATAAAAATAATCAAAAAACAGAAATTATCTGCATATGTTTTACATAGACAGTGTCATTTAAACTTATTATAAAATTAAGCTTTTTTATATAATAATTAATTTATTCTTGTGAAGTTTACAAGAAGAGTTGCAGCTATACACTGGCAGATGTTCTGCATTAAATACAGAATGATGTTTCTCTGATACACTTAAAGTAAATGCTAGCTTCTGACAACCTCATTGTAACTCATAACATTTACTGAACTGTACAAAGCTTTTACAGTAAGGGCAGTCTGTTTTTGTTATTAAATAAACAGATCAGATAGGCACAGAAGAAATAGTTGACTTCTACCTTGGCAACGAGGGAAGTCAAAGCCACCTGCGGCACACCTGTCACAGCGCTGTCCAGTTACACCAGGCCTACAGGAGCACTGGCCAGACACCTGGTCACAGGAGATCTGATAGGAGCCATCGGGTGAGCACTGGCATGCTGCATAAAGACAGAAGTCATCACAACCTACATCAGTTGTAAATACAAAAGCAGACCAACACCGTAACCCAAAAAGCAAGGTGTCTCATTGAAAGATCCAAAAACTAGTTTCTGACATTCTTTTTAGACATTAATGAGACATTAAACTGAGGGCCTGTCTAATTTGTGGGGGTGTTACGGTCAGTCAGATGGACGTCCGTCTAGCACTTCTATATTTCCTTCGGCAGGAATATTTATCCTCAAGTTAGTGTGGGTATGTGACAGAGAGCGAATGCATCTGAGTCAACAATCTCCCTCCCGACCTGTGAAGAAAGGGGGCAGAGCCACAATACCAGAAGTCATCGCCCTAATATGGTAGGCGATGTGTCAGTCATGGATTGGAGGAGAAGTGATTGCACTCGCTACCGAAGGGGGCAGGACTGAAGGTATATCAGGGGATGTGGCCAAGCGATCTGTTCCTCTGTTATGGTTATGGACTGACCGTGAGGAGTAAAAAAGAGTGTTTAGTGTTGTACTGTCTATTAACTGTTCTTGTTTGTCATTGTAGACGGCTAAAGATCCGGGAGCTGTCGCTGTTAAACCAGCATTAAACCCGGACTGCACTGTACCGCTGTTAAGCAATGGTTTCACATTCACAAAAACCACTTGCACCTGGAGCACTCACTGTTGGACTGGTGATCGTGTAGGTGTTTGTTTATTAGTACTATCACTTCGGGACTGAACCCCGTGGTTTTACTGACTTTACACATCGTTGTGTATAGTCAGTGTTATCAGTTAAATAAAGCTTCATTTTCACCATTGAACTGTTGTTGGATTGTTGTTTCTGAGCACTGCATCAACTCTACACCTGTGCACTACAAACCTCTTTGCCACAGGGTATTCTGTGACATGAAAGTGGAGGTGCTAACCAGGGGGACAAATTAAATCTCTCTGCCATTCATTTGGGATTTCCAGTCTGGTTATCCTGTGACAAAACAATACTGTACAGTTTGGATAAACAAATGTCTTAAATAGCCGACTGACAGCAAAATCATGGCAGCCTGTCATTGTGACAAATGACGGATTTGTCTGAAGTAAAACTCCTAAGCAGCACTTACCTGACTTTTTAAAATTAAAACAAGAAAAGATTAAACTATATAATAGTCATAACTAAAGAGCACATTGAGTGAATATGGAGATTACTCTCCCTCACTAGTATATTGTCCTTGACTTTTGTCTCAGATTGAATCCACTTGGAAGACTCTTATGACCACATACACTGGATGAACCATGTAATTGTCTGTGACACTATTTACACATGGAAATAGTGTATTTTGTTTGTTTTTGCAAAAAGTATGAGTGTAATATGGCAGGCTGGGGTTAGAATACCCTGCTAGAAGATGTGGAATGTGGCCAGATGCTAATTGAATCATTCATGATCAATTAGACCTGGCCACATCCTATAAAAGTGCTGGGAGACAGCTCCCATATGAGTTAGTTTAGCAAAGGGACTGGGAGCAGCACGTTGTGCTCACTAGCTCTGCACCCAGATAGCCTTTACTTGGTGGCTTTATTTATTTATTTTGTATTTTGTTTAATTGTTTTTTTATTTATTTTTCTTAAAATAAAAGTGCACAGAAAAAGCATTTTTGAACTTCAATCTCCATTTCCTGCCTCTGCTACTCCTGTCGTTAGCCTCGACCACAACGCTACCGTTCCACATTGTCACTTAAATATCAGTCTGGCCCAGTCACAACAATATATAATTACTCACGGAAACAACTGGGGTACTCGTAGTGTCCTGGGGCACATTGACTGCATGTCAGTCCCACGTAGTTGCTTTTACAGCGACACTGACCTCTAGGGCCACAGATATTGTCCACTGCTCCAAATCCATCACAGGAACAAACTGTATACAGAGTACAAAGATTAAATAGCTCCATTCCAGTTGTGACTGCTGCATCACTAAAACTGTGCGACAAGTGAATGACTCAGATAAATATATATATACTTCTAGTATTTTTAAATTCATCACTATTGTGTGTTTAATAGTTATGGATCATACTCTCAAACGTTACTTTATTCCTCATATCAGTCTTTAAATAACTCATAATAAACTTTATGAATACCCTTACAAAGTTTTGCACTGTTTTTTTGCAGTTTTAACATGCTTTTCCCATGGTTATACTATGCATTTACCATAGTTTACCATGGTTTGCATGTTTATTAATATGCTTTACCATATCTCATTGTTCTTTACAACACTTTAGTATACTTTCCTATGCTTTTATTATAGGAAACTTTTGTTAGAGTAGGGCCAATAATCTCAAATATTAGCACACTTTATGGGAAAGTATTACCATCACAGTTAGGAAAGGAGTGGTACCCGGGGCGACACTGATCACACCGAGAGCCTTCAACCTCCTGCCGGCAGAGACAGCGACCAGTTGCGTCACAGACTTGTGGCTGGGTCCCCGCAGTGTTACAAGTACATGCTGCAACACCATATCGCGAAGACAAGACTCACTTTACTCACTTTACAAAGACAAGACTCACTTTACAAAGGCAAGGCTCACTTTACAAAGGCAAGGCTCACTTTACAAAGGCAAGGCTAATGCATTTGTAAAAGGAACATCTCGAGCTCACTGGGAACATACACTAAAAAAGTTAGATAGCATCTTTTCTTGGCTTTGCTTTGAACTGAAGAAACAGAGGCACATTCTCATTACTTATGTGTTAAAAGAGGAATGGAAGGTTATCCTAGCATGTTATCTGCCATCTCATCAGGAGTTCCCCACACAGTTGCCAATCTGTTGCTTATGCTTGCAGAGTATAATTGTGGTTTCCCATTGTTTATTGAGGTCCTATTGTATGTTTGTTTGTTTTTTATGTGTATCTAATATGGTTGCCTCAAACAGGCCATTGTAAGCAATACATTTTCAGGTATAAACTTGAATGCATCTTATAATTTACCCTGACTCATCTTTCCCACATAGGAAACAGGCCACCTGTCACCTTTTGCAGAACCTGAAAATGGTTGGAATTCCTTAATTCCTTGCCAATTATATTTTTTCCTCCCAAGCATTTTTTTGGCTTATCATATACTGCTAAAACTATATTGTCATATTCCTAATTAAAATAAATTTCTAGGTTGTAATCTGATAGTAATAAAAATGGTGTATGTTAGTGATTGATTTGTTTAAAGAATTATTTAATTGCGTAGATTTGAATAAAAACCACAATGAGTTGTTGTTGAGTTGTTAAAAGAATGCTTTATACCCTCTGAATTTGTATAATATTGTATTTCTTTTTTATATATATATTTAGTCATTGCCAATTAGTTTTTATTATTTTCTCCCCAATTTGAAATGCCCAATTATTTTTAGGCTCAGCTCGCTACCACCCCTGCGCTGACTTGGGAGGGGTGAAGACGAACACACGCTGTCCTCACGTGCCGTCAGCCGCCCGCTTCTTTACACTCTGCAGACTCACCGTGCAGCCGCCTCAGAGCTACAGCGTCGGAGGACAACGCAGCTCTGGGCAGCTTACAGGCAAGCCCGCAGGCGCCCGGCCAAACTACAGGGGTCGCTGGTGCGCGGTGAGCCGAGGACACCCTGGCCGACCTAAACCTCCCTCCCCCCCCGGGCGACGCTCGGCCAATTGAGCGCTGCCCCCTGGGAGCTCCTGTCCACGGTCGGCTGTGAAATAGCCTGGATTTGAACTTGCGACGTCCAGGCTATAGAGCGCATCCTGCACTCTAGCGAGTGCTTTTACTGGATGCGCCACTAAGGAGCCCCTTAATATTGTATTTCTTATCTGTTTCTGCACCAGTAATTTCTACCCCCCCTGAAACTGTGCCTTTGTTCAAGTTTTGCAGTGGAAAATATTTAACAAACTGTGTTTCAGGGGGGCAAGAAATTACTGGTGCACAGTAATTGAGACTGCCCCAGGAAAACATGACAACATCCAAAGAGTGCTGTAACAGTAGTAAATGATGATAAAGAACAATCAAAAAAGAGAAAAACAATCCTTTAAAAAAAGTTAAGACTAGTTCCAAGCTTATTTATTGAGAAAACAAGCACTTATGTGTTACCTTGACAGTAGGGGTAATTAAAATGCTGCACTGCACAGCGGTCACAGAATCGGCCTTGAAATTCTGGTCTACATCTGCACTCCCCAGTCTGGGATCCGCAGGTTTGCTCTAATACCCCGGGTCCAGAGCACTGGCAAGCTGAAATATAAAGTACAGAAACGCTGTCCCATTCAAACCGTTTATTTTAGGGACTTCCCACTGGGACATACACTTAGACAAGGGTGTGTTCTAGTGGGAGGTCCCTGAAATAAATAAATTGCAATAGACGGGCATCAAAGTGCGTGTTAACCCAACACCACTGAAGAACAAGCATGCACACCAACTGGCTTTGGAGGTTGGCAAAAAAAAAAATTCAGCTTTTCAATGGTACAGTAATTACCGTATACAAATCCTTTGCTTTCAACAGATTGGGCATCGAACTAAAATACTGAGATATAATTCACTATTAAGGTTCTACTTACGTTGACAGTTCGGTGGTCCAAAGTAGCCTGCAGGGCAATCATTAGTTTCTAAAAGAAAAAAACGTATATGCGCTTAGTGCTGCCAAACTTTAGGTACTATACTGGAGGACGTAAAAACAACTTTAGAGCAGTTGTTTATTCACTATCCAGTTATTATCTAATTATTTGCGTTTCAAAGTTTCATTATAATCAGTCAAGACAGAGCCTTCAATTGCTCAGACAATCAGTTAATGCTAAGTACATTACAGTGCCTATCCTCCAACAAGGTTATAAATAGCACATAAACATGCACATGCCATTTCAAAGAAAAATAAGGTCATCATGACCCACATTCACAGTATGTTGAGTTACTTCTTGTAAGAAATGTACATGCAACATGTTATCAAACTGGGATAAACAGTTCTGACGATATAAGAATCAATAGCTCAGCCAATCAATACATGGATCCACCTCATCCCTGTCAGGGTCCACGTGCTTTTCTTTGAGGATTAGCATTACCATTTTCTAGAATGCTTTAAGGTTTGTAGCTCTGTGATACTGTCATATGGCAGTATGCTTTCTTACCTACTATATGTTCTGCAGAAGGGTCTTTGGTTGGTCGATATATAGGAGTTCCTGATAAAAAAAAACAAAACAACAAAAAGGGTGAAATCATGATGCATGCTAACCTTATCTTATCAGACGGGTTTTAAAGGCCAGAACAGTCTGGTGTTGTCTTAATCGTTCTAAAAATGTAATTCTGTTGAACTTATTTTAATAAATGCAGTTAACTGGTCTTGTAGCAATCTTTCGAGGACCCGAAACAATGTTAATACATTAAATTGTAAGTAATATTTTTTAGGAATGAGCTTTAATGTAAGAATTCATATTAATATATATCAGTGTTTTAACACAACTTAAAAACTTAGTGGAAACCCAGTTTAAGAAAGCTGTACACAAGGCCAAACTGAAACTCATACACAAACATTTAAATATACCCTCCCGAAAAAAAACTACATGGAAACACACACAACCCAAAAGTGCTACCAAAATAGAGTGAAAAAAAGGTGAGACTTCTTTTTTCTTTTTCCATGGAAATTGCTCCTAATATTATAGTTCTGAAGTACATAAATTAAACAAGCCCCTGAAATACCTACGGACACACTGAGGGAAACCAAAGTGTCCTTCTGCACATTGGTCACAGTTTTCTCCACTGAAATTTGGTTTGCAGTAGCAGCGTCCCGAACCTTCTTCACAGCTGTCAGTGTACTGGGGATCACATCTGCAAGCTAAAACAAAACACCTTCATGCCTTAAGAAATTTCATCTGCTGTCTGCAGTTCAATGCATTGAAATGTATTTAAAATAAGTGGATTAAAATGTATTCAACTGATTTAAATGTTTCTTATCATAGATAACTTTAAAGAGTATAAATATGACATATGACAGCGGTACAGTACTTACGGGTGCAGCTATAAGGTGATTCCTTGGGAGCTCCATAGGGACGATAGTAGCCTTGAGAACACCGCTCACAATTAATGCCAGCTGTGTTGTGCTGAAGAAGTTTAAAGCTCCAGTTTTAAAATGGGTATTTTTTTTAAAGGACTTAAAAGTGATACAGAACATTAACTAGACATTACCTTATAGAAAATATAACCACGATGGTACCATTCGACCTTTTCATAGAGTTGTAACATTACAAGTTTGTTATTACAAAAACTAATGCAAACTTTACACTGGAGTAAATGCTTCTTGAGCTTAGACAAAAATGTATTTTATGTACATTATATGTATATTGCTCAGTAGAAAAGTCCAGGGTAGATTCTGATTTAGCTGATATTAAAAAAAACACCATTTTCTGTTACAAGTGTGGTTGGAATATAAAAGTCAAGTGAACTTGCTGAATTCATGAAGATTTGACTGCTTTATTAACATTTTAGAGGACGTTGACGGAGAAGATTGGTGGCAGCAATCACACTTTGGTATCTCCTGGTCTGAAATGAACAAACTGATAGCAAACTGTAACCTTACTGTTGCTGAAAACTTGATATATTGTTAAAAGTTATAATAAATAAGGTTTTGTATTCTGATTATAATGCACTGAAAATAACCACCTTCATACAACCCCCTTTCTAATAGAAATCTACTTTAAACTTCCTACAGGAAATCTGACCCCTGTTGGATAGAATAGTATTAGTCTTGACTTGAATTAAAAGCTCTTTACCTGGCAGTTGATGCACACTCCACCACCTTCATACTTGCCATTTATGTTCAAACTTGCACCCCTGCGATCAACTTCAGGGTTATAATAGCATTCACTGGCATGCGAATGGCAGTTACAGGCTGGAAAAGCAGAACAGTGCACTTGATTCAATATAATCCACCATGAACATGCCATCTATGTTAGTACTTTGCAACTATCTGACGAGTTTTGACTTGCCAATCACTTAAACAAGAAAAAGGCGTTTTTCTTAACGATTTTGAAAGCCTGTCTCCTTGTGCATAAACATAACAATACAATTCCTTATTATTACTTCCCTTGGCAGAGTATTTTTCTTTCTATAGTTGATTTAAGACAAAACTGTATTTTATGGGTTTGTGTATAGTTTTAACAGTGCTAATCCAGACCCTACAATAGAACATGTCACATCTGATTTAATTGGTTCCAGGGGTCCATTGGATATGTAAAAATATCATATCTCAGAAGGAGTTATTATACTGCATTGTATTTGCTTTATTAATGTTGGGGCATTATAAATTTAAAATGGCATGTACGTATTTATACTATACATAGGATACTGCATGTATACTATACAAAGAAAAAGAATGCAAAACAAAGCACTGTAATACAGTAATTGGCAATTTATAAAACAGCTTTCCAAAAACATTTCTTATCGTGCTGTGTCAGTCCATGCCAAAGTAATCCGACAGCCACCATAACTGCATGTTAATCCGAGACTTAAATGGATTCATGCAATTACTACTGTATTTAAAAAACACCACCACCAAAAAAAAAAGCATGGACACAAACACATACTGCCTTTGGAGGTTGGCGAAAGAAATCTTGTTTTTTAAATACAGTAGTAATTGCATGAATCCCTCCCTTGCTTTCTCGTTTTCTTTTATTGAACATGGTTAAACTGGGAAGTTTGTTTTACGTGAAGTAACAGCATGTAAAAAGTGAAACTGAATTCCCAAACTTTTTTTTGTTTTATCTGCAACTGAATCCATTCTGTCCTGCTAAGCGCTGAATTTACTGTTTTAGACCCATAATAAAATGTGCCTTGATCAATTTCCATCTGCATCGTTCAGTTGGTAGCAGCATGTATAACTGACACATGCCAGAGGACCATCGGTTAATAGAGGGTATTTTATCTTACAGGATCAGGTATGTTCTACTGTATTCATAATTGTAATTTGTAAGGAGCAAGAAGCTTCAAGGGTAATTTAAATCGATGCTTTTTACATTTCTTGTAATATTTTTTGCAATGTGTTCTGAGTGGTTCTGGTTTGCTCCAATTTTTTAAAATTTTCTTTAAATGTCTCTTTATATGACTTGGAGTTTGCTGTAATATTCACTGGAGATGCTAAATACCTACATTGCACAACCTTCCTCATTATATTTAAATTATATGACAATAGACCTTTCAATGAGGAAAGGTGTTAGATGCAGGCCCTTGTTAGGTGTTAGATGCTCCAAGCCAGGTAAAGGGAGATTCAGAGAAAAACATACAAATTAATTATTGGAGCAGTCTGGTCAAGGCCATGCTGGTTCCTGCTACCAGACTGATACTGATGAAAGGTATTCTGTGTTATGTGCCTGTCTCCACAACAGCTCTCTGTACCACCCACATAAAGAGGCCCTCCCTGGTATTGTAGTTTATATACTGGTATATGTTTTTTCCAGTTTTCTGGAGCTATAGTATACACTACTCTAACGTTTGCCTTTGACTAAATTGAGATTAGACCAATCCTGCATATTTACTGAGACTTCTGTATAAATGTGTCCCTGTAGGCCATCATTACCTACTGGGACTCGACCAGAACATCAACTTAATAATCAATTTTTTTTTATACACAAATGCAAATTTAACAAAATTAAACCCCACTGACAATGCAACTCGAAAAGCAACTCAACCTTTTGAAAATAGAGCTCCATGTTTCAAGTGAATGAAAAAAATAAACTTTTGAAATATTCATTTACTATGCAAAACTGTCCACGAGTGGGGCTGCTTCTTTTTTCTCATTGTAGTAGTCATTTTTTTCCCCCCAAAATACCCTTTTCTCCCCCACAACTTACAAATGGATTCATTTCAAGAAACATGCTGAAGTGGTGTGATAAGGTGCTACATCACAGAGTTTACAAGACATACTCTAGCTCCCTTCAAAACTTACGCTCGCACTGGTTGGCACTTCCAGTGGTCGCTGCTCGCCATGGTTTCTGGTTGTATCCTGGGCAGCACCGTTCACAAGATTCCCCACAGGTGTTATGCTGGCAGTCACACTGCAGTCTGGATTGAAAAGAAACAGTTATTTCTACGCCTTATTATCTGTTTTTGAAAATGAACTGCAGGGTTCAATAGTGATTCTAGCGACTACTGCACTTTTTATTTTTTACTGTTTATTTTTTTAACAGAGAAAATGTCAAATCCAGAGCATATTAAAACAAACATTGTTAAATACATGTATACATAAATATTTGGTCACTACAAAATCTAAAACGATAAAAAGCTGCTGTACTGATACTAAAAAGTATACAAGTATGGGTGGGACTAAGCTCATAGAAAGAGTTTAACTGTACCAAAACATTCTACTGACAAAAATGGTAGCTAGCAATTATATTTTCTAGCAATGACTGATTTATTCCAAGTATTTTACTATCTTTGGAACATATGGGTTAATATGAACTAGGATGGTATGAGACATTTTTGTTGAGATAATGATGTAGTTATAAATGTAAATTGTACAGAGTGAAGGGATGAGTGTTTGTGCTGTGATTTTTGCACTGTTTTAACTTGGTAGTGAAGGCTAATGCCCAGCCTACAAGTATTATTCTTTTGTTTGAACCTATATTTTGGCCCTCGTGCTGTGTTTTGTTTGTTCCTGTGTTTTGTGTTATTTTTTTAAATAAAGTGCAACAGCACTTTAAAACTGCAGCTTTCTGTCTCTGGGTTTATTTCCTGTCGGTAGCCAGCCTGGGCCGTGACACTACCCTATCACGCAACATTATGCACTTAAGAATATTTTTGGATTAGAAATTCTTCTGTGATGTGGCACTCATGGAGACACAAGCAGTGCCCAAAGAATGTCCAAACATATCAAGATGTAGGTAAAATATCCCTGTCAGGTAGACTCAAGCGGGTGGATAATTAGCATTATCTTATATGAAGTGGAAATATTAATACAATTTGAAGGTGATGCCTTTTTTGTACCAATTCGTTTTGCAGGATCGTAATTAAATTCAAATGGGGAAACCAGTGGTATTTTTTTTGTTTATCTAACCCACCCCAAATCTAATCAACACACCTTTATATGTATGGCAGTCACACACTTGAGTATGAAGGTAATCTATTCAGCCGTTTTGGATTTTTACTTACTCCAAGTAAATTCTGCAAGAAGCCTAGCGCAAAGTATACAGCAAGGGTGCCCAACAAATCCCCTACGGCATTGTTAAAGCAATCATTATAAGTAATTATTGTTGTGCTGGCAGTGGACATGGAGCAATTCATCTAAGCAAAACAACCCCTCACTGTGGATGCTTAATTTACTAAGAGTTTCTATTTTAGAATTCCTAAATTAAAGTTTATTAAACAAAGGCTGTAATCATATGCTGGATTATCAAGATGTTCTGTTTCTATAATGACTAATTGGGCAAAGCCAGGACACACATTTCCTCATTAAGGTAAAAAAAATCTGGGAAAATAATTATCTTGTAGCTTTTTTCAAAACCTAGACAAATTTCAAAAGGACTGTTTTGACTAACCTTTAATGAGAGAATGAGAAATGCATCTCATGTCGTGTGTACTTCCACTGTTAAATTGAATAGTACTGTACTAGAGAAAACTTAACTGAACTAATCTCTGACTCAAGAGAAAAAATATTTTATTTTTTACAAAGGACTGCACCCCCAAAACGTTATTTCAGAAAACTGAACTATTTCTTAATCTTTAAAATGTATATAAACTATCTGGATTAAAGATTTGCATTTTAAACATGTTAATTAGTCAACTATCTCCAAAGAGAATTACACTTCACATTTGCAATTGATCTATGTGTTGACTATACTTATCCCTTATAATGTCTATGGAAGGAGAGCAATTGGCTGACTTTGTTTTGTTTTTTTAGTAGTCTCATTTCAGATGCATTGCGCCATACATTATCAATGTTAAAAGCAACAAGTCTTAAAAATATGACATAACAGAATTGTATTTTATAGAAATATCCTCACGGATAAATGCAATATAAACTGACGTTTAGAAACCCCTCGGGCGGCAGCATTACAAAACAGACCAAACTATTACTTACTGATACCGATTTTCAGAATTCCTGGCATCACACACCTGTGCATGTCCATGGCAAACACAACGCCCACCCACGCTTATATCCTTTATGCTGTAATAATACTGTCAGAACAAAGAACAAGAGTAAAGCAAATGCGCCGCAAAGAACAAACATAAACAGTGAAGTATTGTACAGTTAATATATGTTGTAAATAATATAATAATGTCAACAGGGAGAAAGAAACTGTTGAAAAGGGTACTAAGTCATATGTACGGTTAATTATGGAAAATACTTTTATGCTTTTACTAAAGAAAAGCATGGGTACAAGCAATAAAGAAAGACAAATGGGATAAAAAAATATGCATTATTAAATCACAGAAGAATGAAGAAAGCACTGAGAATTGTGGTTTTAGTATAAGTGCATTTCTTGTACAGGCAGAGATGTAATAGAAGGTTTTAGTTTTAGATTTACAGATAAAAGTTCGAAGGCCCTCCCTGTTATTCATGGGTGGATGCAGGCTGCTTTCTGGAAGGCTGCCAACCAAACAGCTAGGAATGCACAAGCAGGAATTCAAGACAACATATCGGTGTCAGCACACAATGAAGGAAATAAAAAAAACTAATGATAAAAAAGCCATTGACATTTTTACAGTATAGAAACACTAAGATGCAACATCTCATAGCCAGGGTAGCCCTGTTCTGAGATGGTTGAGATTTATCCAGGCCTGAATTTTGACCGGTATTGAAATGTAAACAGGGCAGCACAGTAAACACCATTGCTCTGCTTTGAAAGACTTTGATATTCTGTATTTGGGAAATATTTGAATGGTGGTATAACAACTACTCACATTACTAAGTCATTGGAGAACCCACTTGTTTGTGCACATGCAGGGCAGCCTGGCTTTTAAAATATGTTGCATTGGTAAACTCTTGATGGCAGATATCCATAAGGTCTATTGTCACAAACGGCCCTGAGAGCCTGGAAAGGCCAACTGAGGTTTGATGGCTATTTGTCTAAACACCTTTAACAGGCATACTTCTGGACACCAGACAGAATATGGATCGAGCTATGATACAGAACCCCTCATTGTCACATGAGAAGAGTAAAATTAATCTGTAAAATCAGACTGCTAAACAACGTCAAAAAGCTAACTGGTGTGAAAATGGTCACCATTTTTGTGAGTTAAAAGGCTTCATCATTTGTCAGCCAAGTTCAGTACCTGTGCATGTTTTAAATCACTGCAATCTTTTTTGTTGTTTGTACTGTGGCATTTTGCCAACCATATACTTTATATATATATATACTTTATAATAAATGGCTTCTAAGGTTCAAGTGATATAGGACTACTTATATTGTGTGAAGTAATAAACATCTTTCAGGATCTTGTACTCACCCTTCTTGTGACTGTGGGGTCACGCTGTTCTTTTGATATCAGGTGTCCCAGGAGGGTGTTCGTTCGGAGGAATCGCAGGCGAATGTTTGTGGCCTTGGTGAAGTCCCTCAGGACAGGAGAATATGAAAAGTTCTTGGCTCCCGGGCGACCGTTCACCAGAGACACAACAATCTAATGAAAAAAGCAGATGAAAGGAAAAAAAAAACATCTAAACTGCTGCCTTGTCTACAGTTGTAGAGTCGTTTCCCCCCACACACCAGAAAAGAAAGTCAGGAACCACACGTTTCTGTTTCAGTTAAATGACTGCACCTTTTTTGACAGTGTCGAAAATCTATTCATTTTCAGAATCAGAAGTTTACAATTCAAACTAAGGACTCCAACATGCAGGATTGTAAACTACTTTAGTTAGATAATATTACATTAACTTAAACCTGGTCCTTTATTTAGCCCACTGTTTTAAGACAACATTAAAAAGACTTATTTTTTTAACTAACAATTTTCTCAATCTATGTGTGCTCCAATATAATACCACTTGCAGTATTTCAGGAACCGGTACATTGTGTTTTTTTTGCTTTTATCAAAATATTTATATCTTTAAACATGGGCATGAGCGTCTCAATGGAAATTAGCTTGTATGTTCATGGCAGGCATTAAATGTCATCTTATTCAGTCTTAGCAGCTAATAAAGTAGAGGTCTTACCTCCCCGTTTTCCAAAGGCACTATTCGAGAATATTCGGTCGTACAGATTTGGTCATCATCTTTTACAACACGATGTTTGGGATCCTTTCCAAAAGTTTCAATGCAATCTCTTTTGGAATCTGTGATAAAAAAACAGCATTTTTATCTCTCATAGAAATTGCTGCTAAAAGTGTCAATTCTTCTAGCCCTGTTATCAGAGCATAAAAGGGTGTTGCAGCAAATGAAAACCAGGGCTTATGAAATTGTAGTCTGAGTTGTAGGCTGACAAAATTAGCAATAGCTAATCAACAGTAGGCCTCGCTGTCACTATGGTTATGTTTATAAAGGCTTTTTGGCACCCAGAATGCAATGTTCTTTTTCAGAATTCTGATGTCATCACTCCATTTTTCTAGATTTTGGAAATGCACGTTTCAAACATGGAACTCCTGGAGGGGGTTGGCCAGTGCCACAATCAACATTGTTCCATGGGTCAAAATGCATCAAATTCAAGGGACAAATTGAGCTTCCCCCACGATTGTCATAAGTACACTGTTAGTAAATTTACAACAAACGTCTTTGAATAATCTCAAAACAGGTTACTCTGTTTACATTGTACCACTGTATCATTTAACAAATAATTATATTTAACCAGCCTCGGGGATAACAAAAAAAAAGACGACAGGTAGAACACTCCAATTAATGTAAACCCGAAACATCACTATTAGGTAAATTAGGTTTATGAAATTTTAAAATCTTACAAAATCATTGTAAACACCTTTTTAATGTTATATGCATTTAATCATAGTTTGGTTCTTATGATGAGTGATTAATTACAATCAAATGACACCCCCTGGGTCATAATAAAAAAGGACAGGGTCAAGTGGATTTTTTCAGGAATAGAAGTGCTACCTCTGTTTTTGTTATCATGGGTGAAGGTGGCCAGTGATCATTTTGACTGAAGCTCTGGGGTTGTACATGTTCTCAGATGCATTCTGAGCCATTTTGGACCACTTTCAGAAGCAAATTTGAATTTGACTTTGTCGAAAAAGAAATTCAGAAATGACTTCACTTACAACTTGTCACTTTACTACATGGACCAACCTGATAAATTACACATGAGGCAAGTTAACAAACATAGTTTTTGAAATGCAGTGCTTGCTCCAGGACTTACTGATTGAGGGTCAATTTGGCCCCCTACCAACATTTTAGGGCCATTTTCTTTAGTGAGGGGGTCAATATGTTATATGATTTATAACCACAGTATTTTTATACAAGCCAACGGATTTTTTTTTTTTTTTAAGTTTATATTTAGTATTCAGTCAGTATGTATTTAATTACGTATTTTGAAATTATCTTGATTGAAAAAAAGAAAACAAGGTGTCCCTACAACATTTCACAAGTCAGTTTTTTGCAGCTGTGCAGAAGATCCTTCTTTACTTTTCATTTCTGAACTTTGCCAGGGCCTTCTCATAATCAAACTCCTTCCAGTGAGGTCCCTCCACTCTTATGACAAGGAGGGGATTCACTGTCACTTGCCAGTCTACTCCTGAAGACTGTCTTCAACATATTTTGAGCCCTGAGCCCCTCTGCAGCAAGGCTTGGAGACACATATATATTTCCAAATTACATTATGAACCCCATTGTAAAAATGAAATGCAATAAATAAAAACAAATATTTAAAGTTACATTTTTTTATCGTTTTACATGCTCCAAAAGGATGCAAAAAATCTAAATTACCACACAATCTATATTGTTAATATGTGAACGCTATTAGAAAAATAATTAGCATAGCTAAAATAAATAAATAAATAAAATGCCGTGCATCACGGGTGCCTTTGTTTAATAGTGGGGGGCAAAGGTAAAGAAGAAATGGCGAGCAGTGAGGCAATTTTTTTTTTTTTTTTTTGCTAATAAGCTCTTGTAAACCTCATTTTTACTGTTCAATCTTTTTCAAGTTACGGTTTTTGTAATAGTAAACCCACAAAATTGTGCAGGTGTTTCAACATAAAATATTGAATATTTACTAACTGAGCATTTATTAAGTACAAACACAAGTAGCACCAAATGGCAGAACCAGTTCCAGTGGCATATCTGCACAATGCTGTACAGTACATATAATTCCAACATGCAGCTTATTAAAGGGAAGTGCTAAACAAACACAAACAATAAAAATGTTATAATATGGCTTGTTTATTGATAGTTATATTGACATATGTATGTTAACAGTAAAATAGCCCTTACTCAGCTTTGTTTTAAATGTAGTGCTGGATGCTAGAGAATGTTTTTCACATTTTGTCATCAGACACTGCTGAACTCAGTTATCACAGCGAAACCAGCTGCTACGAGACTTTCGGAAAGTAAACACTTTATTGCAGGACAGTGCTTGGTGCTGATACGTTGAAACAAAAAGCACCCGCCCTCACATTGCAATGCTTAGTGCTAATTGGTTGAAACACTAAACGCTAGCCCTCACACAGCCGATTCATGACAATATTACAGGCAGTGCAGATCAACCATCTTCCCGCATCCTTAAGCACCAAAATAAATAAATAAATAAATAAAAATTGATGCGCCAAGCATGTGAAATGTACCTGCCCCAGACCAATGGAGTGGATGATACACTGAAATCTAAGAGATTTCGGTAGGCCTATATCACGAGCACTGGCGTAGCCAGAACATTTTTGCCACTTGGGCAAAAATACAAATATCTTTAGAAACTTTCAATTTTTGCCAAGCGTGTTCTGATTCAGTTTTAAGTACAGCTATGGCCAAAAGTTTTGCAGCACCTAGAATTTTAGAATTGGGTACTCCGGTTTCCTCACACAGTCCAAAGACATGCTGGCTAGGTGAATTGGTCACTCTAAGTGCCCCTTAGTTGCCCTGCGATGGACTGGCATCCCATCCAGGGTGTAGTCCCGCCTTGTATCCTGTGTCTGCCGAGTTAGGCTCCGGCTCACCGCGACCCAATATATGATTAAGCGGTTACAGATAATGGATGGATGGATGTAATCAAAGAAACTACAAAATGATATCGCAAAAGTCTACCAGAAGCCATAATAGTAGTACAGTATTTCATGTTAGATTTCGAAATGTCACATTTTTTAATTTTTGTCTGTATATGGAAAACTACAAAGCGGTATGTAATTTAATATGTTAACGTAACATTATTCAGCAGGTTTTATTCGACTTTATGAAGCAAAATGTGTTAATTCTATAACGGGATGCAAAACTTTTGGCCATTGCTGTATGTCAATGGCTAAGGTTTAAACGTTCATAAAACGTAACCAAAATGCATGTCCCCATATCAGCTTATTAAATAGCTAATATTAAAATATGTTTTCATATCTTACATGAATATAGATCTGTGATGGGGTGCCAGCTCGCCCCTATAAATATGTGTTTGTTGTTATTGTTAGTTTTACTGTTTTCATTATGTTTTTGTGATTCTTGGTTTGTTTTGGATTGGCAGTGAGGGGGTTAAATTCCTCCCTGTAAAAATGCATGTGAGAATGTGGCTGGAGCCTTAAGTGTTTAATTGTTAATTATTAGTTAATTGGGCTCCAGCCACAGACTATAAAAGGCAGGTGAAACCCTTTGTTAGGGAGAGGAGTTTTTGGGTGGGTTTTGTTTGTTGGTGTGCTGTGCTGTGCTGTGCTGTGCTGTTTAATTTTGGAAAAAGAAACTGTAGTGGGCTAATGCCCAGCCTACATTTCTGTATTTTGTTTGAACCTTTTTGTTGGCCCTTGTGCCTATTTATTTGATTATTTTTTTGTTTAATAAAGATCATTATTTTGCCCCTTCCACTGTCTCTGAGCCTCAAACCTCTGTCATCCTGCCACAAGATCATATTCATTAACCAAGGTGTATTTTTTATTTATTTTTCCTGAAAACATCCAGATTGAAAATTATAATCACTGGTTTAAATAAATCTTAACAGGTTTATTTATTAGAGCGTGGCAATGTTGAATAACACTATTTGTCAACTATTCATACCTTACAAGTTACAAGAACAAAGTTTCACGAGTTGGAGATTGAAACATTGATAATGCATGCGATTTCCAAAGGAATTAAATATATTTTTAAACTACTGCCATCTGTGCATAGACAGGCAGTAGTGACTGAAAAAAACTACATCTTGCCCCATCCTACCCTGTTATTTGCAAAATGTACAATTTTCTTTAACTATTAACTATTTTGAAAGCACATAATAAACAAAACATTCAGTTGTATTACAGCTGCAGGCAAACCTATAGGTATTGGGTAACAAGAAGCTAACATGGCATTTAGTCTGTAATTACAATTTTTTTTTTTTGACAATAATGATCTAAAAATATGTAGCCCTAAAGACATGAAAAAAAAGAAGACCACAGTATCAGGCATCCAGTAAACAGCACTGCTGGCAAAGCAACACTGATAACGGGACCAGTTCGTCTTTCCTTGCGATGTACAGTAGTTCTGAGTTATCTTAAAATAAGTTATAGGAACTCTGGAAGCCACGCTCACCAATATTGCTTTTCTGGTCACCTGTCTGAATGGGTGCATGTTTATAAGGCTCTCGAATGAGATGATCTTTTAGCACCGGATCACATAAAAAAAAAATTCTAAACATGCACATTTAACCTCATCCATACTGTACTTTGTGTAAAAAAAAAATGTTTAAACTGTGTGGAGTCGGTGGTGAACCTATATTCCACGTATAGCCAGCCAATCAGATTAGCAGTCACTTAATAGGCAAGCGGGTAGAACTATTTTTAAGGAACTGTATTTTACAGTGTACGGTTTCCCTGGCTGAGACAGGGATATCCAGCCAATGGGATCACTGCTATCCAATAAAATATATAATAAAATTGCATGACTCATCCTGACTGGAAACAGCCCCAGTCGGCCACAGTGTAGCTGTGCTAGTGATAATGAGCTACATTGGTAAATACTGAGTCGCCCTTTTTATCAATCAGCATTTATTTCTACATCTTTTAGTCTTTCAGGGACATAACATACCTATATGTTTATTATCAAACAAATGTGAGTTTAAATTATTAGTAAGTGCACACGTTTCAATATGAAAGCTGAACATTAACATCAGCAAAGAACAACTAAGTTACACATTTTTAAAGAAAAAAACAATTGTAGCTAATGTTTACAATGTCTTACTGTGTTTCATTGCCCGGTGGAGCATTTTCGTTATTGTGGTATCGATGTCATTCTCAAGAACAGCATTTCGTTCCAAGGTAGATTCATTTTGACACACAATTGTGAATGTTTATTTTTTTAATTTTAATTTAGAAACATAAACTTGGCAAAACATTTTGTTGCTGTCCTCGTCAAAAGTCGTGTTTCTGCAACCATTCGCGTTGTAAATGGTGCTTGCACGAATCACAGTATAAGCCATTTGACTATTTATTGGAAGTGCGAGTGCAGCTGAGATGTAAATAGCAGCGCTCCTGTGTCATAAACCTCTGTAATGTCATTTTCAGGTACGCAGTAAAAAGTGATACGCAGTGCATAGCTCTTGCTCGCGCATGCCTAAACAACTTCCGCTACGAAAGCAGGGAAGCGCCCATTCAAATCTGGTACGTTATGATGTTTTCAGTCTTTTACAAGGTGACCAGACGTCCCGTTTTGGACGGGACAGTCCCACTTTTGGAACACTGGGCCCAGTGTCCCCAGAACCTTTCTTGGTCCCGTTTATTTCCCCAGAACATTGTCGCGCCAGTATCAGAATATTGTATTTTCATGCAGGCTGCTGTGTTACTACCACTTATTACAGTACAATGACACTTGATGTGACTAAAGGGAAGATTGAATGACCAGTAGCATTAAAAAGCAGCTGCACAGCGCTTTGTAAACCTGGAGAATTACTGCACAGTCAACGTTCATATCTGCAACCAATTAATCAAAGAAAATTGAGGACGGGTTTATCCACTGAATGTTGCTAAAATGAACTGGCGGCTATCCTTGTCTGAATCATCACTCTTGCCTCCTAAAGAGGTTAGACTACTCTTGTCTAACAATAACGGCTCATACAGGTACCACTGTATTGTGTTGGAACTATTCTCTTTCCATGATATTTGTATATCGACGTGCAAAGGACTTTGCTTCATGTGTATAAGCGACAATTGCGGAAATCATGTCACATCACCATGCCATGTTTACAACGCAGTGCACTAAAGCTTGTCATCATTTGAACTCTTTGTGCATCGGAATAGACAATCACAACAATAGGTGGGGCTGTAAAACATGACCAAAGTATTTGGAAACATATTTTCTGTTGAAATGTCTATATTCACTTTCAGTTCACCACAAATACCCTCTAAGAAGTAGGGCTTGAAGTTTTGGGGTTTTATTTTTAATCAGGTGACGTCCCTTTAAACAAATTTAGCTGATTCTGTTTTCATAATTAAACCCAGAAAGGAAGCTGTTCATTACAAAACAAGCTTTGTTTTTACCTTCATATCTTGCGTAAGCCTAATTCTGGTCCCCTTAATTATGTGAATTGTTCATCCCTGATCCTACTTTTAACTTGCATTTCATTTTTGCAGTCGCCTAATTTAATGTTGTGCTTTTATTATTTTCCCCACTAGTTTAACAGAGATGTCCTAACAGATTCTTTGTTTTAAGCAAAAAAATGAATAGTTGAATACCCATTGTAGAGTGTACACTGATAGCAAGTCCTTCAGGCACTTGCTCTGAGTATTTCGCCAAACATCAGAAAGCATTTTGGGATATTGGAGGATACACAAAAAATGTAGTTCGGTATTACAGCGTCCACACTTTTGACAAACCGCACTACCTGATGCGATCTAATTTAGAACCGGACTCGAGACTACCCCGAGGTGGTCTCGAGTACGGTATTAAACGCTGTGTAGTGTAGACGCTAACCGTATTTAGCACTTTTAACCCGGTTTAAAGGCAACTAATACGGTTTAAAGGCATAGTGTTGACAGGGCCTAAGTTTCTCCAAATAGTTTTATTTCCATATTTCTTTTTTTAACATGTTTTAAGCTGACAGGTATCACTTAAAACAGAAAGGAACTTGTTAAAAACATGTTAATTGTATGATGACATTTCCTGCCTTGTCTATTCAGTTTTTCAGTACCAATCAATGATAATGAGAAAGCGTCTCCTGACAATCTGAAAACTCTGCACATTTTACTAATGCTTATGCTTATATTAAGGAAGATTAAATAGTATTCCTCTCATAAGTAAAGAAGTGACAACATTTAATTTGATCAGAAAAGGAATACGATTGAATCGTATTACAGCTTGATCCATGTCTCAGCCTATACTGATGTCTCAAAAAATAAACTCCAGCCAAGATCAGCAAAGAAATTAGTCTTTGTAAAATGCATAGTTAATTTAGATTGTCAGAAGATACTTCCTCATGATCATTGACTGGTACCGAAAAATGGAATAGGCAGGACATGTCATCATGCAATTAACATGTTTTTAACAGGTTCCTTTGATGCCTGGTAGCTTACAGCATGTTAAAGGGGGAATTTGAATATACAACTCTTCTGAGAAACTTAAAGGGTTTGCCTAAGTTTTACAAACTTAATAACTTCAGAAGGAAATTCCTGTTTCTGCAATCAGGGCAGCTTCTAAACAAACCTCAGAAAAGCTGATCAGTGGACTTCATTTATTGCACACAGTCAAAAGAAGGATATTTAACACATTTCATCACCTTTAATAGTAATAGTTTAATAGTAGAAAGTGGCTGAATAAAATCCTAATATCTATTGATCACGGCACACTAATGATCCAAACAGAAACTGCAACAGAAAAAAATATACAGAACAAATACCATGTCACATTAAATGGCAAGAAATTAAATATTTTGGAGAAAAAAAATAGATTATATGAAGTAACCATTTTATACATAGAACTATTGAGATATGTAATGTTTTCATTCAGGAAGGGCCTGGTTTGCAGATTCTGGAGGATAGCCTAGAGACAGAGAAAGAGAGAGAGCAAGATGGAAAGTGGAAATCAGAGAGAGAAGATGAGTTTCTTAGGCAGAAAATGATTTGCAGCAGTAATCAGCAATAATCAAGTTTTGGTACGCGTACCACATTGTGATGATGTACTACTTTCTAACACTACACGGGTCGCATTTTAATAGATGGACCTCGCTGATCTAATAGTTCTATTTTTAGATCAGTGATGGAGCTTCCAACGTAGGAGGAGTCACTCAGTGTCGGCACTTAGCACATACTATAGTCAGACACCAGACTCCCCCATTTCTTGATGAAATTCCATCTACAGACGAAAAACTTTCATTCATGTGTTATATTCTAAAGCAACAGAAATACTTTTAGCGGTAAAAATACAACTTCATCTAATATTGAATACTGTTTTTAGTGCCATCTGCTGAACTCAGCCCACGTATTTCAGTTTCAGAATAAAAAATGATTCACAGTACAAAGGTCACATTTGACCAAAATAAGATGAGATTGCCACACTGTAATAATAGGAAGACATTTTTTTTTTCACCACAAAGGATCTCTTATTCTTCATCAGTAATGCCGAATGTATTAGCTCCGCAGCCCATCACTTGCATTTGTCTGAGCAGCTGTAGTTATATATAGAGTAGCAGTCTGTTTGATGCTCTGTTCATGACTTCATTTCTCATCAGAAATTATGAAAGAACCATTTTTATCATCCTTCGATTTACTTGTTCATCCATTAAAAAATTCAGAATAGATGCCCCGCGTCATAAAGTTTTAAAAGACGTGATAAATGCACAGAGCTTCTTTTCATTCAGATCAACCACGCCTATTTCATTTCCCAAAAATTGCACCGCAGAATCAGAAAGAGGCCAGTCGAGCAATGGTAATAGGATATTAAGGCTTTCATTGCTAAGTTGCTAATTCAAAGTCTTTTTTGATCTGGTGGCTGTTGGGGGACCTATGTGTACGGAATGAGTTCTAGTGGTGTCAGCCCAGTTCCTGTCCGTGTACAGCTGAGAAGAGGAAAGTAAACAATCAAGGCAAACAATAGAAATAGCAACAGTTCAAAAGCAAAAAGCAAACTGTGCAAAGGTGTCTTCAGTGGCAAACTCAGTAGTGCAATTCAGTCTAAAATAATAGTTTATACTGCAGCCTGTATTAGGTTTCCCAACCTGAACTAATATTTCCTATTAAAATGAGTTTTTGGAGAAGCACAAAACTGGAGAGTAGCCATTTGAATAAAACTGTATTCTCAACTGACTGCTTGTTACCTTGTAATTGTAGCCGACAAAATACTTGCACTTCCATTAGCTACATAGGTCTTTTTTAAAAAAAAAACATGTTATAGCTAACATGTATTTTCATTTTAAAACAGACATCTGGTACTATACTGAGTAAAAGGAAGTTCTCAGTTTGTCTGCAGTTGGTTACTGTTTACTTCCTTAGTTGTCTCACACAAAAAATGTCTCTAGGGCCAAAGCATGTCACTGGCTGGAAGGCTGTCAGTCAATAGGGGAAGCAGTTTATTGGCTATTAACAGAAAAGAAGCCAGTGAAGGATTGGAGGCAATTTCACCCACCAGGGGAAATAACAACAGGAAGTCCTAGACAGTCAAAAGCATGGCTTGCAAACAGAGATTTATTTAACCTACTGTAGTACCAGATATCATGTTTTAAAATGAAAACACATGTTTGCTATCGTATGTGTTTCTTTCAAAAGTGCACATCTGACATCTATACAATGAATGGATGTGCAGTTTAAGGACTAACTTTGCTAGATAAAATTACTTTATGTCTAGGCATGATTATTAATACTGCACTATTAGAGAAATGATGAAGGAAACATCAGATACAGTTTTCCTTTAATAAGGCTGAAACAATCCTTCACAGGGATGCTTTATCATTACTTGAAGCAAATGACATGGTGTTCCACACATCCCCGAGTATCAAGAGTCCCAATTAATGTACAGTCATTCTAAATATGTTGCATGGAGATAGATATTCCATGTCATACACTTCAGCAAAAAACTGAGCTGTCCTAGATCAGTCTACTGTCTGGCAACTTCGGTCAGGACTGGAGAACAGCTGTACATTTTGGCATTGTTACTAAAGGTACATCACTCCTCTTATTCTGCTGAAGCAGTTGTTTTCAATAAATTGAAACACATATACATACACTGCATGCCAAAAATAAAGCACTATACAGATGGCAAGCAAATTCCTTCCGTATCAGGAATATGTTTCTCCTGTCTGTTTTGAAGGATATAAATCTTTAACCATGGAAAACCAGGACATGAGGTACCATGGTAGTACTTGGGGTTGGAACAATGACGGATGGAACATTAATCGATTGTCTTGATATTATCAATGATTGGGCAAAAGCTGTGCAAGCAGTCTGAGCTGGATTATCCCACAAGTGGTGAAAATTTGAAATCTGTGCCTTCAAGCAATAAGATGTTTTGACAAGCAGCTACCGTATGTTTTATAAATAAGGTGGCACATAAATCCTAATATATCATCAAACATCGGTTAGGATTCAGAAGACTTCCACATTCCTGTGCATTTCAGATATAAATTTGGTCCAAGGCAGCACATCATAAAAGAAAAGTAGTCTCACTGTTTGAGGTTTTGCCAGAGGTACTTTTTTGCAATAACAGCAGTTTTACAGAGCTAATTAAACATCACAATGACAGTGACTGATAAGGTCATTAGAATCATACAGTACCTACAAGAAGAAATAACAGATTCTAATATAAAACAACAGACTGCATTTCACGTTACTGCCTCAGACCTTTTTTAACGTTTATTCTCTTTAAGCTTTTGGCAAAATCTGTGTTGTATGATTTATTTTCATGGCTTTCAAAAAGGTTTCCAGAAAGTTAAGCTTACCTGCATTCACTGAGCTATATGAAATGTCCTCACCATGTATGCAGTTTTTAGTCTTGTCGCTTGCATACAAATTTATTATACTATATCATTTCAACACAGATTTAAACTACAACAAATTGAAGAGTTGAACGGGGTAGGGGAAAAAAAAACAATATTGGAAAAAATCTTGAGACTTAAGTTATGTACGTCTTCCAAGGGGAAAAATGGCCTGTTGAAACCTGCAAGCTGCTGTATGGGTGAACATTATCTTGTCATAACCTCACATGACAGAGTCCATGACCCATCAGGGGTTTGAAACTGTCTAAGAACCACATGTTTAAAATTTAAGTTAGAAACACACAGATGTTATGGTGTGTATGAAAACAAATTAATAATACTATACTTACGTGCAAAGTACTGCCAAGGGGTGTAGGTCCTCCCAAAATCTACTGACCTTTCAAGAACCCAAAGGTCCGGGCGGGGAGAATTAGCAAACTTGATAAGGACATACGCCACATGGAAGAGCTGGAAGTAAGAACACATAAACATGAGTATGAAACAGTAGCACGTGAATCTACTTGTGCAGTCCAGCCTGTATTCAAGAGAAATGGGAAGGAACACCTCCCATGTTAAATAGATATACATATTAAGACCAACTGGATTGTTCATTAAAATGCCAAATTTGTTAGTCAGATTAATCATGGAAAATACAAAAGGTTCAGTAGTCAGTTTTTCTATTTTTACAATTAATTCTCTATATCACAGACACAGAGTGTTGGTTGGCTGGGGAGAAGGCCTCATTTTGTTATATTGACTTGTTAATAAATAAGCAGGTCTTGGAGGATTTGGGAGGAGTTGCCCACTCCTCCACAGGTAATTTTAAGGGCCACTGAGGTAACAGGGAGCTTCCAGCTGTAATTACGTCTGTGGCAGATCTGCCTTGTTGTGTCAATGGCACTGATTGACACGGGGTTGGGTCTGGCAGACATTAAAGCCCCTGTGAGGGAGCGATGAGGAGGCAGTTAGGAAGTGCAATCCTTAAGTACTGAGTATGTGTTAGGGGAAGCCAGGAGGCTCACTCTTTCACTTCCTTCATCCAATCAGGTTCAAAGACAAATGTCATACCATTCAACTAAAGGGCAAGATTTGTAATACAGAGGTAAGTCCGTGTCTTATGATGTCCGTATTATTAACTCATCAGCCGCTTGGAGGAGATCCATTTCATGCTGCTGGAAAGAGTTCTCAGGAAGGGTAATCTGTTTTGTACTGTATTTTACACGAAATGCCACAGACAAATAAACTCTTAAAACAGCTGCAAATTTGAAGACACTTTTGTCTCTATAAAAACTTAATGGAGTACTGTTTTGAAGGTCATTAACTGGCAGTCTGTACTCATCCAGGATGGCACTAGTGATTGATAATATTTTCAATCTGGCTTCTTTGCTGTCAGTGTCTCTGGTATGAGACTAAAGCACTTCTGTACCACATTAGTTGGTGGCCCATCCCTCTCATGAAGTGTTGAGATGCAGTGTAGGTGGAAAATCCTGAAGCTGTAGCTGAATGTTATGTCTACTGAGTGATAGGGCAGCAGTGTGGAGTAGTGGTTAGGGCTCTGGACTCTTGACCGGAGGGTCGTGGGTTCAATCCCAGGTGGGGACACTGCTGCTGTACCCTTGAGCAAGGTACCTAGATTGATCCAGTAAAAACCCAACTGTATAAATGGGTAATTGTATGTAAAAATAACGCGATATCTTGTATCAATTGTAAGTCACCCAGGATAAGGGAGTCTGCTAATAAATAAATAATGATAACAGAGGACTTGAGTCCCCAGTGCTCTCAGTTTTACACCTAACACCTTAGCTTCAGTAGGCATAGTGAGAGATCCTTAATTGCCCAATCCAAGTTACCCACTGCTACAATACCACCTTGATAATGAACAACCCTCCGAGCCCATGGAATAACTACAGTACTGGAGTATCCTCTATGTGGGCCACAAGATGACTGTCAGGACCCTAAAGCATTGAAGTAAATGATGGGTCGTAAACAGACATCTAAACAGCATGTGTTGTTTCTGTTAAAGAGTTGTAGGCCAAGGCCTGGAAGATGTTTTGCACACCTATTCATCCCCTGGAAGAGACGCCTGTTGATTAGATATCAACAACAGAAGGATGACCCCAAGCTAACCCTGCTTCATTTAAAGTACGACCGTTAAATACAACTGGACAGCCATCCCTAGTGTCTCAGCCTTTAAGTTGTAACTCTGCTGTTAAAACCATCTGCTAGAGTGTGTGTGTTGTTATTTTTGTACTTTACCAAAACAGTATTGTAAAGTCATTAACCATGCCTGATATTCTGTTATTCCGACTGCACTTCGAATCAGTGTGGTTGATTTCAGGATAGGTTATACTATGCTAGACCACCGAAGTGGATGAATTATGAGGAATTTCCACTTGTGTGATGTTTAAAATAAAAATGGCTTTTTATAAGCTTACTTGGAAGTCTTTGTAGCCATCATATTTTATTTGTGTTTGTAGTACTGACAAACTAATTTACTTTAATAGACAAGAAACAGTAGAAGCTGTTCAATACAGACATGTTGAACTTCCGGACCTGGGTCTAGTGAGAGTTGCCAGATACTTTATTTTCAATTTCAAAGGAAAATGTTGTTAATTTATAATGGATCTTAAAAAGAGATCCATTAAGTCTCCAATTTCAACACTCACTCTTGTCGTAGTCCACCTCTCAGTTATGATCTTACATACAGTATGGCTCTGGGGAGATGTTGACAAGAACAGATGAAAAATGAATGCACGTCTACATCCTTACATTTGGGCAAGCACATACATGCTATTCACAAAGATTTAGAATGTGCTTTGTCTGTGCTGATGGTAACAGAAAGTGTTGTATTCAACAAGGTTTTTTTTTGGACCGTTGGTGAAGAAACCAACAAATTATATATATATATATATTTTTTAAAACATATTTTACATGTTGGAAATACCATCTCTAACAGGTGTTTCCTGTAAAATGTTATCATTATAAAAAAATGTAAAAAACACATTGTTTACTGTTTTGCATCCTATAATGAAGATGTATAACAGAATATCCATTGTAAACTCCACAAACTCATATTTCAGACTGGCATTGCCCTACCCCTCCAGGTGCTCCATGCTTGAAATGTGCATCTCCTAAATCTAGAAAAGTAATTATGTTATGATGACATCCAAAATCTAGAAAAAGAATGTTCCACTGCAAACATAACATTCCCTATGACACACAACCCCTGAATTACCTCCAGTTCTGAGATAGCTCTCTTTAACTCAATCCACACATACAGTATGTTATTCTAATTATTGCTGTTATTAAACTACACATCAAAGCAGTAAGTTCTGATGGTTAGAGTTTTCAGTTACATCTTCTGCAAGATGTCACAACATGTCTAAAATAACTTTGTTGCTGCGTACTTCAAATTGTGTCTGAGGAATGAAAAAGCAAAAGCTTTACAAAGCAAGTATGCCCTCAAGGTAACAGACATGTGAGACGGTATTAAATTGCGAGACATAATTTTCCTCATTCTTTCCTTAGGGCATGCACACTGTAAGTGAAGTTCTGTGTGGAAGTCTGCCTGGCAGATGTGAGAAGTTCTAGACATATGCGTGTGTACCCACGGCTGCTTCTGATTCCATTATATACTTTGCACACACACGTGCCCCACCTAATATAATAATAAGCCTCAATGGTTGCTGGTAATGAAAGCTCAAGTTTGTTTCCAGTCACTCACCCAGTAAACGCTTTCGTTAATCTGTCATTATTTAAAAAAAAAAAAAAAAAAAGAACAATGCTGTGTGTTTCTGGTAACTCTTGATAGTAATTTCTGATACACAATCTCTCTACATCGATCACGCCATGTGTCATTAACACTGTACTGTTACTAGTGACTGAGTTCTGTTTTTCTCCTGTACAATACTTCTTATCAGTCCACTGACATGGGTCGTAAAAGCTAATACAGTCATTTAGTGAATTCTACCTTGAAAGGCAGGGCTTTTTTTGCTGTTTTTGTCTCCATATTTGGGTTGAGAACCAGACTTAATGGGAACTGGTATTTTTTTTTTATATATATATATATATATATATATTTCTGAAGAAGTGTTTTAAGCTCTGATCTTAAAAAGGAAGTAGCTTAAAATGTAATTTTCATATATTTTTTTTAAGAACCAGGGGCACCTAGTGATCTGCCCCTCTAGCACATGTTTCCTTTTGTTTTTCTTACAATACACAGCAGTGCTCTAGTCTAGGTGGTGCAGGCTCTTACTAATATAAAGAACCTTTGGCTGATCTAGCCTACGTTACACATGTCTGTGGAAGACAACTAGAACAGAAGATCAGTTCCTGAACTCAAAATTTGAATAACTGCAATATAAACTACACTATTATAAGTCACATTTCCATTACAATCTACTAATAACTAAACTTAGAAATATATATGTCAGGCACAAATAAAACTAAAAAAACAGTTAATTATCTTCATGCTTCTTCAGTCAAGAACTACAGTTGCCGAGAAGTGCAAAGAGGTAGCAAATCGGGGGTCCCGAGGGGCACATCCGGTGAAGGCGCTCCACGTGGAGTGCAGGACCCGCCCTATAGTCTGGACGGCGCCGGTTCGAGTCCAGGCTATTCGATTGCCGACCGTGGATGGGAGCTCCCAGGGGTCAGCACACAATTGGGAGGGAGGGCTTATGTCTTTAAGTGACTTGCTCAGGGTCACACAATGAGTCAGTGGCTGAAGTGGGATTTCAGCTGGGGACCTCCTAGTTACAAGCCCCTTTCTTTAACCACTGGACCACACAGCCTCCTATAATATAATACCGTATATATATATATGTGTGTGTGTGTGTGTGTGTGTGTGTGTGTGTGTGTGTGTACAAAGAATGAGACAGCACTCATTAAAAGATATCAGGCAGTCCTGGGATTCGTATAAAGATATAACACAATATCTATATCTATGCTTACGATTGTAAGTCGCCCTGGATAAGGGTGTCTGCTAAGAAATAAATAATAATAATAATAATAATACAGTACAGTTGGATTACTATGATGTCATCAAGGAACAAGCAACCTTAGGTGTTTACAATACTAAACCACAAGATAAGACAAGCAATGCGAGCAGCCTTGTGCAAATAATGTTAATCCTACAGTAGATAAAAAGGATCAGACACATGCAGCTCCATAGCCTGACTGCACAATAATCAGAAGAAACCATAAGAAAGGAGCAAGCAGCTCCTCTGGATGAGTGAGAATGTGTACTGTATGTTTCAGCAGATCAACCACATAAGCCACTATGATTCCCTGAGCTGATCTTCTACATCAAAAGAAGAATGTAAAAACAATTCTGAAGCCACAGGCAGCCAGTGCAAGTTAGACAGAACAGGTGCTATGTGATGAGAGGGTTTAGTGCAAGTCTGGGTCTCAGCCATAGAGACTGCAGCAATCAGTTTGGACGAACACTCACCCTGAGAAGTGTTTTGCTTCACATTGTTTGGAGATGTCAAGGTAATGGTAGTAAGCTTTTTGAATGACAGGCACAGATCGGGTAAACAAATGTTTTATAACTGTCAGAAGAACTGGAATATTTACTGTACAATCAACATAACGAAGGAACACCTTAAGCCAAATACAGAACAGAACAAAACAACATTGCATAGACAAAATCTTTTTTTTAATTTTTTTTTTGCATGTGCCAGTTTTTGCCTTAGAGTTCTCTCCCCTAACCTGTGACTGTTTGAGAGTGGCAAACTGAGTTTATAATTCACATAAAAATGTGTCGCTTTGAGAATTTTATACAAATATTAAAATAGCAATTTAAAATAGCTTTTAATGGGTCAATGGGCTTTTAGAAATAGCGCCCAGATGTCTGTTATTAACATCGACTTAAATAAATTAATTTGATAACATTACTCTCCATAACAAAGGACCACCTGAACATGTAGGCATGCTGTGTCTGATTGGAATAACAATTAAGGTCTGCACATAAGTTATCAGTTTAAGCTGTTTACAGTGAAAGTCGTTTAATGCCACAGGCTACAAGTCGGAGCAATAGGTAATATTTTGGATAAAGGCGTCTGCTAAATAAACAAATGATAATAATAATAATAATGTTGCCTAGATACCTGTCTAATACAATTTTCAGATTTATCCTGCATGTAAAATTTTAAATGTTTAGAAATCCAATGGCCCAGCGTTTCAGATTTTGTATTATAAATTATAGACCGCAAAAAAAGCTAATTTTTCTGTGTAAAAGTTGGTATCATTGAACAAAAGAGGTTACCATTGAAAGTTTCAACTGTTTGTTATTAATTAAGTAAAAAAGAACGGTATATAAAAAATGCCAAAAAGCTCAATATTCATAAAAAAAAAGTTAGAACCGGTGAAAACAGTAAGATTAATTTAGAGGATTCGCTAGTAAAAGCAGAGACGGCAGAGCAAACGCAAGAGAGTTAAGGGGCGTTCACACCGAAAGTGATGTGGCGGTGCCGTGCAGCTTAAAAAATGTTGAAGACATCGTTTTCGATGAAGGCGGTCACACTGACTGCGGCCCGGAAGCGGCACTCAGAGCGGTACACAGGAGATAAAATATTTTCAACTTTTATGACGTATAACACCAGCAACCAATCAGGGTAAAGTAGGAGGCTTCTTTGCTAGGAAGACATTAAACAGAAAAAATTGAAGAAAAATTTATTTTAACAGTCTCCGAATTCCGAGAGTTGTATAATACAACTATAAATACAGAGATATTAACAGAAAAGCCACTGCATGGAGAGCTGTGAGTGTCCAGATGGGATTATCGGGTGAGTGAATATAAAATATATGTGTACTTGTTAGTACTTACGTAAAGATGCTTCAAAAAAAGCTTTTATTTTCTAAAAAAGAATCCTTCAAAATGTTTTTGGTTTATAGGCAAAGCCTAACAATTGCTGGATATAATAACACCATATATGAGACTATATATATATATATATATATATATATATATATATATATATATACACTGTATATATATGCACCTGCTACTCACAGCATTTCCTGATAAATAAAATCACTATTACCGCAGACAAACAAAAGATCAAGCAAACGTTTTATTTGGTCTAACAAAGTGTACATTTGTTATATTTTAACAAATTTTTAACAAATATTCAATTTTTAACAAAATGAATAAAAAACGTTGCAGTTGCATTTTTAAAATCATGTTTATATGATAATGTTCAATGATATTGTAACGACCCTGGCGATGGCAGCATCCTGGACGTTGTATTTGTCTTGTTTGTTACGTCCCGTTTAAGGTTCCGTGTATTGTGAGGGTACGGGGCACGCCGTTAGTGTGTGTCTGCGTGAGTGCGTATGTGTGTGTGTGCAGTGGACGGTTCCCCCGGAGGCTATAAGTAGGAGGGGGGGGAGCCGCGAGCGGGAGAACGCGTGTGGATGTCTGACTGGAGAGAGACTGCGAGAGACAGAGTACCGGCTGAGAGAGTGCTTGTCGGTGAAGCAGTGTGTGAACCCCCAGTGAGTCTGCGGTGTAAAAGAGAGAGACAGATATTTATTATTTTGGTGTGAACCCCGGCCCAAACAGGGTTTCGTTGTGCTTATTAAAAAGAAGAATAAAAGTACGTGGAACTTCACCTGGTCTCACCCCGAGTCTGTCTCACCCCCATAGCACAGAACGCTACATTGGTGTTTCAGGAGAGAGATGAGAGGAGATGAGCTGCGAGCCAGACTGGAGGAGCTGGTAGCTGAGCTGAGGGTCAGGAGCGACCCGAGAATGGGCGCCGCGTGGGGAGGAGAGAACATGGAGCAAGGGAGGAGCAAGAACCCTTGGGCGAAAGAGGAACGAGGGATCAAGATGGCGGAGCTGGGTGACAGACAGACTGCCCCGCAGGCTGAGGGGCACTGCGCCATCGTCATCAAGGGAGAAGGAGGTTCTTCGGCCGCCGCAAGGACGTCATCGGCCACAGAGATAGGAGGAGCACGAGTGCGCATCAAGGAGGAGGCAGCGTCACCATCGGACACGCCTACCCTGCAGCAGAATGTCAGCAAGGGGGTTTATTACAGCCGTCTGCAGTACAACGGTAAGGCCGATTGGCGAGACTTTGTAAAGCAGTTCGAAATGATGGCAAAGGTAAACAACTGGACAGACAAGGGCTGCGGGAGGATACCGCCATGCCAAGCCCTACTGCCAGGAGTAATTCAGCGTCCCCAGCAATCTCCCCTCCGCCACCAGTCTCCACTGAAGACCCAGCTCTCAGCGCAGTGCACGCAGTCTGGCTCAGGAGCTGCGAAGGGCTTTGCACAGAAGAGCGTTGCCAGCTGTGGGAACTGGTGTATGAGTATCACCACAGTTTCGCTACCGCCTTGGATGACGTGGCGTTATACCGTCCGTCTCTGAAATTTCGCAGCACACTTGAGCAGCCCTTTTTTTTTAAACCTGACACCTCCTTATGTCGGACAAACATGTCCAGTTTAGCGAGGGGCTACTTTATGATTATGAAAAGCTTTTTGGGGGTGAAGGTGGGGGCCCCACTACATAATCTAATGGGATTAAACAGCCTTTCATTTTTTATATATATGTAACACACACATGGTAACTCTGAAGGAGCTGGAGAGATCCACAGCTGAGATGGGAGAAACCGTCCATGGGACAACTATAACCTAAACGCTCCATGAAGCTGGGCTTTATGGAAGAGTGGTGAGAAGAAAGCCATTGCTGAAAAAAACCTATATCAAATCCCATTTGGATTTTGCCAAAAGGCATGTGGGAGATACAGCAAACATGTGGAAAAAGGTTCTCTGGTCTGATGAGACCAAAATTGAACTTTTTGGCCTTAGCGCAAAACGCTATGTGTGGTGAAAAGCCAACACTGCTCATCACCCTGAGAACACCATCCCCACGGTGAAGCATGGTGGTGGCAGCATCATGTTATGGGGATGCTTTTCATCGGCAGGGACTGGGAAACTGGTCAGGATTACGGGCAAGATGGATGGAGCCAAATACAGGGAAATTCTAGAGGAAAACCTGTTTCAGTCTGCAAGAGACCTGGGACTGGGGCGGAGGTTCACCTTCCAGCAGGGCAATGACCCTAAACACACAGCCAAAGCTACACTGGAGTGGTTTAAAAACAAGAACCTGAATGTCTTAGAATGGCCCAGTCAAAGCCCAGACCTCAATCCGACTGAGACTCTGTGGCAAGACTTGAAAATTGCTGTTCACCAATGGTCCCCATCCAATTTGACAGAGCTTGAGCAATTTTGCCAAGAAGAATGGGCAAAAATTGCAGGATCCAGATGTGCAAAGCTGGTAGAGACTTACCCAACAAAACTCACAGCTGTAATTGCTGCCAAAGGTGCTTCTACCAAGTATTGACTCAGGGGGGTGAATACTTATGCAACCAACAAATGTCTTTTTTTTTTTGTTTAATTAACTTTTGTGTCACAATAAAAATATTTTGCACCTTCAAAGTGTTAAGTATGTTGTGTAAATCAAATGGTAAAAATCCCAATTAAATCCATTTTAATTCCAGGTTGTAACATTGCAAAATGTGGAAAAGTCCAAGGGAGGTGAATACTTATGCAAGGCACTATATATATATATATAGTAAACATAGGTAAAATGAATATGGAACAGAATGCATTGTATATATGATGTCTACATTTAACAAAAACAATGTTATTTTGATTCTTGCCCTTTGGATGCTTCGGGAACTCCCGCTATTTATTATTAACAATGTTGCATGACTCTCGCAATGTATAATGCTAGAGGTCTCGCTAAAAAGGCACAATAAATGTTTAAATTAGTATACTGCGGCTCTCTTCATTAACATATTTTTTCTTACTACATACGACAAAATGTTTACTTTGTTAAGTGTCGCAACGAAAATGCAAATTGCGTTGTTTGTGCTGCGACTGGCCCATCTTAGTACACCTACCCCTTAGTTGCTACTGGATTTTAGGCAAGCACCTGGGAAATTTAAATTAATGACTCCTATTCATAAAGGATTTCTCCACCCTGTTTTGTTGTTTGTTTTTATGTTGGAGGGAGGGCACACCAGTACAATATAAAAAATGTGAGACACGTTACAGCAGCTCTCTGTCCTGCCTTTGATACATCTGCCTGTGCCAGAAAACTCAGCACTGAATTCCTAGTGCCTGCTGCCAAACCCACAGCTAAAAAGAACATATCTTCATTTAGGGCACATGCATCTACTTGTGTCTTGGCTTTACGTGAGCAATAGCACTTCAAAAAGTGTCTGTATGGTGCTCAAGCTTTTGTTGCTGGACCATCAAGTTACAGTGCTACTACTGTGAGTGCAAGCAACTGGAGCCCCTTTCCCTATTTCCATCCTGTGTCACAGCCAATGCAACAGAAAAACAAAGTTGCTTTTAATCATCTCAATCATTTTCACATCAGAAAAAAACCCTGCATTTGAATAAGCTGTTACTAAAAGAACTTGAAACGATGAACACTACATGCTTAAATGGGCTGTTTAACAAAAGATATACATACTGCAGTTCTACCAAAACAAAAAAAAGAAGTTTCTGCATTCTGAAGTGAACAGAAAGAGAAAGAACTGGTAACCTTGTGTTTAACAGTGCTGGGACGAAAATAGAATTTTCATGTTCGGATATCCGTTTAAAATTCAGATAATTATTCTAATGTTCGAGCCATTATATGTAACACTGTATTAAAGAAGAAACATAGAAAACTATCCCAGAAGTAAAAATAGGTTGTGAAGGCCTTACTTTACCCAAGTGAATTAACTACAAAACAAAGGATGCCATACAGTAGTTACTGTGTTCTTTTTTATATAATTCCTGCCATTGTCGTGTTGTCGCAATATACAAAGTGGCCATGGACATTTTGTGTAAAAGGGGGTGTTGTACAATGAAAAAGCAACACTATTTACTCATAACAAAAAGCTAGGACCACAACCTAAAAGAAAAACTAAACATTGATCACTATATGAAACATTTTCTTTACAAGTTGGAGAACATACCTGTATTCTGTATTCTACAGCAGACAGAAAATACCCTGATTGACTTGCTTCCTAAATCTGCAGCGGCATCACTGACTTTAGGTAGAGATCACTATTTGGCAGTTTGTGTTCTATGCACGTGCTAGTCTGGACTTTAAAATGCTGATGTTTTTTTGGATCAGAAGTAAATAGGGGACCAAGTGTGGCTGTGTTGATCTTCTGTTTTTTTTATATTTATAAATCTTACACTTTCACTTGGTAATTTAGAAACTGTCATGCAGATTCTGGCCGACTAATCTTGTCCGTCTCTGTGCTTCTGATCTTGCTCCTTCCATTGTGCACGCTCTCAACCTCTCAGGCTTGGTTCCTGCTGCCCTCAAGCTTGCCCGAGTTACACTGTACTCAAAAAACCCTCCCTTGACCTGGCTGTCTTATCTACTTTTCGTCCTATCTCCAATCTCCCTTTTCTTTTCAAAACTCTTGAAAGGGCTGTAGCCAGTCAGCTGATGAAACATCTCACGGATAACAATCTGCTTGAATTTCTGCAGTCTGGCTTCCGGCCACATCACAATACTGAAACTGCTCTGCTCCGGATTGTAAATGATCTCCTGCTTAATGCTGATGCTGCTGCTCCCTCTGTGCTTGTCCTCCTTGACCTAACAGCTGCTTTTGACACCATAGATCATAGCATTCTTCTTGACCGCCTTCAGAAGTATGCTGGGATCTCTGGAGCCTGTCTCTCCTGGATGTTCTCTTACCTATCTGGACGCATACTGTCTGTTTTCTATGCTGGATGCAGTGGTGTCGCAAATCCAGTCACTTGTGGTGTCCCTCAAAGATCTGTTCTTGTGCCTCTTCTCTTCAACATCTACATGCTTCCCTTGGGTCACCTCATCCGCCAACATAGCCTCATGTTTCACCCCTATGCTTATGACACCCAGCTCAACTTAAAACTCGACCCTGGATGCCCCTCTGCCATGGTCCACCTCTCGTCTTGCATTCAAGACATCGAGGCATGGATGTCTGCCAATTTGCATCTGCTGAACACTAGCAAATCTGAACTCCTAGTAGGACCTAAAACTCAACTTAAGAATCTCAATATAGCTGCCCTGAACCTCGGAAACTGTCTGCTGCTGCCTTCCCCCACTGTACGAAGCCTTGGTGTACTTCTGGACAGCAACCTCTCCTTTGATGCCCACAACTCCTCTGTGGTCTCATCTTCCTTCTACCACTTTCGAAACACCTCCAAAGTCCGTCCTTACCTTTCCCTCCTGGATGCGGAGATACTCTGTCAGCATTTGTCTCCTCTCGACTCAACTACAACAACTCTCTCTATGGTGGTCTTCCAGCACACACCATCAACCCACTGCAGCTAGTTCAGAATGCCGCCACCAGGATCCTTATCAGATGTAAAAAACGTGAACACATCACCCCCCATCTTGCCCAGCTGCACTGGCTACCTGTAAAGTTCAGGATTACTTTCAAAATTCTCCTGCTCACCTACAATGCCCTTCATCACACAGGTCCTGAGTACCTCTTCAACCTGCTGACCCGCTATGTCCCTGCCCGCAAGCTGAGGTCCTCCGACTCTGGCCTGCTTGTTAACCCCAAGCAAAACTGCACCACACTTGGATAACGCTCATTTAGCTTCATGGCTCTGACTCTCTGGAACTTTCTCCCAGCTTTGGTGCGTGATGCTCCCACAGTCACTCGCTTTAAATCAACTCTCAAGACCCACTTGTTCTCTCTTGCTTTCCATGCTCTTTAAGCCTGATATCTGTTATTAGCTGTTCTGTCTTTGCTACTTCTGATTTTCACGATCTTATTCTCATGATTCTATATGACATACGCATACTGTTATGTCTCTGCTACTTCAGATCTTTCACTGTATCTTCTTATGATTCTATATGACATACACATCCACAATGTTTTAGAATTTCACATCCTAGCCTTGTATTTAATGTATTATTTTGCATTGTTTTTCACTGTATTTAATGTATTATGGGCAGCAATGTGGAGTAGTGGTTAGGGCTCTGGACTCTGGACTGGAGGGTTGTGGGTTCAATCCCCAGTGGAGCAAGGTACTTTACCTAGATTGCTCCAGTAAAAACCCAACTGTATATATGGGTAATTGTATGTAAAATAATGTGATATCTGTATAATGTGAAATAATGTATAATGTGATATCTTGTAACAACTGTAAGTCGCCCTGGATAAGGGCGTCTGCTAAGAAATAAATAATAATAATAACAATAATATTATATTATATTGTTTTTGTTTTTTTTCTTTACTGTAAAGCGCTTTATGATAGTGGTCCACTATAAAAGGCACTATATAAAATAAAGATTGATTAATTGATTGATTGATAAATCGGTGGAAGGCATAACATATTGTGATAGTATTGTAGCGGCAGGGCGAAACATGGACAGTTGGACTGTGGGTGAGGAAGGGTGTGGGAGGGTAGTGAGCAGAGCTTAGGGAAGGACCAGAAATGACAGCACACAGGAGCCGGAAGTGACATTCAGTCCTGGAGCCCACTACCAGCAATGGTATCTGGGCAGGATTTTATTTAAACACACAACAAAAATAAATAATCCTGTATTGCAGAAAAAAAAATAGCTGGAATACCAGCAATGGTAAACTCGGGTATAAAATAAAAAGGGTAAACAAAAACGTTGCGGTTACATAAAAACAACAACAAAGAAAGCACAGGGTTTCTCGGTGCTGCTGTAGTGGGTTTCCTCTCGCTGCCCTTCTGCTCCCATATGAGGAATAAAGGATAGTCCTATGTTCCTTCACCACGATAATCCACAAGGTTTTTTTTACAAAACTTCAGGATTCTGTGGATTATAGCAGGTTATAAAAACAAAACAACAAAGCACAGCGTGTCTCTTCCGTGTTTCAGTTCAGGACAGGGAGCCTGAATGGCAAAACCGCACTGACGAAATACTGCCGCGTCCTGCCCCTGCAACCAGTGTGCTGCCCCACGCCAGCCAATCGGCGAGCACAGCACAGCTGACTGAAATGACGAGACTCAGCAGCCGCGTGGTTCCGCATCGGGCCAAGATGGCCGCCTGACCCGGAACTACCAGTCTAGTCAGAGTTCAGCCTCCTGACCCAATCACGGTCAACCCTACACAGCGCTGCCGGTGGTCGGGAGGGTGAATTACAACAGGGACTCCTTCTACTCCCGTCACAAAGTGAAAAAGGGGTCAGAAAATGTAAATTCTGTAAATAGTTATTTCTTGAATGGGAGCATGCTTGTGTATGTGAGTGTGCGTGTTCTGTTCTCTATCTTTCTCTTCTCTCCCCCCCTCCCCGGCTGTCAGTGCGAGTGGTGACGTGTGCGTGCTATCTGTGTGCCGTATGGGATTGGTTAAGAAAATCTGCAAATGAGGGGTGTGTGAGAGTGTCCCGTGAGAGCCCGAGGTGGCAGTATTTAAGAGGGGGAGTACCTCTGCCTCAAGTTGAGTGTTTAAGTGTGGTTCGGTTCCTGAGCTTTCTTTGACTATTCATTTTATATTAATCCTTATATTTTGGTAAAATGTGGTCCCTTTAGACCATAAGAAAGGCCTACCTGCTACCTTCTGAACACTTGCTTTTCTGTTCTCCCAGGTTTCTAGAGTAGCTGCCATTTTAACTAGCCTGAAGCATTTGTAACTGACACAACTGCTGAAGGCAGCCTATAGAGTTAGCAGGCCACAGCATTGCCATAAATGGCAACACAATGGATTTGGAATAAAAATACACAGTTGGTCCTGATTAAGTAGCACACGACAGTACACCCTTGCTATAACAAACCTGTGGGGTCCAAGCTTTTTGTTCATTATATCGAGGGGTTTGTCATAGCAAAAGGACAATCAAAATGAACAATAAACTGTTGGAGTAAATTAATGAGATTGTGAATAAAAGTAGAATTACATGTACCTGTTCTTCTCATAGTATTCTGCCTTTGCTTTATCCTATTCGTTGAAGAATTAAAATGTAGTACAAAAAGAAGCACAAATCACGAATTGAAGCTGAACATTTATTCAAAATCAATCTGACGTGAATCATTTCAAAGTGCACCAAACTTAATCCAACATGCAAGAATCCCAAACTGAGCTTTTATTCCAAAACAATCCGACATGAAAAGTTCATCAGATCCTCAAGACATGGAGAGCAGGTCAGTTTGTTTTATTTTGAATTTATACAAAATTACTGAATGTTTACTCCCTAATCAGATCTCTGAATCAGTGCTGACAAAACTTCCTTGATCACTGTACATATGGTTTCACTTCAATCTTTGACAGTACTGAATAGAGGCCTTTTATGAGAGCTTCTATTGTTAGACATTATGAAATTTGGTTCAACACGCAATAGAGCACTTAACTGAGGAGGAGCTCATTTCTATACTTGAACTAGCCTTTAAATTAAAGTGTATGTTTATGTGTTCGGTGGCTACCTCTAATGAAGTTGAGAGTGTATTTTTCACTCGCTCTTTGCTGTGTCAAGTCTGACATACAAAGAATGCAAGAGAACACACTCTCATATTGATTAGGGGTAGCCACCGAACACTTAAAAACATATTATTGAATCTAAATAAAAGATTTACATTACACGAGAGTAGATGTTAAAACTTCATGCTGATTTGAACTCCGCTCTCGCTAAGATAAGCACCAACTAAGACGTAGCTTTACAGTAAACTAACTAAAAAACAGACGAAAAGCTGATATTAACGTATTTAGTCTATTTATGTAGAGTGGTAAATGTTTAGAATTCCTTGTCACTGACATTCTCAGTGTGGGATCTACACTCTCAGCGGATCATAAGTGTGGTTGCTGCTAATAGGTTCCAATGGGAACGGGATTTATAATCCCTTAGACAATCCCTTGTCCTGGCAACATTAACCCTTTGTGGTCCAATGTCGGACCCTGTTCGACATCATTAAAAAGACGTCAAGCACAGGTATCTAGTCGTTTTTTCTCTGGAAAAAGCTGAGAAAACCTTTCAATGGCCGAGTGAGACCAATAGAAGCCGAGAGAATCTTGACATGTTATAGTAATAAAATAATGACTTGGATAGCATTCATTATTGAGGAGTTTGGCGATAAAACGAGTGATCAGGAGATGATTTATCTGTATGCACTACTATGAAGAGGTATGTGATAAATACAGCGAACATGGGGTGGGGCGGGGCTGGAGATGCAGTACTGAGTGTCCTGTTGCTATGCAGTGCCTTTTAAACCTGTTTTACTATGAATAAAATCGCATGTAATAAACAGCGCATGTGAAAATAAATTGGACCTGACGCGCCTGACAGGTGCTGAATAAATGGACTGCAAAGGGTTAACATGCAGCGGTACCTCTTGTTTTTTTATTTCAAATTTGCTATGTTATCAACAGCTCTGCATTAGCTGATGTTTCTGGGTATAATATAGCATGGAGAAGTATTCAACCAATCAGCGAGCTTTTAAAACTTTTTTTCGATACTGTTCTTACACATACCTAGTTTATGAGTTACAAACTGTAAAACAAAATATTGCTATGCTTTGTCTATGTCTGATTGCTATGTCTGATTGGTTCCTCGCTGGCCACTATTTTCATATTTGGAAAGTTTGATAGCTCTAGGATTTGTTGATTTCAGGATATTATGTTTATTTATCCAATAGGTAACATCAATGTAAATAACATATGTGGTGGGGCTGAAGCCCTGCACCTGTAAATAATGTGTTTTGTTTGATTATAAATAAAATGTGTTTAATTTGAAAGCTTTTTTGTAAAATAAAAGTGTGTGTTAGACTTGTCAGGGCTGGGAGGTTAGAATTCCCTCCCTAACTAACTGAACCCTGGCCGCATGCCTAAAAAAGGTATGAAAAGCCAGTTTCTTTGTTCTACAAACAGGGATACAGTTTGTCTGGGATGGGAGTTTGGATGGAGGATCCTCATGACTGCGTGTGTTAACCAGGGTAAGAAAAACACAAAAGGGGGTTCCAGTGTTATAAATAGGGATTCATTTAGGGGGATTTTAATCCCACCAAAGAATATTTAGGTTTGTGTTCGGGAGAAGGTTCCTGGAGCGGGACTTCCCTTTTAGTGGGAGTAGTGCTGAGCCATTTGATGGCAAACTTTTTTGTTTTAGTTGTGTTTTGTTTTGACTTTTCTGTGTTTATTTATTTTAGTGCTGGGACGAACATGGAATTTGCATGGTCGGATATTCGTTCAAGATTTTGATATTCGTTCATTTTCAAAACGTTATCAAAGCAAAGGTCCCTGAATGGCTCACCTCGTAAAAGCACTGCCGCGGTGCAAGCAGGGTGAGTCATACAACCAGAGATCGCAAGTTCGAATCTTGATTGTGCGATGCAGCCGGTCTTTGCTGGGGATTCCGTGGGGGCACCGCATTGGCTTTGGCACTCCCGGGGTTGGGGAGGTGGGATCCGGCGTAGACTGTTTCTCCTCACCGCTCTGAGGTGACCCCTACAGGCCGGCAAGTGAGCTTGGGGGCGGAGTTTTGCTGGGCTGGTCTTTGTCCTCCAGAGGCCGGTAGCCTGCAGACATTGGCTCTCGAATTTCTCGAATTTCCGATTTGCCTGTGGGATCGGAGGACGCCCACTGAGCCTTGGGTCCCTGAGCTATGTGGCGAACCGCCGTGAGTTGAGGAGGAATGTAGGAATAAGTTTATGGGTGAACTACACAGTGCAATGTGTAATTGCACAACTAAACAATGCAGGGTTTCAGTTCCGAATTAATAATAAGTACAGGCACAGCTCTGCATCCTTTCTCACGGCACTCCCGTGCTGGTGGTGAATGCACAGTTATAGTGGCTGGTGCTGGTGTTTGTAATCTGGCTTAACAGATGGCTTAACAGCGACAGCTCCCAGGTGCTAGCCGGCTAATAATTACAAAACAAACACTGTTAATACAGTAAACAAACAAGCACAAAACACTCACGGTTACTTTTTTCTCCATCCTTTACAGGTCTTTTCTCAACCATAACAAAGAAACAGATCCCTCGGGCCACATCCCCTGATATACCTTCAGTCACGCCCCCTTTGGTAGCGAGTACAGTCATGTCTCCTCCAATTCATGACTGACACATCGCCTACCGCAGTAAGGCACTGACTTCTAGTATTGTGGCTTCACCCCCTTTTTTGATGGCCGACTTCCAACTGACCCTGGAATGAACTGTCAAACCATCCAGTCCGGGGCACACTGTTCCTGTTATACCATGCCCTCACAGGTCAGGAGGGAGATTGTTGACTCAGATTAATTCACTCTCTGTCACAGTGGTATAAAATGTTATATAATAAGGGCTAGTTATATGACAACCAGTTCACCAATTTTAAAGATATGTCCAAACAACTGACCAGGACCACAGGCCAGGGAGTTCCTCTTGATATGACTGTACAAGTAATCACACCCAATAATTTTTGTTACGGTTAAAAACTGGATATGTTCCCTACACCACTCCTTTCTAACATGAATCAACATGCTCCTTTATTGGGGCTAAGATTGCAACCTTTAAAGTAACCACTTTACTGTTTTCAAAATACATTTTAATTTAAGCAACCTATGGATTTTGGTAAAGAAAAAATGATAATAATAAAAAAATAAGATATGCCTGTCTCAGCCAATCAGGTGGCACAATTCCCAGTGCAATATTTGACCAAATTCAGACAAGCAGATATCAAGATGTAGCCTTCAATTGCTAGAAGCATTTGACCCAACAGAACTCTAAATAGGGTGTTCCAAATTCAGTGCTTCATATTTGAAGTTTTGCATTACGGAGCTCCCAATGGTTCCACAATGAACCCTCTGTTGCTGTATTACTATGGTTCTTTATAGAACCCAAAAAAAACAAGGAACGACAAAAGTAGGGAAATGTGATGTTAGGATTTTCAACCCTAACTCCACCCCCTCCCCCTCCCCCTCCCCCTTACGAGCAGTGGAAGGATCAAGGTAAGACAAGTAACCACAGACAGCCGTCATCAGGTAAAATAAATAACATACAACTCTGCAGATAATACAAAAGATATCCATCATCATGGTCCACTATTTGTATGAGGTCAGCTACCTTGCCAGTGTGTTAGAGAAATACCTGCATGCTGGGCACCATGGTGGGGTGGTGCTGTATGTAGCACACCCCAAAGTGTTTCCTAGAGACCTACCGGGCGGCTGCCAGGGTCGTGGAAGAAGGCACACTGTGTAAGGATAACTATTTATAGAAAGCATGTGTGTGCTATCCGCTAACATAGTCCATAGACACTGGAGAAATGGTGAACACAGAACATACTGGTATGACAGCACAGTGCATACACACCAATAGTGACGATGAGGCTATCCTCCCATTAAACATCTCTGTCTGTGTTCTCTTGCTCATCCAGTATGACCCTGGAAAACACTTGTTTGAGCCATATTATTGGTGCTGCCCTCTCAAACTGACAACGACACAGCATGTAAACTCACCCATGTAAACACAGTTTCATAACAGTGGACCACATACACCTTCATTTTGCTGGTACTGATATCATTGTGTCAAGCATCTGTCGCATGGGGTGTCCTGTTTTTGAAGTGCTCCCCTCCCCCTCTCCATTATGGGGGGTGGAGTGGAGATAGGGTTAAAAACACTAACATCACATTTCCCTACTTTTGTCGTTTTAATATCAACCCTAACTGATGCATTAACAACGTTTTATGCCAAGAATTTCCTTTCTTTTTGAGAATATATAGTTCAGGAAGATACCCTGTATATTGTAATATAAAGCATATATGTAAAAGTGGCTATATTTGTAAACGTTTGTATTGCAGCAGCATACTAGGTGAATGCTTCTGTGACATAAAAATCACATACTAAAACATACTAACAAAAACTTCAACTGTAACAATGTAAATTCAAGAGGAAAATGGTAATTAACTATAAATCTATAAATAAATGTAAATGAGGCTTGAATCTTAACTGTGTGAAGATAAATTTCTTAAATACTATAAGAAGATGCACACAAACACATTGTCATATCATTTAACAATATGTAACTGTAGCGCCTCCCAAGTACAGGGAGCCAACTAAATTATGGAGGAAAAACAGGGTTGGTACCCAATGTTTAATTATTTTATCGTCCGACTACGCCATTGTCTGAGTACACCCAAAAAGATGTTAGTTATTTTAGAAATTACCAGCTGTCTACAGCACACATTCTCTTTAAAATAGGGTAGGTCAGGTAATTCAGAGACAAATTACAGTGTCTCATCAAATTCAACCATTTATTTAGCCAACAAACACTAAAAAGTTTTAATGGTACATACTATAACATATTCCTTCACAAGCTATACAGAGCTATATAGTTATAATGACCCAAATGCAATGTGCTATAATCAAACAGAGCAATGGCCAAACGTTTAATAAAGTGCAGAATAATATGGCCTAAATACAGACTAAATATGCAAACCAAGGTGCAAATCAACTTCCTAATGATACAAAACTAGAAATAATGTAAACCTTACATTACAAACCTCTGCTAAAAATGCAATACCCAGCAAGTTCAAAAATACAAACATACACAGACATGCATTGGATGAGTTCCCCTTTAAATACACAATTAAAATATCACCAATTCATTCTGCCTTTGTCAGCTGACATATCTCTCAGTTTTCATAGTTCTGATCCTGATAATTTTTAGTTACCGATAAATTAATAGAAGCCAGTGGATAAAGGCAGAACGGTAAGAAAAGCGGTACTGCATTTTGTTTCTTTGCAGCTGAGATCTGGTTTAGCGGTCTGAGTCTCAGTACCCCTAAAAGGTGTAGGTTTGATTCCCACTTTTGACAAAGCAAAGATTTTAATTATTTGAACTTAATGTTTTCAAACCATAACAACCCGTAAAAAAAAACCAGTGCATTTGTTATAAGAAAAAACTTGTATTTAATATTTAATATATTTGATTTATTTTGCAGTGTTTCACTGGTACTGAGTGAATGTGAATTTTAAAGTATTATCTCTATATGTAAAACATCTCTCTATGACTGCTTTTCAATTCTGTGCTTTTCATATGGATGCTACACACTGTAACTATAAATATTTAGGGTTAACATATTTGGTGAATTGGGTAAAAAAATCATTTTTAATCCATTCATATTTGTGCTTTGTCATTCTGATAATACCAGCACATTATCTGAGAATACTCTCAGCAATAAGAACCGGCCAGTAGAAATTAAAGATGCATCCACTGCTGGATTTGTATATATTTTTTTTAGTTCGAGATGCCATGGCATGATAAAAAGCTATTTAAGTTGATGTTGTTGTCTAGTGACTTTTATAATATATACACACAACACAAGAGAACCCAGTTTCAAACGTGAGTGTTCTTACCAATAGTGCCTGTCAGAAATACTGTAGATTCAATAGGTGTAACTATCGGAACTTCACATGTGTTGTGGCTGCTAAAGTGCACTGGCAATAGATAAATGAAAAAGGAGGTGTATGTATAGTGAATCATATACTGGACACCTGAAGCTCGTGCATAAATTCAGCTCCTGATTTAAACTTGTATATATATGTTACCAGGATGTTAACCAAATCAAACACAACAACATCAGTGCAACTCTCAGTCTAGCTACAGTATTTATTTTTAACTCCCCACTCCCTGTTTAACACTAGCTCAGGGCTATTTCCCCAGATCTCAACTTTTTATTTTAATACATTTAATAAATTCATCATTTTATTTGTTTCAAATATGTAATACTTTATTCTCTCCTTCGTGTCTCTGCATCATGTTTTTATTATAAGAGGACACAGTATTTAACAAACGGAGGGTTGCCCCGTCTCCCAAACATGTACAAGGGCCAAGATATCCCTGTTTTCAAGAATGTCAAACAAAAAAAAGAAAATTATATAAGAAAGGAAAGCTGATAAACCATTCATGTTTTAGCTCCAACCTTTGTAGAAGCTGTGTTAAAAGTGCCTCCTAAGGCAATGGCAGATTAAAGATGAGGGGTATTTCAAAGCACTGTGCAGCTTTGCTCTTTTGTGAATTTTTAGAAGCAACCCACATAATCAGGACATCTCCCAGTACAATGGATACTGTTAACATGCCAGATGAACATAATTACTCAAGTTGTTCTATATTCGCCACCTCACTCTACTTGCCAAGTACAAGCCTTTATTCCTTTGAAGATGGCTAAATCCTTACATAAACAAAAGTGCACATACTGTACTTAAAGCAGCACTATGCTTACATATATAATATACATACATATATATATATATATATAAATCGAATAATAATATGTCTCGAGTTGGTTTTGCACGAGTCGCACAGCTCGTCTGGATGCCCAGGCATGCTCCTTATTTCTGGCTGATTCCTTCTAAACAGCATGTTTACCATCTGTATTACCACCCAGGCTCACGGCTCCCTTTCGTGACTTATTATTATTATTACTATTATTTATTTCTTAGCAGATGCCCTTATCCAGGGCGACTTACAATTGTTACAAGATTTCACATTATTTTTACATACAATTACCCATTTATACAGTTGGGTTTTTACTGGAGCAATCTAGGTAAAGTACCTTGCTCAAGGGTACAGCAGCAGTGTCCCCCACCTGGGATTGAACCCAGGACCCTCCGGTCAAGTGTCCAGAGCCCTAACCACTACTCCACACTGCTGCACACTTATTAAAGGTATGCGATGATAACCACGCGACGTGGTTTTGTTGTGACAACTTTCTTGGACATTACAGAACCAAAGCAATTTTAGCATTCTTTACTGTTTCCTGAGTGTTCCTTTCAGAACAAAAATAACCATCAGCCATCACATAAATTCAACTTACAGGATCATAATATTGTGTAAAATAATTGTCATTGTTTACTAACCTGACCCAAGTCCAAGGTGACGTTGACTTTATTGTACTCCAGCCCCCGAGAAAGAGGTGGGCTTTGCCACCAGCGCTCTGTCCCATCTATCGCAGTAGTGATCGGGTAAGCTTTATTGGGGTCGTTTGAATTGCAGTAATCACAGTACTGGCCCTGAAAGGCAAACAAATCTTACAGTTATCAATTTGCAATTGAATGAGGTAAACACACTGTCTAATCCATCAAAGACATAGAAAGAGCTTCATTTTCACATTACACACCAATTTTTCATGTTGAGACTGGGATAATTGTTAATCTGACTGCTTTGTAGAAATTAGAGTAACACCATGTGTAAGTGTAAAGAGGAATGAACAGTTTTCCATATCCCATAGCCTGGAGCGTTCTCAGCAAACGATTGTGGAGTTTTTGCAATTATTTTTGTCCAGTGGCATTCTTATTCTCTGTTTGAATTTTGAAGTCAAATAGGAAAAGTTTGTTAACAATGGCCAGGTTTCCATGCAGCTTAGAAAGTCGTCACTCTCTCCACAGTCATGATTTATGTGACGTAGCCGCACATACCACGCACATTTCACACACTATAGGAAGTGTGCATCTAAAATGCTATATGACTTTAAGGGGTAGGTAAATCATCTTCTTGCACTAAACAGCTATACAATTGACCAAAAACTCAGCTTGTTTTGCATGGAAACATGTCCGAAAGTCATATATTATGCTTACGAGACTTAAGCACTCAAAATCCTGTTTGTGACATAACCTCGCGCAACTTTCTACTATACGTAAAAACCGTACCACCAAGCAATCCTTTATTATCTGAGAGGTTCTTTGACCAAATAGGAAAACATGAGCATACAGTAGGAGTAGTTTAGATACCTCTTCATTTAGTATCTTTTTTTTTTTATTATGTGACACCATTTATTCAACATTTCAAATTAATGCCATTTGACTCATAAAATGATAGTGCTTTATAGTTTGATTATTTTATAAGCAATGTTATAAAAAATACTGAAGCTACTACAAAAATGCAGCCCTTTGTAATACATAAATAAATAAATAACGTAGCCCTTTGCGAAGCACAGATACATTTGTTCATCCTTTCACACTTTGCTTATCTTCGTGTTTGGTGTTCGGATAGCCGACTGCTTTAAGCTTAGACTTTTCTGTCTCTTAGCTATAAGATGTAATACACTGCACACTGGCCTTAAGTAGTATCTACAATGGGTACCAACCAAGGACAAAAAAGTCACGTTTGTGTACCCCTAAGTATTAAATTAGCATAGCTGGGAATTCGTTGCCAGTGGCTTTATTATGGGTGTGGGCTATTTTGTTAAAAGTCAGTAAATAAACTCCAAATCCACTTACAAAGTTTGGAAAAAGTTTAAGATAATCTACAAAAAAAATTAACAAAAACTAACATGGGTGAGTACAGAAGCAAAACAGCTTTGCCTCTCCATGGAATAGCACACCTGGACTTTAACCCCCATATACTATGAACAGGATGAAGTCTCAGGGTTAAAGAAAGAAAGCACTTCTTGGTCCATAGCCTGCCTTTCATATTTTCTTGTCACAGGTACAATGTTTGCATTTCATTACAAACTGTTGAAATCTAACAATTCCTGACTTGCACCTTGTGTTGGCGTGTGATGACTGTTCTGAGGTTCAGCAGAGCTGTCCCTGACAGTGGCCTTACTGGCCTATATTCAAAAGGCTGTTCTATGTTTTTTGACAGGTCTTTTTTATAGAGCTGTCATCAACATATTTCTGAATCCTGGCTTTTTCACCTTTGTTCTGACAACCAACTGTTCAGTTCTCAGCTCTATATTCGCCACCTAACTCTAGTCCACAATACATGTAGGTCATTAATCATGTTTCTTTTTCAAAATGCATCATAAAAAGAAGTATGGGTTAGCAAACACTTGTCAAATACAAGCCTTTATTCTCCTTCCTTTGAAGATGGCTAAATCCTTACATAAACAAAAGTGCACATACTGTATTGAACTTAAAACAGCACTGTGAGTGTAATTCACATTAAGAAGTTTACATTGAACACCTTAGGAATGCCACATTTAACCAATTAGACTCACATTATTGACATTAAATTTCTATGGAATTGACTTTTCATTCTAAACCCAGTTTTAATTACAAATGTCATAAATAGTCAATTGACAACATAGCAACTTCAGCCTGTAGCCAAAACGAATGACTGATTTGTATAAAGTCAGTCACACCAGCATTTTCTATTAAAAAACAGGACCTTAAAACAAGAAAGGACAATTACGTTACACTTGTCTATTGTTTAAAAACACAAACAATTCTGCCAGACTTGTCATCCTTAAGCTTTATTAGGTCGATATAAAAAATAAAATGTGCGGGTTATAAAAAATAGAAGGAAATAGTAACAAAATATAGTGAAGTATAATGTAATGTACAAGTTACAGCGAAGCGTTTCATCGCACTCGAGTCAAATGACTTCACAAGCACCCAAATGAAAACATACTTTTTTATTCACATTACACGGCCCGATGACAGCTGTCTTCCCTTTCAAAGAAACGGAAACGTTCTTCAACGTTGTTAATTGAATCCTGACGTGTATCTATCTTGATTTGTTCTGAATACTGTAAACCCACATCAACTACTGAGTGGCAGCAAATTCCTACATTTCTATTGGAGACTCCGCTTAAGAGATTTAAAACGAGATTACAATCAGAAACGGAGGCTTGTTGGCGGAATTTACAACTATATTATAGTTATATAGGGAGGATTTAAAACAACATTGCAAATTGTGGCGAAATTTTAAAAATGTCTAGACACCCAAAAACCCCAGAAGAATGTGCCTGTGACCATAAGGGTTTGGTTATTGAAGACAGCAAAGTAAAGGTAAAGGTACAACTTTAGTGTGCAAGTACTGTCAAGTTACTATACATACAGCACTACCCCGTTATAATGCAGTTGTCGGAGTCCATAATTAGAAGACCACGTTATTTGTGTTTTGCCTTATAACGAAAATTGGCATTTTGTTTCCCAAAATGATTTACATGCCCACAGCCAAGTGTACGGTGAAAAATGAAGGAAGGAGACACACACAATTTGCAGGTACTCTAACCCACGGTTTATTGGGATGATTATTCCTGGCTCCTGTTAGCCAGGACCACATCAAAAACAACAAACTGTCTTGCACTCTCACAGCAGCACATTCACACAGCAGCTTGTCTCACTCGGCTCTGTCCGCGCTCATGTGGGTACCCCCTTACGTGCTTTTATGTCCCTGCCTCCCTGATGACGTTCCTGCAGAAACCAAGTGAATAAAGCAGTGTAATTAATTGTCTTTAGCGCAGCACATTTTTTTTCCCTAGAGCAGCCCTCTTTGGAGTTAATCTTATCAAGAAAACCTCTTAGAGGGCTCCCAAGTGGCGCATCCAGTAAAGGCGCTCCACATGGAGTGCAGGATGCGCTCTATAGTCTGGACGTCGCGAGTTCGAGTCCAGGCTATTCCTTTGCCGACCGAGGACGGGAGCCTCCAAGGGGCGGCGCTCAATTGGCCGCCCGGGGGGAGGGAGGGCTAGGTCGGCCAGGGTGTCATCAGCTCACCGCGCACCAGCGACCCCTGTAGTCTGGCCGGGCGCCTGCGGGCTTGCCTGTAAGCTGCCCGAGAGCTGCGTTGTCCTCCGACGCTGTAGCTCTTGGGTGGCTGCATGGTGAGTCCACAGTGTGGAAAAAAGCGGTCGGCTGACGGCACACGCTTCAGAGGACAGCATGTGTTCGTCTTCGCCCTCCCGAGTCAGCGCAGGGGTGGTAGCGTGAGCTGAGCATAATAAAATAATTGGCGATTCCAAATTGGGAGAAAATAATAAAAATAATTGGCAACGACTAAATTAAAAAAAAAAAAAAAAAGAAAACCTCTTAGTTTTTCTTTGTCTTTTATCCATCCACGCAATGTAGATTCTGCAACATTTATATCTTTTGAAACTGCTGCTTGAGTTTTACCTTTTCTTACTCAGTCCACTGCTTCAAGTTTCATTTTAACAGAGAAAGATTTTCTTCTGTGCTGTCTGCCATGCTTCGTACTGTATATCTGGAACGTTCACCCAACATTTGCGAGTCACATTGCATTATGGGGGAAAAAACGATTTACATAAAACTTGAAAATAGCTAAAAATAAGCACCAAAAAATGGAATTGATAAAAACCGAAAAACAAAAGCCCTAGTTATAGGACAGCGAACATCTGTGTATGTGGGTAATATCGGCATGAGAAGAAATGAATGGGCCGAGCAGAAACTTAGCCAAGATCTGTTTACGAGCTGCAAGTGTTGATATAATGCACACAGATGCTCGCAGTCCTATAAATCTATTACAGCCTGGATTCTGCCGAGTCAACGCCTCGGTTTGACGCGTAACGCTCACCATGACATCTCTACACACATCGTCTTCCGTCAGGTCTGTCAAGGGCAAAACTGCATTCATCGGTGAATAAAACACTCCACCACTCTCTCTCTCTCACCCTCAGAAGATGGTGATTTCACTACGTCTCTCAGCTGTCAACGTGTTACCCCTGAACGGCCTCCGAGCATGTAAATCATTTTCATGCAGACGGCGAGCTACAGTCATTCTTCCTGGAATTTCTCGTGCTGTAACCACAGCAGTCTGAAAACGATTACGCAGATGGATCAGTCGGATGTGACGGTCCTGGGCCAGTGTGGTGACCCTCTGCCTTCCATGACGTGGCCTGTCCCTCACAGCTGGTTTCCTGGTTTCTCTGGACTAGTCTGCTGATTGTTGAAGCAGAACATCTCATTCTCTGGGCAACTTCTGTCACAGACAGTATATTTGTTTTCTAATCATAAACCACCTTTATTTAATTTTAATTTCATTGAAAAGAGGGAAATGTTGATGAAGAGAGATCGTTAATTGGCTAAGGTACTCTGCAGATTGTGATGTCATCATTTTGAATGGACTTTGCAGTTGAATAGAATTTGAAAAGGTGCCTCAGGTATGATTTTTTAAAGCTGGTGACTTCAACAGTGCTTATACAGTATGGAGAATACACCACGGTAAAAAATAAAAGTGACACGGTTAATGTCATAAATAGGGTTTCTCGGGGGATTACAGAAGGTGAAATGTGCACTGATTGGCTGAAAGTTCCTAAGCAGTCTATAATGTGTTATCTGTTATCTCCTTGTACACTTCATGTATCCTTTACTTAGTTACCTCTTCAACATAAAGAACATTTGCTTGTTCAGTTTGGAAAAAAATACATATTTTCAAGCTAAATTGGTGTAATTTTAGTTCCCGATATTTATATGTGTGTGTGGCTTCAATTTCATGTAAAAATAAAACAAATTACCGAATGAACAACAGAATAATATCAGAAATAACTTTTTTACATTGTTATTTGGAGAATGTTCGCTGAAATGCACAGTCAAAACCATTCCAGTTTTGGAAATATCTTTTTTTATTCCAAAATACTTTCAACTTTTAGATATAATTAGTCTTCAACTGGAGCCAGTTCCTCTGTATAAAGATAATCAATGTCAGGAAAGCATCTGAATTGCAAATAAAATAGTTAATAGTCACTATGACGATTACTGAGATACACCACCCCCCAAAATGTCAATCTTGTGAACGATTCTGGCGTGTGTGATACAAAAAATACAGTCTCTCGAGGGGCTGTTCTTTTGTGAACAAACCATTTGGCAAGTGAGTAACAGTTTTACATAACAGTGACTCAAGACCTAAAATAAAACAGTTAGAAAACAAAAGTTTGAGCCACCTCTAAGTAAGGGGTGGATTAGGTGTGCAGCCAGAAAGCTGCAACATATGTAAGTAATTACAGTACTGGTATATTCCAAAATACAGTCTTGCTGTGAGCATTCTGGATTATAAGAAATGGGCTAATAAATGCATTGCAGTCCTCACAGAGTACAGGATTAAGGTCCCTTAGTTTATACACATGTGGTCTTAAGTGTTGGTTGCCCACTAATGTTCCTGAATGAAGATAAAACATACAGTATAACTGCACAAGGTATTTGAAGACCTTTAACTGAGGTGTCTCAAGAGGCCCGATACTGTAGCTGGCATCTATGCAGTTTAAAATTACCCAATACAAATGCAACACTGTTTCCCAATGCACCACAAGACCACAAGTAAGTATTCTAGGAAAGTGGGAATAGAAGTAATGCCAACAAATTGGCCAGATTGTAACACACTCAATCTGCTCACCAGAAAAAGAAAAAAAAAAATCAACAAGGAAATTAGTTTGGATTTAAATTCTTGCCCAGTGTAATCGTTTTAATCTTTTTTAGTTTTAAAAATGAAGGCATGCTGTAGATTACCATACAATCTGAAAAAAACAAAACTCTAACCATATAAATCAATCTTTGCAGTACATCTGGATAATTACACTATCATCACAAAAGTGCGTTCTAATTTCCACTTGCAGGATGTGCTGTTGGACCAGCATGATGTCAGTGTGATAATACTAAAATGACAGTACACAAGGCTAAATACACTGCGAACAGTATGTTACCTTTCCTATCAGGTAGAACTCAGAATGGCAAATGCTACATTTCCTAACAAATTTTAAAATTAAATTTCAAATGTGTTTTTTTTTTATTATTATTGTTTTGGTTCCTGGTTTCACTTGCTTCCAAACAATAACCTACACAACAGCTTGTAGAACAATTAGAAATATGTTTTTATAGCATGCTGTATTCTCATTAACAAAGCATGCGTTTTGTTTAGCAGATACACGCTTAATACTATTTTACCACCTATTATCATACCTTAAAAAACGTGTTTTAAATCAAATAAAATAAAATTATAGCCGCTAAATAAATCTGAATTCAAATATGCATTTGCGAGTAGAAAGTGATTCCACATACATCGCTAGTATTGTGAAAGTTTTTAATTATTCCGCATTATATTTATAATTACCTGTATCGTTTGGCTAGGTAGCCCGGCCGTGGGTCCTCCAACGAGCTTACAGTAGAGCTCTGACTTGGGCCTGGCAGCTTCATCTTCTCCGCAGGTCGCTGTGGCAGAGATCCGTGCTCCCTCGGCGATGTTGAAATAAGGGGGATGGAGACTGAACCCAGTCACTTCATTTACGAGGATCTGAGTAAATCCCGAACGGAGAACTGAGAGAAGTAAAGAAAAGAGCAAGGCAGTAGAATCCGTGCCCCTCTTCCTTCTCGCCATGTTTGACATTTTCTTGAATCCTTGAATGTTTTGAAGGCAGCACAGAGCTTAATAGAACCAACTATAAAAATGAATGCAGACACGCACACCCCCTCCTGATTACAATACTGCCCCTGCATAGGAGCGTAACGTTATCCAATTCTGTTTTTCAGGTTCAAAGCCGCCTTAAAAACATGTTTTAGAAAAGAGGACATTATCTTCAAACAGCTTGTGTGTGGAGTGTTTTTTTTTTTTGTTCCCCGTCAAAGTGTCATCTGAGGGGTGTCAGATATCAATGATTATAATTCCCAGAACAGACCTATGGATATAGTCGAGATAAATTCAAAATATTCGCAGTGCTCTCGTTTACTGTTATAACTTACAAAACATTAGCATTGTTACAAAAATGTAAAACAATTAAAAGCTCGCGCGAATACGCACGCACACACACTACCCTTAAAGTTTCCCATAGCAAAGTGTAATAAACTAAAAAGAACAATGAAAGCATGGTAAATAATAGATAAGCATTGTAACGCACAGATAGATATGGTAAGGCATTTTTTTTTTTTAAATTGACAAACCAGGGTAAACTATGGTAAATGCATAGTATTACCATAGGAGAAAACATGGTAAAACAACAAGGAAAAAAACACAAACACCTCCTATGACTTCCTACCACAGGGCAGTGAAACTTGACAGTATGGTCACTCTACGGGACAGCGACACAACACTTCACACAAGGGCCTTTTGCTTGCAGGTTACCCTCAATGCAGGCATCATGTTTCCACAGCACAGTGAGCAAGTGAGTTTACAGCCGATTATTTTTATTTTATTTTATTTACAGCGAAACGTAATTTAAACCCTTTTCATTGTATCAACTGTGGTGCTCATAGGCAACCAATTAGGGAGTTCAAGGACATCTTCCCAGTCATTTATGATTTATTATTATTATTATTATTATTATTATTATTATTATTATTATTATTATTATTATTTTACAATAGGTTGTTTGTGTTGCCTTCACCCACCTTTTTCTTTTATTATTTTTGAACAATCAAAATCTAGTAATTGGAAGTATCATACACCTTAATTATATTAACTATAATGATTGAGTTTGTCCCTAAGCAATACACTAACCCATAGGTACAAAATTGCCACACAGTCCCGCTCCCCCCAAACAAAAAAATGTGTATGATATATTGTGAAAAGTGTTGAATTTAAATCAAGGGAAGTAATGTTAAAACTTTACAATGCATTAGTAAGACCTCATCTAGAATATTGTGTTCAGTTCTGGTCACCTTGTTCGAAAAGGATATTGCTGCTCTAGAAAGAGTGCAAAGAAGAGCAACCAGAATTATCCTGGGCTTAAAAGGCATGTCGTATGCAGACAGGCTAAAAGAATTGAATCTATTCAGTCTTGAACAAAGAAGACTACGCGGTGATCTGATTCAAGCATTCAAAATTCTAAAAGGTATTGACAATGTCGACTCAGGGGACTTTTTCGACCTGAAAAAAGAAACAAGGACCAGGTGTCACAAATGGAGATTAGATAAAGGGGCATTCAGAACAGAAAATAGGAGGCACTTTTTTACACAGAGAATTGTGAGGGTCTGGAACCAATTCCCCAGTAATGTTGTTGAAGCTGACACCCTGAGATCCTTCAAGAAGCTGCTTGATGAGATTCTGGGATCAATAAGCTACTAACAACCAAATGAGCAAGATAGGCCGAATGGCCTCCTCCCGTTTGTAAACTTTCTTATATTCTTATGTTCTTATTATGTTCTGCTCTGCCTTTTCACATGGTCCTATTAGATACATATAGACACTGCTTGAAAACTGTCTGTTCTCAGTACCACCACTTATACAAATAGCTTTATTTAGGCTCAGGTGAGAATCAGCCCTAAGTATTGGCACTTTTTCCATTTCTAGCAATGTTACAAACTATAATGTGTTTAATATGATGCACAATTGTAAAAAGCCTGTATTGGTGTTAACTGCATGCCCAATATTTAGCATGCTGTGTCCTTATACAGTATTTTAGTTGTATTAAGGTGTACCACTGTTTATATCATTAAAATAGATTCCAGTGTTAGTGTATATCACATAACTAATGCAATACTGCCAAACACATATTGTTTTGAAATTGTGAATCCATTCTTTACATATCTTATGTGAAAATAACTACTTACATCATATGATCTAAACTTATTATAGTACAATATTTCAAGAACCTGTAATGAAAATTGGTGGTGAGATATGGAAAGTGTTCATAAACTTGAATAGCTATATTACCATATATAGACAAGTCCTACATAAAGAGAAATCATCAGTAGTTGCAGTTAAGTTCTGGATACCACTCCAGTCTATGATTTACAGCATGTGCATTTCTTATCACATTCACACATCACAAATGTACAGCTATGGACAAAAGTTTTGCATCACCATATAGAATTAACTAATGTTGCTTCATAAAGTCCAATATATATACTTAACAAAAAACTGACAAATATAACATTATTTTGAAATATAACATGAAATACTGTAATACTATTATGGCTTCCAGTAAACTTTTGCGATATAATTTTGTAGTTTCTTTGATTACATGATGTTAAATAAAAGATTATTTTCATATAGTTTATTTTTTATTTTATTATGTCTCAATCCTAAAATTCTATGTGATGCTAAACTTTTGGCCACAGCTGTTGTTCTCTTTCATTGACATTGGTGGAAAGGGGTGCTGAATACAATAAAGGTGGCATTTCATTTGGATATTATTTTGAAACACATACAATTGTGATAAGATATAAATAAGGTCATGGAATAGAATGTTGTGCTTGTGTATGGTGGCATGCTTTTAGATTGGTTTGTGTGGTACACAGCAGTTTGGCGCCCCCCTTCATTTATATTTAATATTGCGTCCTTCAACAGAATATTTACATCAACGCCATCTTTTTGTTAAAAATATTGTAACGAACGCGTGTAGTGGGTACTCAGCAATGGAAATGAAGATGCTACCAGACCAAGATATTTCTTTGGCTCTAAAAACGGCCGTTTAATTCTTAACTTATTTAGCAATAATGGATTTAGCTCCTTTACACTCCTTGGTATCACACACACACACATGCAGCACGCAGGCCGTGTTTATATAGGTTCCTTCTTATCGCTCATTGGCTGGTATTTACAGTGACTAATTTACATAACCTCCCACTATTCACACGCACAGTAAGCCCGCCGTGGGTGGAGGCAGTACAGCTCAGTACAGCTCATTCACATATAACAGTAAAATAACAGACCTACTCACAGAAACGATGGGCAAACACCCGGCTTTCAAAGTTTCGCCCCTGGTCCAAGTGCAGTTCCTGGAGCATGCCGAAGCGGGTGAAGAAGCCTTCGAGGAGGGTGTTGGCGACAGTAGTGACTTCTTGGTTGGAAAGGACGTAGGCTTCAGGCCACTTGCTGAAGTAGTCCATGGCCACCAGCATGAACCTGTTTCCAGACGTAGTGAGAGGGAGGGGGCCCAGCACGTCAATGGCGACCCGCTCCATAGGTGCTCCGGCCTGGCGCTGTTGGAGGGGAGCATGGGACTGTCCCAGGGGGCCTTTTCCGGGCTGTATACTGGTCTTCAACATTGCGGCGGCTCTGGCTCCAATAATAGCTGTTGGAGTCGTCGCAGGGTCTTGTGTACTCCAAAGTGCCCCGTTCCGGGGGCCCCATGCACGCAGCCAAAACCGTGGCTTGAAGGAGACGGGGAACCACCAGTTGCCATCGTTCCTCTTGGGTGGTAGGCTCCAGCCAGCAACACTGCATCACCTCGGCTTTGACGGTCAGTCATTGCCACTGGGACCAGAGAGACTTGGTCACTGGGGAGCAGCCGGCCACCCAAGAGGGTTGGGTGCCTTGTGTCAGCCACAGAAGGAGAGGTTGTAGGTCGGGGTCTCACTCCTGCTGTGCGCGTCAGTCGGGAGGGGGAACAGTGGAGAGCTCTTTGCAGGCTGGCAGGGGAATGACGTATTTGCTGCAGCTGTTTTCTTGCTGATGTTTTGCTGAGGTTAAATGGTAAGGTAGAGTACATCTTGAAAGGAAGTTACTTTCACAGTTGATTTACCGTAGTGCAGTCTATTAGTCTATTAGTGCCATTATCGGGGAGCGTTTTATTGATTCAAAGTTGTGCAACCTCTTAAAATTGTACTTAATGACCCCACAGAAGGTCTTGCTAGACTATGTTGCCATGCTTGCCATTTTAAGAGAATGCTGACAGCAGTGTAGAAAGCCCTGTTGTTTTAACCTTTTTCTCAATAGAGCTTCAACTACAGTATTTATTTTACTGCCAGCTTTCCTCGGTTTCTATAGCGATGGAACTATCCATACAGCAGGAAGGGATATCTGCCAGCATACGTACAATGTAGACACATAGAATGTGATTGAAGGGTTAGAAATGTACCATGCACTGTAATCTGTAATCACATTCAATAGCATTGTTTTCTGCATAAACCATGTGTACAGGACCAGGCTCTATACAAACATGTCATATCTTTTTGTTTTTAACTTAAATGTACTCCTATATATAGCTATGGTCAAAAGTTTTGCATCACCTAGAATTTTAGGATTGAGACATAATAAAAAAAAATTAAAAAATGAACATATTTTAGATCTTATTTAACATCATGTAATCAAAGAAACTACAAAATGATATCGCAAAAGTCTACCGGAAGCCATAATAGTAGTACAGTATTTCATGTTAGATTTTGAAATGTCACACCTTTGTAACATTATTCAGCAGGTTTCATTTGACTTTATGAAGCAAAATGTATTAATTTTATAGGGTGATTGTGGCAAAGTGGTTAACAGTGTGCAGGTGCAGGTATCAATAAACAGACAGACAATTATAATCCAGGTGCAATGTTATTTAATGATTTGTAATTCCAGTGCCTGACTCAAAACAAACAGTAAACAATAAATGATGCTGTAATACAGCGGCGTTTATTACTTTATTTATAATCCCCAGGTTTGTCCGGAAATGATAGTCCTGTTCTTTATACACCCACACGAAACACAAGTCCGTTAGTGAGTGAATTAGTGCTTGTGGTGCAATACAGTTCTCCGTGATACAACTGCAGTGATGTTGTCTGGTTTGGTGCTGGCCTTTGGCGACAGCTCCAGATTGTGTTAGCAGTCTAATCACAATAAACAAATAGTTTTTAGACACGACAGTACAAACAAACAAATCACGTTTTCACCAGTCTCCTTTTAGGTTTCTTCTAACCATTTACAAAGGAACAGATCACCTCACTACGTCTCCTTTATATACCGTCAACCATGACCCCTTGGTTAATGAACGCACACCGTTAACCTGGGTCAATGATTTAGTGTACCGTAGCTCAGTCCCCTTTCTAGATGGCCGACTTCCGCCTAACCCTGGGAATGAACTGTCAGGCCATCTAGTCCACAGTACTCTGTTCCCTTTACTCAGCACCCTCACAGGTCTGGATGGAGATCTAACACCAGGTATCATTCGATCTCTGTCACAGTGATGCAACACTGGCCATAGCTGTAGCTCTTTAAAGCACCCTCAAGGTATTTGGGTTTTTTTTATTATGTAACCTTAAATGGAAAATATGATCCAAGTTCTGAATATGTTAATTCATAATAATTACATTAAATTAAAAAGCATTAAGCTTTAATATTTGCACAAGGTAATTAGTGGAGGGACCAACAGGTTACATTGTGGCCATACATTGACCAAAAACCTGAAAAGACATGCTAACATATTTTTACATGACAAAAGGCAGTGAAGGTACACAGTGAAGATGAGTGAGGGGAGACATAAACACAGAGAGTCGAAATCCCGAGCTGTTTATGTCTCATTAAATTGGATGTTTTTCACCTTGGTTAGTGTTCTCCAATTATATTACAACTTACCTCAATGCCATTTTAATTAAGACCAATTGTAGCCAAATAAGTTTGGATTATGGATAAGCTAAATGCAGGTACATGCATGGAAGAGGCAGTAAGGGGTAACACGGGGCTCCAGAGTGGCGCATCCCGTGGAGTGCAGGATGCGCCCTATAGTCTGGACGTCACGAGTTCGAGTCCAGGCTATTCCACAGCTGACCAAGGACGGGAGCTCCCAGGGGGCGGCGCTCGGCCAATTGAGTCCGAGGGAGGGAGGGCTAGGTCGGCCAGGGTGTCCTCGGCTCACCGCACACTAGTGACCCCTGTGGTCTTGCTGGGCGCCCGCGGGCTTGCCTGTAAGCTGCCCAGAGCTGCGTTGTCCTCCGACGCTGAAGCTCTGAGGTGGCTGCACGGTGAGTCTGCAGTGTGTAAAGAAGCGGACGGCTGACGGCACACGCTTCGGAGGACAGCGTGTGTTCGTCTTCGCCGCTCCCGAGTCAGCGTGGGGGTGGTAGAGGTGGGCTGAGCCTAAAAATAATTGAACATTACTAAATTGGGGAGAAAACAATAAAAATAATTGGTGATCACTAAATTCTTAAAATAAATAAATAAACAAATAAGTAAGGGGTAACACAACAAGTTACAATTTTCCAAAGTGAAAACTAGCTTCAGTATCACCTATAGTACTTGTTGGATATGGTCTGCATGCTGTGTTCAGTTTAGAGAATATTTGATAGGGTACTCAGTAGTACATAGGATCCCCCCCCCCCCATTTACAGTATTAAAGAAATTTGAGTAAAACTTTTTTTAAAAAATAAGAACTATATTAATAACAATAATATTAAAAAATAATTGACACACGGTAAAACTTTACACAAAGTATTTTACACAATGCAAATTTTTTTTAATAAAACCATATCCTCATAACACAGCACTTTCACAGCAGAGTAGGCGTCACACTTTGGGAAAGAGGGTGTAGTTAGCGATTTCACGGGCGTTGTTTTTGTTCCTGGCAATCTTCATGTAACCATTTTCTCCCCACAAAGTGCCCCAGCTGTAAAACAAGCAGGAAGACTTATTGGATAGATAGAAGACTCTCAGGAATCAGTATGAGAAGAGGGGAAGCTCTCTAAAAGGACCTTGGTTAGCGTACTTTACTGTCACACAGGTATTACTTGCAAACAAGTATCTTCTTAAAATTATAAACCACATACTTTTTTTATGAAAAGATAACTGGCTTGTATTTGGCAGTTGTTATGAGTTAAAGAGACAACAGAGTGTGAAAAAAAACAAGTTCCATTCTACCACTGAAAAAATATCTAATACTGTTGTGCCATACTGTATTTATACAGGTATAGAAATAAGACTCCTGTTGCATAGCAGTTTACTCCATTCCAGGTTTTACTATGAGTTTGATTAGCCACAGTGTATAGGTAACAAGCTCAGGTGTGTCTTATTAAACTCTTAGTAAAATCAGCAATGGATCAAACCGCTATGCAATGGGAGTCTTATTTCCACCCCAGTAATGTAAAGTTGGTTGCCCTGCACCTCCAGTGCTCAGAGTTCCACAGATTTGGAACATTATTTCTTTAATCCTATGTATTTCTGTATTTACCTGATGTTTTTTACTACGGTCACCCTGATGTGCAGAACACAAACAATGAAAACATTGCATGCAACAGCTTAAAAAGTATGACACACAAAAAAATACACAAGTGTCAAGATGACATGCACATTTAGAAAACATCTAAAAAAAACGTGTTTGCATGTCATCAATTACAAAAATGTTGCCATTTTTTTATTATTATTATTTTTTTTATTATTATTATTATTATTTATTTCTTAGCAGACGCCCTTATCCAGGGTGACTTACAAATGAGTAAGGCATATTTGTATGGCATGTTGACCGCGTTGGCATGTCATCTTTTATGTTATCATACTGTTTTGGGGGGATTGCATCTTTCTTTCTTTGTATGTCATACTTTTTTTCAATTGTCGCATACAATGTTTTAATTGATTGTGTTTTGCAATTCACTGCCACTGTATTTTACAAATGGTTTTATCCACGTCCAGTGTAAGTGGTCATAAAAACAAGATTTTCTTTGGTGCACCTTTGGAAATTAGTTTATGATATTTGGTCTATGTGCCCTATTTGAAAATTGTTTTTAATTCTGTTGGTATAATCCAAGAACAATTACACATTTATTATAAAAAACTTGATAAGGCTCAAATAATAATAATAATAATAATAATAATAATAATAAAAATAACAATAATAATAATAATAATAATGTACACCCAACTCTGCATAATAAGGCTGTAATTCTATCAAGGGTTGCTGGTGACATATAAATCATGAGAGCGCTACATGGTGACATAACATAGGAGGCTGTGTGGTCCGGTGGTTAAAGAAAAGGGCTTGTGGGGGCTCCCGAGTGGCGCATCCAGTAAAGGCGATCCGCGTGGAGTGCATGATGTGCCCTATAGCTTGGACGTCCAGGCTATTCCACTGCCAGCTGTGGATGGGAGCTCCCGGGGGGCAGCGCACAATTGACCGAGCACCGCCCGGGATGGGGAGGGCTTAGGTCGGCCAGGGTGTCCTCGGCTTGGAAGGCTAATAATAATAAATGATGCATTTCAGCCAGTGTGCCTTATTATTATTAATTATTTAGCAGACGCCCTTATCCAGGGCGACTTACAATTGTTACAAGATATCACATTATTTTTACATACAATTACATTATTTTTTACACATTATTTTTACATACAATTACCCATTTATACAGTTGGGTTTTTACTGGAGCAATCTAGGTAAAGTACCTTGCTCAATGGTACAGCAGTAGTGTCCCACACCTTGGATTTATCCCACGACCCTCCGGTAAAGAGTCCAGAGCCCTAACCACTACTCCACACTGCTCCACACTGCTTAATGTCCTCCCCTAACTGGTCTCTATTTTCTTTAGCATGGGTTGTTTTTTTCTTGTAAAGAAACGCATACATCACCTCCTTTGAGACCAACACCACTCTGGAGTTTCCTTCCCATACACTCTGTGAGTCCCTGAAGACCTACATGAAGGAAGTGATGATTTACCTGTTATTGATAATCCAGTAATCTTGACCTCCTTCAGTTCCATACCCTACCAGCAGTACTGCATGGTTCAAGTTGTTTCCATTACAATCTGGTTCATCATAGATTCCTGTAAAAACCCCGGAGGGTTGTGGGTTCAATCCCAGGTGGGGGACACTGCTGCTGTACCCTTGAGCAAGGTACTTTACCTAAATTGCTCCAGTAAAAACCCAACTGTATAAATAGGTAATTGTATGTAAAAATAATGTGATATCTTGTAACAATTGTAAGTCGCCCTGGATAAGGGTGTCTGCTAAGAAATAAATAATAATAAAAAATAATAATACAAACAGGCCCACAGATGGGCAAAACTGAGGTACTTTAAGGTACACAATGTTACTTTTGGAAGAAAACAATTTCAGGAAAATATAATATCCTTAAGACCTTGCATAGGGTGGTATTTTGTTATAAGGAAGCCTACCTGAGTTGTAGAACTGGAAGATGGGATTACTAGCATCAGCTGTGACTGTGATGGGCCCAGTTGTTGCCACAGCATCAGCCAATGCCTTCTCATCTCTGGCTGGAAGGAACTTTAAGCCTGTGATTTTGGCAGCCGACCTCCTACTGTCATAGAAGCAGGGCTGGCCATTCTTAGCGAGGCAGAAAGAAACAGGTTACAATTTAACAATTTAAACAGCAGAATACTTTAGTCATGGGAAAGGGTGGGAAAGCTGAAGGTGCCTTGAAGCAAGTCGATTTCTGTTTCATTTGTTTTCTGTGTCTGTGTAACATTGTAACAGATTCAGTCTAAGGATGTAAATGTACTCACTTGTCTCACATGGTCTCATCAGTTTATAATAAAATCACTTGTTCTAGTGACATACCTGTGCTGTATAAGGGTAGCAAGCCATTGTCCAGCACATACTGATAGGCATCAGCCATCCACGCCCCACTGCACCCATAAGTCCCGTAGTCACGAGAGCAGTCCACCAGGTTCTGTTCGCTCAGTGATACTAGTTTGCCCGTCTTTTTGAATATTTGCTCCTCAATAGCCCCTGTAATGCTGAACGCCCAGTAGGACCCACATGTGCCCTGGTAGAGGGGAGGAAATAGAGGAAGTTGTTACTGTTGAAGAGCATGACTTAGAATCATAACTTAAAATCACATCAGCTCCCTATAACAAGATGCAAACCTCTCGTGGGAAAACAATACTTTTATTTTTCAAAATGGATAATTCCACATTTTCCTCATGACCTTTTGAAAATGTTTAAATCAACATCATAACCAATGATTTCAAATAATATAATGGGTTAAAAGTTTAATAAGGAAAGGTAAAAGGAGGTATGTCCCACCTGATCCTTTACAGGAGTGACGTGGCCCAAGGTCCTATAATCAATGCTGAGAATGTTTCGCTTGGTGTCAGCATCACGGAGCTCTTTTCTAGATATTGTTGCACTAGAACATCTCAGCTTAGTGTTCACTAATGCACCTTGCAGCCGTTTATACTCTTGAATGGTTTGTAAAAGAGCAGCCATTGAATAGACTGGAATGCATATTAGACCGGGGCAGTATAAAGTTTACTTACAAACGTATTACTTCATGGCCATTTTGAACGTCTTACTCCCTTTTCTAGCCTTCAGGTTGTGTTCTTGAATCATCTTGTAGTTTGTTTCCCAGACTGCTCTCTTCTGTCCCTTATTAGTCTAAAAACAAACCACATCATTCAGAACCAGATCTGAATAAAATAGCCAAGACACCACATCCACCAACCCACTCCACTCGCACTAGACAGTTGGCCCCCACAACTCTGTCTCACCCTTGTGTCGTAGGCTATTTGGAAATTATTCTTCCAGGCTTGCCACTCGGAATGTAGGTCTTCATCTGAGCATGTAACCAGTTGACGGTGAAGAACCAGAGAAGCCAGAAGAAAGAGGAGTTTCATGATGAATCTGCTGAAGAAGAACAGAGACTCATGAGGGAGCAAACCTAGCATTTTTCTTGCAAAGAAATGTATACATCACTTCCGTGAGACCAACACAACTATAGAGTTTCCTTCCCATACACTGTGTGAGTCCCTGAAGACCTATATGAAGGAGATGATAATTCAGTACAGTGCACTGGTAAATAAATACTGTACTGGGAGACTGTAACTAATCCTACCATTGATCTATAGTGCTGATTAGAGCTCAAACTGTGCAATTCCCTCCTCAGTATCAACGTCCAGGTCCTTGCTAAAGTCCATTTAATTTATGTGTACCAGGCCGAATTCTCTCTATTTTTTACTGTACATTCTATTCTCCATCCCCAAATCCATAAGAATTTCTTGGATTAAGTAGCTTTAATTATATTTTCTAACATCCTTGTAACACCGTAACATCTCGCTTACCATTGAACCCCTCTCTATTTCCCTGCATGGTAGCTGTGGTCATCTGCAAATCCAAAATCAGATTGGCCACTATGTCTCTGAACTAGGGTCTGACCTGGGACAAAGGTGAGCAGACTCCTGTCTCTTACATTAATGTCGTGGTCATGTCACTGGTGCCATTTTAAACGTTTCTTCAGATTTCTCAGATGGCTATTAATCTCAAACCACTGGTTTGCTCTTTGAGGAGTGGTAAATCATGGTATTTGACCTTTTGAGCCTGTTTCTGTTTGGCCAATCTCAAGCTATAATCTTTCTCTTTCACTTTTTATGTTGGAACTTTCATCTTTATTTTTTATAAAGGTAACTGTCATTTTTTTCACATCTATAGATAAGTAAATTGTATAATTTTAAAATTAATTTGTACATATGTTTTGTAATAAACTGGGCAGAGAACACAATAATAATACCTTTAGTTACCTGCACTTTTGCTAATGCATTTTGGGAATGAATGTGATGAAATCACATTAAACAAATAACGTACCCATATTAAACAATAGCAATACCTCACCTGTAGCTGCTGATTTCCTTCAGGTACCACACAGATGGTTTCCAGGTGTCTTTCTGCAGACACTGTACTCATACAGCCACGGACTGATGATCATCTGCTCAGGAACGATCTTATATTCCTCTAAGTGGTGGGTGTGCTCTGACATGCGCTCTATTCATTCCTAAACATTCCTCCATATAGTACCTATAGCAAATAAACCACCATCTAAAGCAATGGGAGTTAGAAAGACATTGTCACTTGTCAGGAATTTGAAGATACATTTATGAAAAAGGAGAATTTAAATAATATTCTGGTACATGGGTTTGCAGCTAGCACTTTGCTCAATAGCGCAGAAATAAACCAATGCACCCAATAATGTTACCAAACCAGAAAGTTTGACCAAAAGTCTTGTATTTAGTCTTTAAGTTTTAAATATTCATTTTAGAATGGTAGTTTGGAATAAGCTTGTGAGCCCATACTGAATTATTTTCTTCAACCTTGATTTATCTTTACTGTATCTCTTCTGCCAATACACCAGACACACAGAGTTGAGACAATTATTTTATAATTTTGATTATAAATCATGTGCTCACTACCAGCCAATCAAATGATATAGAATGCTTCTGGCAGATGTGCCAAATTGTAGTTATACAGTAGTGAGGGACTGCATTAAGAGATACTTGAAGTAGAAAACACAAGGCTAGAATTTTTATTAGAATTTAGAATGTTTCCCACCATTGGAAATCTGAATAGAGAGGTTTTAAACCAACAAACTAGGTCAAAAATTATGAATGGATAATTATGTGTATATATTTAACAAAGAATTAGAAAACATTGAAAGGGATGTTATCAAGCGACCAAACTATTCCTAACAGAAATAGTTCAATTATGATACAAGACAAGTCTGGATACAATATGTATTTGTCAGCCCATGAGCAATCTTGCCTGGACTCCACTTTAGACACAAGTTGCAGGTACCAAACTGTTTTTCTCTGTGCTTTTAAAACCATGTTTATGTAAACAGAATAACTGCCATGAGTTAAATGAGATTTGATGCTGGTGCTGTGATTAATGAAATTATGGCTGTTATGCTGGAGCAAACAGTATTTTATTCCTTTTAAATGCATCATTTGCTGTTGGGGGCTTGCAAATAAATAATAGACTGCTCCAGACAAGGTGCTTATTTGGACTGGTGCTGCCCTTTGCCCTTACAACAGTTCAACCTTCAGTAATGTGGAGGTAAACACAGGTTCCAACAAACTGTCCTCGTAAACGTTTACATGGTAAAAGTAAAGCAAAGTATAGTTTATGCTTGTTTGTAGATATTTTATGTAAAATAAAAAACAAAATGCCTGTTTTTAAATAAAAATGCATTGCTGTTCCCTCCTGCTGATATGTTGCATGGTTGCCAAAGACGTAACTGTGCTATATGAACAGTACAATATTGAGGTGGCTCTCATGTTTCACGTTAACATTTTTACTGCTTTTTTGTAATTCTATAGTGTTGATCCATTTTTTGTGGGGGATCTTAAAAATCTAAAGTGCAATGTGTTTGGAAATGCGTATATCAGTGAACATTTTATGAAATCCCATGTGACAGGGATACAGTGGAGGTGGTACATACATACATATGTCACACTTCATCCAATTGTTATAGAACTTGGTATTAACATTATTCAGCATTAAGTTACTGAGAGTATTCGATTCTGGGGATATATGTGTCCTCCAGAAGCCGGTAGCTCACTGACATCCGCTCTCAAGTTCCTGGGTGTAAAAGAGGAAGCTGGCTCGGTCGTGGCATTGGTGGACGCCCGCTGAACCTTCAGTTCTCCTGAGCTGTGTGCGGAATCGCAGCGGTGAGAATATTGGTAAGAATATCAGGGTGTAAAAATAATTGGGCACACTAAATAAAATAAAATAAATAAATAAAAACAGAATTTATTTTTATGCTCATATTTCCTAATGATAATCTGACTTCTGAGTAGAAGATGCGCTGGATAAATGATACAAGAATAGAATAATATACATGAGCACGTTTTAAATCATATTGTTTTCTATAAATGTTTTTTCTGCTTGTTTCACCTTAACTTGTGAAATACTGTATCATTTACTGTTCAAAAGAATGAAATTGACTCTAAAGAAAAGAAGCACTAGAGACTTTATACAGGTACCCCACAACCATTAGCGCATCAGTTCTATGTTGGAGAAAGGAGTGATCGAAATACTGTAAGAATGAGAAAACAGTATCTTCAGTCATGGGTTTGAGAAGGGAGTAAGTAACACCTAACTGTACACAAGCAAAAAAAAAAAGTTAATTTCAGGTAGTCTGGGAGGCGCTACTGGGGGCAGCTCTTAGCGTAAGAGTGCTTTACGGTCAGGGTGAGTTCAAAGCCCTTATTCTATGCCATTTAAGTTTTTTAAAACCTTTTTTCTCCAGTGAAATGTTAGCACCAAACTGTTAATGTTTTATGAATTGTATAGACAATTAAGGAATAGCATTTTGGTCTGGTGATCTCTACTCTGTTATATATACAGTATATATACACATACAGGGTGATCTGGTCCCACAGATATTCTATTGGACTGAGGTCAGGAGAAAAAGCTGGCCATGGCAAGACCTTAATCACTGTTCTTGCATGCATTAATTAAAATCATGTATTTTCGAATGGCTATTTATACAGATTCTTAATCAACTCAGGTTGGCAATTTTAACTCCACTCAAATACCAAACACTGAGCACCTGGCGTTTTTATAAAATCACATAAAAGCTGTTAGCTGTTTTCCCACTGTGTTTTGTTTTTGCATTTTGTATAATGTGTGTATACCCTCCCTCCTGAGCGGCGTTTCAGTGCCAACCTCTGTGTCTCTCTCATTTATCGATGGATACCCACACAGTAACAGACAACCCCTGTTACAATCAGATTATTCAAAAAGGCTTCTGAATGTTATATTCGACACTACAGTATCTAAACAAATAATTACAATTGCATAAATTGAAGGAGACTTTCAAGGATCACACATGTTTAGTTGGAGAGCTGAGCATACAAGTCTATTGAATAAAAAGAAAAAAAAAAATGTTTATAGTGATCCAGTATTTCTCAAGAGCACTTGGCCTCACCTCAAAAGAATAGCTTTGTACTCATTTGGATTACATGACTTTTCCACATGGTCTTGTTTCACTGCTGTCATTTGAAACCCTCTCGAAAACAAGAGTCGGTCCTGAATACAAGATGTAAAAAATGCATTAAATATTAATTGTTGACATCTGAACATTTAGCACATAATATATTTGAGGGTTAACAGTGCAAAATACTTCAGTTTTAAGGACAGTTTCCTGGAAACAGGGATTTTCCATGGAGCAAAACAAACTTGTTAAGCTATACTTGTAAAACCTGCATATTTAGGATGAAATGTGATTCTTGCAGTTTTATAAATATTCAAAAAATAAAATTTAATTAAAGGCGTATACACAGTATCAGGACATTCAGTATTAGGAATAGTATTAGGAACATACATGCAGCACACTTTCATTCCATTAATAATACATTACGGATTACAATATAGGTTATAGTCCATGGGTATATAATGTCCATGTGCTTTATAAGAATTGAAATATACATAATTTGGGAGTTTTCAATAGCCTTCTTATAAATAAAGAGAAAATGACACAAACAATGTATGTTTACAGGACATTAGTATTAAACAGTAACTTAGTAACACACATTGTCAAAGTGAATTAATATTCCTTTTATACTGGTGCATATTTTCTGATTGAGCGTTTAAAGTTATGGTTGACAGCAGCATAGCAGTAAACATACAGTCATGAAAAAAAGTTAAACATGTATAAGGAAAATAAGACTGTAAATCTTAATTTAATAGATGAAATGTTTTAAACCTTTTTAGTTCAGTCACAGACATTGACAATAACACTGTACATTTTCTTCTGTTTATTTTAAAAGTTACATCTGTCATACTGTATATCGCAAAATGGTTTTTTGATGGTATCCAATGTACCAATACTCTTGCTTTAAAAAATAAATAGAGAATCAACGTGAGATACTCAAAGCAATACATTTTAGATTGCATTTTTATTTACTGCTCACGCCAGCCTAACTATTTTTTGCTGCTCTACATATATTACCAAACCGGGAAGCAGTGTTCCACGTGAACCTTGTCGTACTCGTTACAGATTTTCAAGCAACTAACAATCAATTGTATTTAATAAACCAAAGGAAAGCAGTTACGCTACTGTGTCGTCCTGCCAGCCATAGTCAGACATGCTAGCGCGAGCTGTCAAAATAAGATCCAGAGCGTACAGGCGCTGCAGCCAAGACTGGAGGTAGTGCTGATGAGGAGATACTAGCTGGAATGCCGCTGTGTTGCGCTTCAGCCCTTGCTTGCATGGCTCCCAATTCCCTACAGCTGACAGTAGACTTGTGGTAGTAGGGTCCCTAAACGAAAACGGATACGCGTTTCTGAAGGAGACTTGTGTCCCAGCTAATAATACATCTGAAACTGAGATGAGCCTCTACTGGGATATGCAAGATGTCTTTTAAGGTAAGCGTAGCATGCTGCTACAAAATACATACCGGTATTGGTATACAAAATATCTGCAATGCTATGCGACTTGTTATTAATCGAATAACAATGTATAGTTTGAGTGGAGCGGCGCTTTTCAGAGCAGTATGCGGGAGTAATGCAGGTGTTTAATTGTTACACTGCACTAGTATAAATTGTGCAGCAGCCTGTGTTTAGGTAATGGAATCCCCCTATTGACCTTCAGTTTGTGATCGGAGCAGTGTTGGAACTGTATTCATAATGCCCTGACTGCGTGGTTGTTCTAGAAAACGTTGCTAGGATTTATAGAGCATTTAAGGAGTAACTTCACCTTATTCTACTATTTACCAGTGCATAGGTATGACGCATTACTCCAATTTAAAAAATACATATTTTTCCAGTTCTTAAAAAAAAAAAAAAAAACTCCTGATGTTAAAATGGCAGAAAACTGCAATGTAATGTGTAACCGGGCTTTACAATTCCATGAACAATCTGAAGATAATCTCTTATGCAGTATAGGCCAGAGATTTAGGAAATTCATTTGGATCCAGGCAAAAATCAGCAAACAGGACTTTACAGAACTGCATTTCTATTTTTAGAATTGAGTGAGCATGTGTCACCCTGTGAATATATGGCTTGAAGTATAAATGAATACTGGTATATTAATACACAGCTACATACACAAACAGGCATGTATATCTAGCCCCCTATATTATACATGCACACACACACACACACACACACACACACACACATACTACATGTTGGAAACTCATATTGAAACAACAAACAGTGTTTAATTTTTTTTTTTTTTTTGAAAAATGTATTATATCAGGCAAAACTGTTATTCACATATTTATCATCACTTACTGAGGAGCAAAATAGAATATACATTTAAGGTTATGCACAGAACTCAAAATCCCCTTACCAAATTTCAAAACCCCTTACTGTTTTCATTTAAGCACATAGTAATACGAATGGAAAACATGGCTCTGACTGTCTTCCAGAATTGCTGATTAAATTAAATTAAATTAAATGCACTGCAGAATGTACAGTGATCACACCCAGCATTAGGACACACCATTGGATTTTTTGGCTAGAACTCCTGAACTAGTGATAAAACAATGTCTGGACATATAAAGGTAAATGTATATGAAATACACTTATTGTTATGACAGGGCACAATATATTAGAAGAGCCCAACAGCTCCTGTGACTAGGATGGCAATTGTTTCATTACCAACACGGATGTTTATCTTAACCATAAACTAGAAAGTGACTTGAGTACCATGCACTTGTTAGCATGCACTTTGAAACATTATAACCATTTCAAAGCTATGTCATTCATTGAAGAGTAGACTTTTAAGCTATTTATTTACAAAGCAAAGGTATTGTTGCTAAAGTTTTAAAATTCATTTTCTAACCTCTGCCATTTCTCCTGCATCCCTTATCATTGAATGCTACCCTACCAATCACATCTGTGCTAAAAGCCTAACCTGGATGCAGCTGAGTTATGGTTGGTATGGCATTATCTTAATGCTGGCTTCAAGCTGCACCATTGAAGTTCATTTGTCATTTTTTTGTAAGGAATGTCCTGACTTTTTATACAGTTTTTGGAATAAATTATTATTATTATTATTATTATTATTATTATTATTATTATTATTATTATTGGCTATCCACCAATTTGTCACGTGAGCCACATTAAAACATCCACCCTGATCCATCCATTAATAGCTATATAAGTAATTATTAATATTTGTACATTCTGTAAGTACAGTACTCTAATACAGCCTGTGCTGTGCTCTGCCGTACACTTACTGTATAAATAAGCAGGTTTAGTGTCAAGAAACACCTTTTTTTTATTCCTTTCCAAAAGGTTCATAAAGCATTAACAGCCATTTAAATGTATGGGATGTCTGCAGACAATTAGTGAGCAATTATTTATTTTCTTATATCTTAGTACAATAACAAATCTTATCACTGGTACTAGGTAGTACCTCCCATATAAAAGTTTACCATGGTGTTTTTTGCAGTTTTCCCATGGTTATACAAGGCACTATTACCACTATTAACACTTTTCTCAGTTGTGATTGAGAACACGAATGGTTTAATAGGTATCAATTAAATTCTTAAAGGAGAGTATACAAGTCAGGGCTAAAACACCGAACATCAGACGCCCTAATTATAGATTTGAAACATATTAGGATTATACTATAGACAATACTTCTCAAACAACATCATTGACTGTTATTCTGAGTGGGAACAACCTTTATCTTTAAAAGAAAAAAAAACAGTATGGGAGAATCTAAAGTAACTATTGCATTGAATAAAATGATAACATTGTTTATTTATAAGTTTGAAATACAGGGGAGAAGTACAAACGGGAGTCTAAACTTCCATTATGCAGCAAATAAATAAACTAGCTGATCATGGGAATTATACATTTAAAATACTGAATTTAAGTGGCACTCCGCGTGGAGTGCATGATGCACTCCATAGCCTGGAGATCGCTGGTTCGAGTCCAGGCTATTCCACTGCCGACCCCTGTAGACTGGCCAGGCGCCTGCGGGCTTGCCTGTAAATTGCCCACAGCTGCGTTCTTCTTCGATGCTGTAGCTCTGAGGTGGCTGCATGGCGGGTCTGCAGAGTGAAAAGAAGCAGACGGCTGACGGCACATGTTTTGGAGGACACGTGTGTATGTCTTTGTTTCTCCTGGGTTGAAATAAAAATAATTGGGCTTTCCAAAATGGGGAGAAAAATGAGAAAAAATAATTGCCGATTCCAAATTTGAAAAAAAAACAGAATTTATAATTAAGAACTTTGGCTGGAACAAATATATAGAAAGGTATAACGCTTGTAACAAAATACCCACCATCTTGTCTAATTTCTTTTTTACAATAATCGCATTTCACCCTCTGATGACTCGACTGAAGAATAATAATATTCGGCTCCCGACCAATGGATACTGGATATCAAAACTGTCTTGCGATAGTCCGTAACTCATTGTCTCCGTCTGTCTTAACCCGACTCTTATGGTCCCAAACTTTGTTTCCATCATAAAATGAAACACTTTTCTGCTGTTTTCTGACAGGTGGAATTGGTGCAATTTACGTAAAGGTGTTAGATTAACTATTTAGTATTTAAATGAGAAACCTATATGTTAGTGACACAAACAGAATTTCAATCAATGGACAGTTGGGATTGAAAGGTAGTAAAGGCGGAAACAAACTAAACAGGCGTGTGTTTCAGGAGATATGGAGAAAGAAGAGAAGATATGTTTAATAGAACATAATAATAAAGCAAGTACATAATAATAAAGGCTGTGAGTAATACTGGCAATGCATGACCTAAATCTTATTTAAGTTCATCACACAAATACAATATCATAACCTTATACATTCGATATCTTCTGGGCACTTGATCATCTGGTCCAAACAGGTGGTGGCCATTTGACGATACACCCAGTGATGTAGTCGAGGGTATACGCAGGTAAACAGTGTTTACCCACTTTTAATTTGGGCAATATAGCGTTTACCCACTTCTCATATAAGGGATACAGAGTTTACTCATTTCTACTCTCCTGTGATATGCAAATCCTGGGTTAAAGACAAGATATTTTAATGGTGAGCGTCCATGTTGTGTTGCTGTGCGCCATGGCCCAAGCAGGGGGCGTGGCCACTGGACTGCATGTTCTGTGTGTGTGTGTATGTGTGTGTTCGTGTTCTGTAATTGGTTGTTTATGTTCTGTTAATGTTCTGTTGTTAGGCACACTGGACCTGCAGGGCGGTGCTAGTAGCCTTTATCCTAGCCCGTGAAAGGATGCTCACAGAACTATTCACGTGAAGCGCACCGTCGAGTCTGTGACTTTTCATGTGAACAGCACCTGAAAGGGGAAATAACTGTATGGGGGGGCTCTGGTTGGCTGAGGGCCAATAACAATGTATCTGTTCATGTTTATCTGTTCAATCTATCTGTTCAGCTCCACCAGACAGGGGAGTTTACCCACATTTTTATTTGCCACTACACCACTGGATACACCCGTGGGGTATACCTTACTTACTGGGGGGCTACATTATCCCTTTCATCCTCAAAACTCGCAGCAGTCCCTAGCAGCACATTGAGCTTCATCACCATAGCAGCCAGAGTCACTGCACCCATTAGGTACACACTTCATTTAAATAACATTCCTCAAAGTGTCGGAATTGGGAACTGTTCTCATTCTTCCTGGCCATTTTTGATGTTTGCTCAGAACACAAAAAACAGTCAGAAAGTTAAAACCCTGCCACAAAAGCCCTTCTCAGCGTCTCAGCGGTCGGAAAAGGTTTGCTATTCAGAGGCATTGTGCGCGTGGGCGCAAACATTCGGCAGCCCTGCTTAGTCACCCTTTCAAATAGTTCTACAGTGCTATTATTTGCTAAAATGTTGTTTGATCAGAGCTCTCCTTGTGTATCCCACTTGAATGTATCTGGAATTTAACAAAGCGGTTACTCATGGTAACTATCATTAATCTGCTAATCTTCTAATGTCAAATGTATGGATGTTAAGGGCTTAACTATGTTTTAACATGGCACTTGAATGGACTTGAAAGTAACATTTAATTAAAAATCTCTCTCTCTCTTGGACTTGTATAACAGGATGTTTGCTTTGTTTTTCAGAAGGAAACCCCGCTTGCCAATGCTGTATTTTGGGCTGCAAGGAAAGGGAACTTGGCTGTCCTGCAACTGCTGTTAAACAGCGGCCGTGTGGATGTAGACTGCAAAGACAGTGTATGGACATGCATGCCAAAACAGTTGAACTGCTCCTGGGGAAGGAAAGACAACAAAGATGTAGCCCTTTTCTAAGACGGGGGGGGGGGGGGGGGGCATGGGGGAATTACTGTAAATGCCAAAAAATGGGCCATGAACTGAATCTCCCTTTGCAAAGAAAACAACAATGAAGGCAGGGTGGCCAGAGTGCTAAGACATGGGACAATAATAAATGCAATTCCATACTTTCCATAGGCTTCTTTCCAGGGATATGACATATGTCTTTAAAGGGATATTACATATGTGGCCTACCATGTGTAAAAAGTTCCTTGGAAACTAAAGAATAGCTATGCCTTGCTTTCGCAGAATGTTTTTACTATACTACATTTTGTAGTATACCACACACTCGCAGGGTAAAGCATTCAGCATTTCTGGAGTGAAAAGGCAAACAAGGAAGCTGAACCCAGGCTAAAAAACACATTCTACTTGAGTGTCCTACACATTCCATGTTTATTAAATGTTTATTAACAGCTTGGACATATCAGATACCCTGAACATATTCTTCCTGTTGTTAACAGTCACTTAGCAATATTTTTCTGTTTTCGCCATCACATCAGATTGTGACTCGGCAGTTTGAAGTTCTCCCTGTTGTCTCAATATAGCGATCAGAATTATGTCTAACCTAAGTACAGCCGGTACACCAGAGTGTCATCCATTACTAATTAACCCTCAATAGTGATGTATTCTAGTCAAAATGTTTGTCATTTCTAAATACACCAGCTTGTAACCTTTTCTCTCGCCCCTGCAACACCCTAGCCTAGTGGATGTAAGTAATATTAGATTTTCTTACATCCACCTGAGGCAGGCACATAGGTTAATAGTTACCAGAGGTTAGACTGATGAGAGTTGTATTAAGGCCACAGTGGTGCTTTAACATTTGAGTTAAGATAGTAAAGGTATTGTCATAATGCACACTCCACCTACATTATCCAGGTAACTCCTATTATTTATTTACCCTGCAGCTTGCTACTACAGCACTTATGGTAGCATCCTACTGTGGCCAGTGTGATTGTATCCGAGAGCTGATCATGCAAGGGGCAGACATCAACCTTCAGAGAGAGGTAATTGATAATCTATGTTTGTAAGTTTATAATTAGGGGTGCCTATGGATTCTAGGATTCTAAAAGATATATATATGTGTGTGTGTATATATATATATATATATATATATATATATATATATATATATATACATACATACTGAGCATCAAAAGAAACTTATCACTATTATAAAACATTTCTTTTCGAAAAAAAATAAGGTATATAAATGATGGACATTGACAAAATGTTTTTGGTTTCTTTTTAATCACTCGATCATTCATCCTTGACCATGATACGCTTGAGTGACTATGACTGAAGCATATGCACTTAAACACCTAATTAGTGAGACAGTTGATTGGACACTGGATATGGAGTGATTTCAGCCATTGAATTGCAAGCTTGAATAAAAGCAATAAAGAAAATCACAGAAAAAAAACCATTATGCTACGACTGTCAAGAGATATTAGTGGTGGGCAACGATATGAAAATTTGATATCAATATTGTACATGTGTTTTGATTTCGATAATATCGAATTCTTCCAAAATACAGAAGCACCACAGTGGTGCTTTAATGTCTGAGTTAAGATAGTAAAGGTATTGTCATAATGCACACTCCACCTACATTATCCAGGTAACTCCTATTATATATTTCCCCTGCAGCTTGCTCTCATAGTAGCAACACTTTATTTATTAATATATATATATATATATATATATATATATATATATATCGTAAAGGATTTTACTTGTTTTAAAGGTTTGTAGCCCCTTTTAACAGACCCAGACACAGAACTGTAGTTTATAAATAGCACTTTCGTGCAGTATTTATTATTTACAGAAATACTAAGACAATAATCAAAACAAAACAAAACAAAATAAACACCTAACTCAGTTTTGGAGCGCTAACTAAACTTTTTTTCTTTTACAGCACTAACTACAATCGGACGGCTAAGCCGTTTACCGGTTAAAAAAAAAACACTTTTTACTTCACACAAACGAATAGGTTTTCACTCTACCTTCTTGGAAGCCACACAGGTTGCACTGACAGCCTCTCCCTTCACACAGACTGGAGACGGCCCTGAACACACATTTTCCTTCTCGTATATACCTCCCTGCTAAATTGCAGACAGGCAACACTAATTAAACTCAAACTAATTAACAGGTAGTCAATTAAATAAATTAAACAAATTACCCCTGTGGTTGTGCGTGTATATATATATATATATATATCTATATATAAATAAATTGTGGAAGGTTAGAACAGAGCCATGCACGTGGATAAATAAATGTATTGTTTTGGTTTTAGAACTGGTGTATTTAATGAATGGTTTGTGGAGATTGATTTAAAAAGTATTGTTTGGGGTTAAAAAGACGGGTGAATGTCTTTTAATGTAAATGTATTATTGTACAGTTAAATGTGGTCTGGCAGAGGTGATTGTTAGCAGAGGTGACTGTCAGACATCTCGTGAAAATGCGCGGTCGGCAGCTGGTGGTTATTGATAAATTGGCCGTCGGCCACACAGAGTAAAAACTCTTGTGCAGTATGTGACCATCTCCAGATTGGTTGGTTAATGTATTGCTAATCTGGAGATGTGCACATGTATAAAAACCCGCAGCTTTTGTTGTTCGGGGATGGGTGTACAGAGAGGAGATACGTGAGAGTGAGAGAAACGGAAGTAAAATGAAAATATAACAATTGCTACTTGTGCTGGAAGGACGGTACTTGTTTTGTAAAAGTGGCTGGGTGCCTGTCTCGTTGTTTTGGCCATTGTGCATTTTTGTTTGGTGTCAGTGTGCGAGGTGCGTTTTTTTAATTCTGTTTATTGGTTTTGTTAAGTAAAGAAATTAACACATAATGACTTACAAAATAACAAAGGCAATATACATATTTCAAATAATAATATAATACATAAAGCATTGTGAAATCATTTATCATTTAAATTTGCCAGGATTGTTTTTTTAATTTTTTCAATCTTTAGATGCTGCAAAAGGTCCCTCAGCCACTGAGCATGTGTGGGCAGGGCAGCTTGTTTGTGAGATGCGTTTATGTTTAAATATTTATTTTGCTCTGTGAGCGTTGTTTTTGTTTAACCTTTGTTTAAATAAATACGCGCACCAGTGCTTTTCACCCACAAGTACCTGTGTGTCAGCTTCCTCATCTTGGGACGGCACAACAGTTGTACTCAAAAGTTTACATACCCCAATGAAAATTAATAATTTCTAGAAATTTCGTGAAAACAAAGAATTATAAGATAAATCTTTTGTAGCAAAAGTTTTGCTGTTGTGGATGTGGATTGTTGTCGTGTTGGAACATCCAGTTATGCTTTAAACCAAGTTTTGCAGCGGAGGGTTTCAGATGATTGGCCAATATCTTTTGGTATGCTATTGAATCAATTTTACCATGTATTGGTACTAAATTTCCTGTGCCATTAGAGGACAAACAGTCCCATAGAAGGATATTACCACCTCCATGCTTGACAGTAGGCATGGTGTTCTTTGTACGCCTCACCAGACTTTCTCCAAATGTACCGACTATCAGGGTGACCAAATAGCTCGATTTTTGTTTCATCACTCCACAAAACCTTTGACCAGAACTCATATCCATCATTCAAATGACGTTTTGCAAACTTTGAGCGATTGTCTTTGTGACTTTTTCCTTGGCCTGTGACCATTGAGACCTTCACCATGCAATACTCGACCTATGGTTGAAATGGAAACCCCAGTCCCACTTGCAGCTAATTCACTTTAAATATCTTTGGCAGTCAATCTCGGATTGTTATTAACCTTCCTCACAATTCTTCTACTTGTTCTTGGTGAAAGAACCTTCTTTCTTCCAGACTGAGGAAATGTTGTGACAGTAACATGAGTCTTGTACTTCTTGATAATAGAAACAATATACAAATACAAAAAGTACATTCAAAACACCTACGTGTTTCTTTTTAGCAGTATTGGCAATAAAAAGCACGTCTCTGCAAGCTTTCCCTATGTCTCCAGTTTCGTTATGCTGAAAAATGTATCCGTTCTTCCATTTAAAAATAAATCCATTACAGCATAGCAAATTGATATTAAAATGCAAACTTCAAGAAAACTGCATAGTAGTAAGAAACACCATGTTTATTTCACCAAAAGCTCTTACGTTTCATTGAAAAACTTATTGATGAAGCAAAAATGTTTTTAAAAAAAACCTGATATTGCAATATGGAAATTATTATTGATATCAAACAATATCAATAGCATCAATATTTCGATATTTGTGCCTATTACTAATATATCTATCTATGTATCTATATTATGGCTGCTCTAGTGCACTGGGGTTTGAGATCTGTCCTCTAAATCACTGCAGGAAGAGCAATAAAGGCTTTTCTGCTCCATATCACATCATGGATTGTTATTACTGTGATACCTGTTTGACAATGTGGGCAATAATCCTTACACTATCAGTGCACTAGAGCGGCCATTTTGAAAAACACTTTGAAACAGACTTTAAAGTTATAAGTGTTATAAAGTTGTCAGGATGTTAACAATGAGAAGAAAAACTACAGCTACGTTATTTAAACAGTTGTAGCAACACGTGGGGAACGTGTAACGCTATGTTTCTGACCCTCGCCACTTACTCTTTAAGCTGTGTCCTCAAAGTTTTTTCTGAGAATTAATTGAATCACTTGCACCTTTAATTGTTTGCCAACCTGTTACTAAATACATTTAACATGCATTATAAAATGGTTTGGGAGATATCTGTGTCCTGATTGGCTAATAGGCATTCTAAGCCATTGAATTATTACAGTACAAGCAATGGGTAAAAACAAGTCCCAGCAACTTATTACAAACAGATATTATTGCACCGAGCGTTTAAAAAAATAATTGTGAATTGGCCGTCATATTTTCCCCAATAAAAACAAAATAATAATAAAATGTCAGGCTTCCTCCATGTAAATGTTAACTTGTTTGGTGACTCCAATGTCCACACATTCCTGGAGGATTTACACCGCAACAGTTCAGTAACAGAACCGACTTTAATCATTTTTAAAAAAAGGTCAGGAAAAAAAAATTAATACAATTGAAGCCAATCTATCCCATACTTACACTAATCATTGTTATCCAATGCTTCTCTGAAGGTTACAGAAATAACGAGTATATTAAAAAGCTATTGGGCAGCAGCTGAGAAACACAGGAAATCCTGGAGTTACATCCTCTCTTGAGTACCGTCATCAACTCATAAACAAAAAGGCAGAAACAAACTCCCCTACTCACCAGTGCCACCTACTCCACAATCTGTCCAACTGTGTAACAAACCATTCCATTTCGAAAACTGTACATTCCCTGGTACATTCCCTGGTACTTGGCCTATGGCCTTGTGCCTTATTACGCCCCTGAGTGTGCGGTTATTCTAGCATAACCAACACCCTGTCGTGTCTTATTGCTTACTTAATCATTTTAGGAAAGGCAACACTGTAGGTTGGAAATGTAACAGTGATTCAACACTGCCCCTAAGCCAACTATAAATTGAAGTATCAGATTCAATAACTACAAAGCAATTACTGCTGCACATGATTCTGAAACATTAAAGGGCAGCATCCATTAGACATTCAAGGGGATATACCATAGAGTGGTGTGTGTGCATGTGTGCGTGCCAGGTAGGATAGGGTGGTGGGTCTGTTTTTGTGTTATGGCAGTATACCGCAATATACATACAGTAAAAGCAGTCTTTCCAAAAGCTTCTTCCAAAACATCACAGAACTGCTGCTGACAGTGCAGATAAGAGACGTGGTCCTGAAGATTAAACTCAAACAAGATACCCTAAACTTAATTCAGTATTAGCAGCCTGGAGATCAGATTGATTTTCTATCAGTGCGTTCTAGACTGATGTTATCTTAGCCCCCTATTTTGGAGGAAAGCACATACTTCCAGTTTCTGAAATAACATATTGTCTGAAATAATAAAATATGTTACAAACAAGTATAACAAAACATTGCATCCCTTGTATGTCTAATTAAAAGATCCAAAGACATTCCTGCGGCAATCATTTAAAACAATAAATTGTTGGCACAATGTTTTCATGAGTGATGAGTGTGGCAAATAGCTGTTATTCAGTTGCTTCTGAGTCATGAAATTACGAAGCCATGACTTTAGTCTTCAAAGAGCACTGAAGCTCCAGTCAGATGGGAGCCTGGATACAGGATCGGATCCCTTTAGTACAACCGGCCCCTGAGGCAGTGTTGAGTGCTAGAGTGAGTGTGGTGTAATGTACAGAACTGTGCAAAAGTTTTAGGCAGGTGTGAAAAAATGCTGTAAAGTAAGAATGCTTTCAAAAATAGACATGTTAATAGTTTATATTTATCAATTAACAAAATGCAAAGTGAGTGAACAGAAGAAAAATCTACATCAAATCAATATTTGGTGTGACCACCCTTTGCCTTCAAAACAGCATCAATTCTTCTAGGTACACTTGCACAGTTTTTGAAGGAACTAGGCAGGTAGGTTGGCCCAAACATCTTGGAGAACTAACCACAGTTCTTCTGTGGATTTAGGCAGCCTCAGTTGCTTCTCTCTCTTCATGTAATCCCAGACAGAATCGATGTTGAGATCAGGGCTCTGTGGGGGCCATACCATCACTTCCAGGACTCCTTGTTCTTCTTTACGTTGAAGATAGTTCTTAATGACTTTCGCTGTATGTTTGGGGTCGTTGTCATGCTGTAGAATAAATTTGGGGCCAATCAGATGCCTCCCTGATGGTATTGCATGATGGATAAGTATCTGCCTGTACTTCTCAGCATTGAGGAGACCATTAATTCTGACCAAATCCCCAACTCCATTTGCAGAAATGCAGCCCCAAACTTGCAAGGAACCTCCACCATGCTTCACTGTTGCCTGCAGACACTCATTTGTGTACTGCTCTCCAGCCCTTCGGCGAACAAACTGCCTTCTGCTACAGCCAAATATTTCAAATTTTGACTCATCAGTCCAGAGCACCTGCTGCCATTTTTCTGCACCCCAGTTCCTGTGTTTTGGTGCATAGTTGAGTCGCTTGGCCTTGTTTCCACGTCGGAGGTATGGCTTTTTGGCCGCAAGTCTTCCATGAAGGCCACTTCTGACCAGACTTCTCCGGACAGTAGATGGGTGTACCAGGGTCCCACTGTTTTCTGCTAATTGTGAGCTGATGACACTGCTGGACATCTTCCGATTGCGAAGGGAAGTAAGCATGATGTGTCTTTCATCTGCTGCAGTAAGTTTCCTTGGCCGACCACTGCGTCTACGGTCCTCAACGCTGCCCGTTTCTTTGTACTTCTTCAAAAGAGCTTGGACAGCACATCTGGAAACCCCTGTCTGCCTTGAAATTTCTGCCTGGGAGAGACCTTGCTGATGCAGTATAACTACCTTGTGTCTTGTTGCTGTGCTCAGTCTTGCCATGGTGTATGACTTTTGACAGTAAACTGTCTTCAGCAACCTCACCTTGTTAGCTGAGTTTGGCTGTTCCTCACCCAGTTTTATTCCTCCTACACAGCTATTTCTGTTTCAGTTAATGATTGTGTTTCAACCTACATATTGAATTGATGATCATTAGCACCTGTTTGGTATAATTGTTTAATCATACACCTGACTATATGCCTACAAAATCCCTGACTTTGTGCAAGTGTACCTAGAAGAATTGATGCTGTTTTGAAGGCAAAGGGTGGTCACACCAAATATGGATTTGATTTAGATTTTTCTTCTGTTCACTCACTTTGCATTTAGTTAATTGATAAATATAATCTATTAACATGTCTATTTTTGAAAGCATTCTTACTTTACAGCATTTTTTCACACCTGCCTAAAACTTTTGCACAGTACTGTAGATTTATGTAGACAATTGAAATATTTTAGATAAATACAGTGATGCTGTTCCAATGATGCTAGTACTGTATTGGTATAAGAAAGGGGTGTTTTTAAAAGTATTTTCAGCTTCCATCCACTTAAAATATGCAGATGTAGCTTGAACCTCAAACCGCAGTGTGAGTTGCAAACTTTAAACGTGTTCCTGTTTACAGATAAGAACTCAACTTTACTATGATGAATACAATAATGTTCGTTATGGTAATTGTTTATTAATTAGTTTAAAAATGTTTAGTAAAATGTGACCAAGAGTGAGTTTTTGGAACATTAATAAATAGAGATGTGAGAGTATATGCTATATGTTTAAACACGCAGAATAATTTAGAATCAGTAATATATTGTGATTAAGTTATTGGCAATGTATTTAGTTGTTATTGATGTCTATGTTTATTTGCACAAAGGTCATTTTACTGTTTCAATTTAAAATGAAAAGTTAAACTAAGTAGACAGAAACCTCAGTGTGGTAACATTAGTAAATAACACAAGCTCTGGTGAATTACAAACTTGAACCATTTTCCTGTGTTTTGGATACAGCAACCTAGTGCATCCTCCTCTATCTTTGTCCATCCGTTTGCCATTTTCCTCAACATTACTGTGATCTCAGGCTATATACAAATTTGTCAGCTGGGGTCTTTAAACTATGCGTCACGTATGTTCACTTCTCATTGGTCAGTTTTCCTAGTTAAGGTGTGTGCAGCTCCAGGATCGGAACAACATTACGGATCAGTATAGCCTGATCCAGATCCTCGTAGTAAAACACCATCTCATGATCCGGCTCCAGTGATCCTGGATCCAATCCCATTTTTCCCATTGACTTCTATACTGTAGTGATTATACCAATACAGTATCGTGAAATAAGTTTTAGTACTCCTGCAATGTGAGGGGGACATTTCCTCATCATTGAAAAAGTGAGGGGGACATGTCCCCCACGTCCCCCATGTAAATTACACCTATGCAATAAATGTATATTTGAGCATATTATTTGACTTTAAAAAACAAAACATTTATGCCATCTACAGATTTGTAGATGTAGAAAATCCTATTGCTGCATGTGGGTTTTCACACTTTCATTGGGGACAAAAGTACTTTTTTCAAATCTCATTTCAGAAATTCAGCTTTTGGAATTGAAAAGGTTGAATAGAATATTTTTGTGAAAGTAGAATGGTGCAGTACATAATGATCTGAGCAGCATTAATGAGAGCACACATGTAGATGAAATAAACTTCCTTTAAGTTTCTGTTCTACATATGTTGAATCTATTTCATCAATAATATCTCAGTATTTTCATCAATTATATATATATATATATATATATATATATATATATATATATATATATATATATATATATATATATATATATATATATATATATATATATATAAAGCCACAATTTGGAATATGCAAATATTTGTAATGTTGTTTTTTTTTTAAAACTGCTAAAGAAAAAATCCTGTGCTGCAGCTCAGTGTCACACCAATCATGTTGCTGCAACCAAGCCATGTGACCTGCATAAAAAAACAGAGTATAAAAAACAAGAAATCAGAAACTTTGGCTATTAAGATGTACAAAAAATGATTTTAAAACCTTGGTTAGAGCTCCTTAACTAGTGTTACAATTGAAAAGTTAAAATATATTAAATCTTTGGTATTTTACATTGTACAGTAGGTCACTGTAAAGTTACAGTTACAGAACGCCCAGCACAGCCTAGAAAATTAGCAGATGAAGTATTTTGCTTTAAAACAAACTCTCTACACAGCACCAGATAATTACAAACATTAGGTTTTTAATTATCTTCAAAGTGTTCTTTCCAGACAGCACATGAGGAGGTGTTCTTGCCTCTTACACACCACTAGAATACAATTCATGTAAACCTGCACAGATTATATTTGGCTTTTCTTTAGAAATACATGTCTGTCAGCAGTTTCGAACAATAAATGTTCTCTTTAAAAAGGGGGAGTTATTTAGGAAATCATTGTAATTATAACTTGATTGTCCAGTTGTATTTTAAGGAGTTCCCTGGACTGTCCAGCTGAGGCACAGTATTTTATCGATAAGGTTTTGGGGTCTTGCTTTAACCGTTACACAATCATGTTGGTCTTGTTTTTATTTTGTGCTTTAATGTTCACGCTAGGCTTCTCTCCAGACAGGCGCCACTGCTTTGTTTTTCGCTGCACAGCAAGGGAACAATGACATTGTGAAGCTTCTTTTTGAGTTTGGAGCATCAACCGAATTCCAAACCAAAGTAAGTCAATGACTGCGTAAATTACTCTCCTTAAATGTGTTTAACAGTGCGGTGGGAGAAAATGCTGAATATACAGTATTATTGTACCTGATTATTTCTGTGTTTTAAAATGAACTACTGTATTAGTCAATTGGCTGTAGAAATCACTATATGTGTGTTTTTCAGTGTGAGGGTCAACTGTGCTGAATTGGCAAAAAGCAGCCTTTTGTACAATAGAGTGCTTTTGCCACTACTGTAATATTTTCTTGCCTGGGACAGCTTTAGTCATTCTTTGAGTAAGGGTTTTGTTGCATCCATGCGACAAAACCCTTAATCCTTGTGAAAAGCCTAAATGGTAGTGTTGTATATTTCTAGGATGGGGGTACTGCGCTCTCAGCAGCCTGTCAGTATGGACACTCGAAAGTGGTGGAAACCCTGCTGAAGAATGGCTCTAATGTTCATGACCAGCTACATGTAAGTGTTTTTTGTGTCTTCATTAGTATATGTCATTCTCTTGCTTACATACTCTGCTGTACATGCTAGCCTACATTTTCAAAGGTGACGAAACTAAAAGTTTTTGAAGATTAGATGGTGGTCTGTTGTAATGGCAATTTTCAAAAGGACAAATCAGTTTCACTTTGACCAGTTTGAGGAACAATAACAATTCGCCATTTTGACTTTTATTTCCCCTGCACTCATAGCTGTTATTGCCAACATGGACCACAATCCAATATGTTGATTTGCAGGAGTGTTAGATACAAAGGTGTGTGACCAATCAAATAACAGAAATACACACTACAAAAATACTAACACAAAAGCTTCAACAATGAATCATTTTCATCACAAAATAATACTGTTATAGGTTTATGATTTAGTCATGGTAATTTATTCAATTGAAGATACTGTATGTTTCCATGTTATTAATAGTAACCGTCGTCAACCGCTTTCTGTTTTCAAGGATAGTGCAACTGCTCTATTCCTTGCTGCGCAAGAAGGTCATGTGACTGTAATTCGTCAGCTTATGTCATCAGGTGCCAGGGTAAACCAGCCAAGGGAGGTAAGGAGGTTCAATAAATAAGCTTTTACATTTTACAGAAATAACTCATTACATTGCATCTGCTTTAAAGGTGTGGTTACAGAAGTTATTGGGCATGAATTCCACTTCCCTTTCCTTTATTACCCTCAGTACATGTCCACTGCTCCCCTCATCATTGTGCCAACCCTGCCTATCATGCTCATGCAATATATATATACGTATATATCATTTCCTGTTAGTTTTATATCATAATAAATACTTGCATTCATATTTGAATTGTTTATGAATTGTTTATGAATTGTTTTGAATTGTTTGGCGCAGAAAAGAGGCTGTGTACATGGGGAGGCTTTCCACAAACCGTTTCACAAAGCAGCTTCTTAACCTCTGTACAAAAGGATGAATCCCCCTGGACAGGTGTTTATTTTTGATCACATATCCTAGAACTGCGTCTCACCCATGGAGTCAGCAGTACCAGTAACATTTTTGTTGTTCTGCATTTCCAGGATGGGACTACTCCATTATGGATTGCTGCCCAGATGGGACACAGTGAAGTTGTGAGGGTTCTCTTACTCCGTGGTGCTGACCGAGATGCTGACAGAAAAGTAAGCTGGGCACCTATCTGTTCACCTTACCCAGAACTCCTCAAAGCTGTGCCTACAAGAGGGAAAAGTGATATGCACGCTGAGGCTAGCAGATAGACTTACTGCAACGCCTGTGTGTTTCAATGCAAGTGGCTTATGGTTATGTACGGGAGACTTCCAAGTGTGAAATCGATAATGTGTGAAAATAGATCCTATTATAAAATGTATTATTCAGCTGAGATTGTAATATTTCTCTTGAGATTTAAATTATTTGTGTCTGTGCATTGCACTGGTACTTGAGCATCCACCCATGGGGTATTTAACTGCAAATCTTAGAGCAATTGCACTATTTATATCAAATCTTGGATAAAAAGCCTTTTTTTCTGAATTACCACAATGTGATTGTTTTTTTTTAAAGGATGGCTCCACACCTTTGTTTAAAGCTGCATACAAAGGACACACGGATGTTATAGAGGAGCTGCTCAAATTCTCTCCATCGCTTAGCCTTCTAAAGGTAATGCTTTAACACAGGGGTCCACAAACGGCGGGACCGCGACATGATTTCAGGGGACAGTAGCACATACATGTCCTCTCCCAAACGACCCTGACAAAGCAATGTGCCCCAGACCAGGGGATCAATTCATTTATGAAGGCAGCATTGACGCCAGCTCATGTCCGCGCTAACAGTATATATGTAACACTGTGTACCATCAAAAAAATAAATAAATCAGTGCAGGATTTCTGCCAATGTAAGGTTTTACGGTAGAAGTTCTTGATATATTTTCTTCCCCTAACATAAATACAATAAAACATACCACTCCCGCATACCTTTACAGGCAGGTTTATGTTGCATTTGCAGTCAGACAGTGCAATGACACTGAACATAATGAAAGCAGTACTACTTCTACCAGTACAAACAAACAACCTCTCACAAGGTATCAAAAATCTAATTTCATGTGGGGGACCTCAACTCTGCTAGCCTCTACTATACATAGCGAGACTACAAGAGTTGAAAGGTCACATTATCAAGTGATTTGAACAAAATGAGGATGGCTATTCAGTCCCAGCACTGACGATTCTCTAGACAAACTCAGTGCACGCTCATGCTCAGAGACAGGTAAAGGCAGATTTAGAAGAAAATGGTTAGAACTCTTAAAAAAGGTTTCATCCCGTTTAATAAGCTGTATAGCAGGAACACAATAAACCAATTTCTATTCACGTTCCATCATTTTCCCTATGCCCATCTAAGGCCAATTGAAATGTATGCTAATTTGTGCACTATGCAATTGTAGCATCGCTAAAATTGATTGCATCTAAACGTAAAGTGTCACCTGAATTGATGTGCTTCGTGTGTATCATTCAATATATTTTATTTATTTTTCAGGATTTCTGCCTCGGTTATTGCTTCTGTATTTTTTTTACATTAATTTAATGGTAAATGTTTTACGTTAGTGAATGTTACTATACAATCCTGAACATTACTAACTCTTTAAAGATGCATGGTGGAGTCCACTGCGGACCGCGGATGTGAGCTCCCGGGGGGGGAGGGGGGCTTAGGTCGGTCAGGATGTCCTCGGCTCACTGCGCACCAGCGACCCCTGTAGACTGTAAAAAAGAGTAAAAAAAAATAACGGTCGGCTTACAGCACACACTTCGGAGGACAACATGTGTTTGTGCTTCACCGCTTCCGAGTCAGCGCAGGGGTGGTAGTGGTGAACTGAGCTTAAAAATACAATTGGATATGTCAAATTGGGAGAAAAGCGGGGTAAAATTAATTGACACCTACTAAATTAAAAAAAAAATGCATGGTAGCTAATACAGTTGTACTTTGTTTCTTTTTCATACACAGAATGGGTCCACAGTTCTCCATGCTGCAGTAATGGGAGGAAATGTAAGATCAGTGGTACTGCTGCTAGGAGCTGGTGCTGACCCTACACTAAGAAATAAGGTATCCTGTTGGCTCCCAATCCTCAGGGTGTGAAGTGTGTTGTGCCCCCACATTTGGGAGTGTACAGCACCTAGAAATGTTTTAAATATGTATATACATTGGTGCCTAAAAGTATTGACAACCTTTTATCTTTTCTAATGCTCAATGATATGAATAACTGTTGTGTAAATATGAATGTAAAACTCTTACCTTTTCAGTTTGTACCCTTATAGTATTTAAGCTTTCCTATTAGGGAAGCTTGTATGAGTTTGCACCTACTAATGAAATATATTAGCTGCCAACTTCATATTCTCAGTTTTATGGAAACCCTAATGGCACCCTTCACTTTGACCTGTGAAGGTTTATGCATACTACAATAGAAATCATAATAGATGCTAGTTAAGTGCCTATAGTAGGATCCAAATTTCACAGAAGTTCTGCTTTACTCTTCATGTTAATTGAAAAGTTTCTTCAATGTATCGCCCCAAATCTGTCACAGTATTTAAGAGTTTGTCATTGCCATCACCGCAACTACTGCTGTTAATATCTCAGAAACCAAACCTCAAATTGTCATTTTCATGTAACGCCTTGTGTACCCTTCACTTTGACCTAAGGGGATGCAATATTGGGGTCATGTGGTTTTTTGGTTTCCGGATGATAAGGACCTCCGTTCTGGATAATGGCTTAATACTGGGTACACATATACAATCTTTGATTCCTTAGGTTAAAGTAAAGTGATTTGTTTTTTTAAAGCAAAAGAAAATCTGTGAAATAAAAAAAAAAAAAAGTTTAACCATTTGTTTATAAAAGATATTGATTATATATATATATATATATATATATATATATATATATATATATATATATATAGGTATATAGGTATAATTTTTACATTGATATTCAGATGGTTTACACAGTAGTTCTTGCCATATTTATTTACCATATTATATTTTTGTAAAGGAACATACATGTTTGCTATAGCTATTGCTTCTTTCAAAACTGCACGTGATAGCTATATGGTGAATGAAAGTATGATTTATATAACTATTTAATTTGCTTTTGTCTACATATTAGGTAAATGTGGAATATTTCTCCCTATTTACAAAATAAATATTACAACTATTACCTTCTAACATCTTGTTTTCCTTACTCCAGGTTATCAAAATAGTCAAGGCTGCTACTTAATTTGATTCTATTGATGACCACAAGGGGGTGCTGATTTTTATTTGTTAAAAGTTAATGAAAAGATGAATGAAAGAGACTCTGGTACTGCTAATCATCTCTCTTTTTGTCTCACAGTTTTTTTTTTTTTTATTTATTAAATACTGTCCTTTTTTATTTTCAGAATAATGAACTACCAGCAGATCTTACAAAAAATCAACGGATTCTTAGAGTTTTATGGACTAAAGACACAAATAGAAACAGCTGAAGATCCCAATGCAGAGTCTTCTTCAATGGGCTCTGTAATCCATGAAAAGCACTGGCTGTCTTTTTAGAAGTCACTAGAAACCAAAAGATGGCTTTTTCAGGCGGCAACAACACAAAGAAGATTCTGGAGCTTGCTATGAATAAAAAAGAACTTTGTTTGCAAAACACTAATAGCCATAAGGATAACAAAAATCCGGAAAGTAACAAACATGCTAGGGTCTGTTCAGTGTATCTAAACAATAGTATATCTAAATACCCTTTATAAAAGTTTCACTGTTATAGCTTGGTCTGTCAAAGTCCCCTTCTTTTAATGATTGAAACAATGGCGATATTTAGATTCACCACCATTTAGATCAATGAAATAGACCTCACATTGTGTGATATGCAGCAAAATCAGCTTTCCAAAAGTTAGGAGTCGTTTGTTCTCTTTATTTGAGGAGCGATCATAATTAATTATGCTGCAATTTTTTTTTTTTTTTAATAACCTCCTTTTTCCCGGTGCTGTACATTTCTAAATCTTTTAGAAATTCTTGCTGCATTTATAATTAACGTGTGTCTGTTTGCTAAGTAAAACACTGAACATAACCCAAGATTTCTGAAACGGCTGTGCTTTGAAAAGGAAAATTACATAACATATGCAAAGGATGACGACACCTCTGTGCTTGCTATATAATCTTTTTTTTATGATTGTAACTGTGGCATTATATTAATAACACATTTGTCTTAAAGTGTTTTTTGTTTTTACTAACATTTTTGTTGTTGTTATGGGAATGGCCAACAATATTATTATTCATTATATTTATATATGGCTGACTTACGAAGATGTTAATTTTAGTTGATAACTTTACTCACTGTGATGCCCGCCTTGAGAAACAGTTTGTCCCATCTTCAATGAGGACAGTTAAGCTACATTTATTGACCCATACAACCATGATTTATTAATAACTATGGACATATTGAATCAACTCACACCACTCAAAGGTATCCTGCCATAAAAGCTCAGTCACCTTGTAGGTGTTTACTGTTCCTTAAAATGTTATATGCAATACAAAAACTGCATTTGGAATACTTCTGTTTTGCTTGTAATAGTGCTTACTGTATGTCACAGTTTGCTTCCTTATAAAGGGCACAGAAGTCTAAACTACAGTTGTTGTACTCAGCAGTATTTCATATTGCGACTACATAAATTATTGCAATGTACTGTATTAAACTACTGTAAAATACAGTTACTACGGCAGTGCTGTTTGTACTCCAATGAATATTTTACAGTATTTGCTATGGCTAATACAGTTAATAAATAAACTGCTGTAAACTGTAGTAAAAACTGCACTGCTGCACTAAACGGGGATGTAGTACTTTCAACCAGTAGTACATATGAAAACAGAAAGCAGTTTTTACTACAGTACACAGGTTTACAGCTGTGAAGTTGAATATTGTCATAAACTATAACTACTATGCTGATTTACTACAAGGTACTCCATTTCATTAACCAACAGTACTTACAATACAGCACTCATTTTTGCAGGATTTTACAATGCTACTGTAAATGGCAACATTGACTGCAAAAAAATTGGTCTAGTGAATATTTTTGTTGTGTGCTTGTTTTTAAATGTAAGAGATTTTTCGAATACACCTTTGCCGAGCTGTTGTTGGAGGACAGCTGTTTTGCACGCTTCAGTGAGGTGTGTGCTGTAAAGAGAGACTAAGCTAAACGCTGGGAGGTGTCCGGTTGTAGCTGTGTAATTGGGGTAGATGTATCAATAGTAGCTTTACACAGAAGATAGGCCTCATTGTACAATACACACAGTGATCCCATTCAAAAACCCCACCCTGCACCTACAATCCAGAACAGAATTGCTGTCATTTACAGTATCACACCCCTTTACACCACGTTTCCCTGTTTAAATCTTAAAGGGGAGCACTGCTGTTAAATTAATCCTGTCTCACAGTGTCTTTTTGTGGCTATTTGTATTCTATTTTATGTAAAGTCTCAAGTGGCCAGTACTGGACTATAGCTGTGGAATGTTATTATACTACATAACTACCACAAACATTGCAAAGAAATGATGCCATAACGAAGTGAGACCAGTTAGGCGACCCAGTTTCAGGAAGTTTTTTTTTTTTTTTTTCTTGTAACAGGTCCTATCCTGATAAGATACAGAGCTAAAGACTGCAATGCAATACAACTGCAACTCAGAAATGTTATAAGGTACACAAGTGTAAAGACATAGCAAAGTGTTGTAATGCATGGTGAAGCATATGCATAAGTGTAGCAACTAATAGAGCAGTACTATAATGCATGGGGGAACACAAAGTAAATCAATAGTTTATGCATGTGAAATGTTTATAAAGATAAGCAGCAGAAGACAGTGCACTTGTTATACCACTAGGGGGTAGTATAGCATTAGGAGTAAAAAAATATATATCATTGGCATCAGCATAAACTGCCTTGTTTAAAAATGTTTTGTTTGTAGTACTTGTCATTTGGAATAATGATAACCAGGGAAAGCAATTCAAGACTCCTTTGAAATGCATGCTGCTGTAGAAGTCTACACCCTTATAAATATGTACTGTGGTATACCATGAATGAAGTTTAGCAAATGGCAGGAAAGCACAGGCAATAATAAAAAAAATCAGACAAGCATGGTAAATCATTAGTTAACTATTACAAAGCTGAGATTGAAAATTAATTGATTTATGGTAAATATTTATCAATAATAGGTCCACCAAGGTGAAGCATCTTTTATCAACTTTTTGAAAATTGACAGTTAATATGATTTCATTGTGAGCATAGTGTAGAGAGGCAGACAGTGCACTCGCTGCAACGCTGTCTACTGGAAGACAGTGCAGCGGGATGTGGCTGACCTTTGGCGGTACATAATTCATAACTAAAACATATTTGCTACAGTGAATGCAGCATGTCAACATACAATTAACAACGTAATAACAGTGTAAAACTATACATGTGCCTTTTAGCAAACAACATTATATCTATCTATCTATATATATATCTATATATCTATATATATATATATATATCTATATATATATATATATATATATATATATACACACACATACACATACACATACACACACACTACATACAAATTTTAAACATAAATCTTGTTTCAGTGCGTAGAAGACTAGGGGTTTAATAATTTATTGTGGCAGGTGGTACTCAATTCAGATATATACATACCTTTTTTTTACTGTCTCCCCTGTAGAGCAAGCGAGCGGGGGAGCTTGTTAGTGAACATTTACTTAAGGTAATAATACATTACAATTGGCAATCTAAAATATTGGGAGTTTCTTGAGTCTCATCGGGAGACGGGAGAATCATGCTGGAAATCGGGAGACTTGGGAGGTATGTTAAATTAAGCTATATTCCATTTGGACTTGGAGACACAAGGCTCTGGGCCTCACCTTCAATTTCATTAAAAATCACGCTCCCACTGTGCATCGAAGACCTGGTTTTCTCTATATATCTTTTATGATAAAAGACAGAAGAATCTGCGCCTGATTTGAATTGTAAAAGCTCTGTGTCGTGCTGAATTTTGCACTATTTTGAGACATGCGCGCGTTACTGTGTTTTTTTTTATTTTGTCGGTGTGATTCTATACACGTCTTTAGTGTGACGTCACATCCGCGGCGATTGTTGCTAGGTGGTTCCAAACAGACGAGTCTTTAAATTACAAGTTGTTAGTGTTTTAAAACATCTGTACATTTGTATAGTAAGGGGTCATATTTTAATATAAATCAAAGTATAGGTAGTAAACAGCATGGTGAAGTGTTTTGCGGCAGACTACAACCACCATTCAGAAAGAGAAAACTGAACAAATTCAGCCATCCCAGATTTTATGGTGACCTTAATCATTCAGACACAATTAATATTGTTACTAATTATATATCTAGTTTAAAGTCTGTCAATTTAGCGGGAAAGCCTTTATTATTATTATCATCATTATTATTATTATTATTATTATTATTATTATTATTATTATTATTATTATTATTATTATTATTGCATAAACACAAAAATATAACAAGAATACACAACAAGAGGAATTATTTTATAAAATATCTAAAGAAATGACTCAGTGTTCTCATAATATAGTGCTGCATATCATTCCAAAATAACTTTGTATAAATACATTGATAAAATAAATGAAATCTAGTTTATCTTTCCATATTACAAAACACACAATTGTAATCTATTTTCAGTTTAAATCTAGCCAGGAGATGTTTTACAGGATAAATCCTATGAGCAATCTTAAACCTCTTTAACATTGTTGATGAGACAATACCTATTGGGGACCTTCCAAACTTTCTTCCTATTTAAATGCTCAAATAATGCACGCCAATAAAATCTTGTCGAATGAATCTTACTATCATTACATAAATTCCTAATGACCAGTTAGCAACCACTTCCAAGGAAGTGAGTGTCAGTGACGAAAGCACTAAAGACGCGCATTGAGTACCCTTGTCAAACAAACCACGTGTGATATTGTGATGTTTGCTAGTTCAACTCCCCTGTGTGACGGGAAGTCTGATGCAGGAGGAGGAGTGAACCACGGCGTTTGATCGGGCGATTGAGGAAAGGGAGGAGAAACAGGAGGGGGCTACACAGGCACGCAGGAAACCGATCGTAGAGTAGGCGCCGGTTACACGCGAAGAGACTAGTCCTCTTTACAACAATAGGTTTAACATTATTCACTTAAAACAACAATTTAAATTGACCAGAGTAAAATGGGGAGAGGTCCGTGGAGGAATCATGTGAAATGGATTTGCCTTTTAATAATTTCTATGCAAGCATCCTACCATTGGGTAAGTCATTTTCTACTATAATTCTCAATGAGAATTACACTGTTATTATTATTATTATTATTATTATTATTATTATTATTATTATTATTATTATTATTATTATTATTATTATAATACAGGAATTGTGGACTTTCTTTTTTTTTACAGGACTTGTTTTCGACAAAAATAATTACAGTTTTGGGTTATAATTCACAACAGGGACAAGAATACTGCCAAGGAAGTTTGGTTTGTGTTTTGTATTACTGATCTCAATCTGTTTGTGTAACATCTATATCTGTGTTATTGGTTGCTGCTTTTGCAACGCCACAAACACTCGGTTTGCTGATCTGTCATCATGTGAGAGCTCTATCTAGTTTGTGTGACAAACTCAGTGAAGGTAATGCTGGCTTTGCTTATAAACACTGAGAGGTGTAGCCTATGCACAGTCGAAACGATATTCTGTGTTTTTAGGTTATGATCGAGGATATAAATATTATATAAAACACATCAATAACGCAACCCATTACAGACTTAATTACTAAGCACATGGTTCTATAACTTTTGGCGTTTGAGAGTTTGTCTTCTGTGCTGTCAGTCAGCCATATATAAACCAAGTTGGAAGAATACAAGACCCCCCAAATCGGAGTTCAACTAGCAGAGTGGGATGGATTTCCAAATTTGAGACCGTCTTGAAAAATAAATTCACTGCGATATAATTAAATCAAAAACGTGTTTCAATGTGTATTGTAATTCAAATATATACAACCGTTTGGTTCTGTTGGGCTACATTTCGCAAAGATCTCAAGAGGAAAAAGGTGCGGCCCAGTCAAACTGTATCCCCACACAAACAAGGGTTAGAGTCTTCCTTATTACAAACGAATAAATACGAGAAGAACGGTAGATGATGATTATATTAATCAAATGTTTTGCACAATTTTTAATTGGAGCATTTTTGTTCTCAGCATTAATTTCTGCAAATTAAATACAGGCAATCTGTTGAATGACAGAAATCTACCCAAAATAAGTTTAGTTGTTTTTTTAACTAGTGTACTTTAAGTTAATAAACACGTTTATTTTACATGTACAGTAAGTTATTTCACATTAATGTTAGTCTTGTTTTTTGTATATTCAAATAAACATAATTCTGCTACACTATGGTGTAATATTCTAAGGAAGTAAATCCAATTGACTCCGTTTCCATTATATTTTCCCTTTTGGACCTTACAATTTGTGACTGTAAAGCCCTGCAGATCTTTTAAGTTTCAGAACTTTGAAGTTACAGACTGTCAATCAATGGCATCCATCCACATTTACTGTTAATGTGTCCAGTCAAGGATTATTATGCAAATTGGATCATTCATTCCTGCAGCACAAAGAACAGAACAGACTGACAATTTCTCAAAGGGTTTGCTTGGAATTACCCAAGGGACCTAACAACACCAAATAATTCAGGGATGGAAATAAGACTCCCATTGCATAGCAATTTGACCCATTCCTGGTTTTACTGTGAGTTTATCTAAGTTTGTTCGCTATTCCTATTTAAACTTGTAGTAAACTCTGGAATGGGTGAAACTGCTATGCAGTGGGAGTCTTATTTCAAGCCCTGTAATTCCAAGTGTCCCTCTCTGTGGTACACGTACTTGTGAACTGGACACATTTACACACATGGCAATAACACCCTCAGTAGCACAGTCCAATTAAGCAGAAGAAGGTTGCACCCAGGAAACCTTTGTCATTTGGTCTGAAAGTAGGCAAAAAAACAAAACAAAAAACTGTTCAGTTTCCACAGGTTTCAGTAACGTCTTCTTCTGAAACTCTTTCTGTTCACCCAGCACCCTGGCGTTGTTTACTTTCCTCAGGGCTCCACTCCATTGCAGGTACTTTCCACGGGCACATGACTATAGAGCAGGAGGGAACCTGTGCCACCCTCTATTCAGCTCGTTCAGTGTTTTTTTTGTTTTTTTTTGTTTTACTTTCAACCTTAACAAAAATGTTATCCAAAGTCCTTTTTTGCAATACTACTGAGGCTATTCACACCAATGCAGCTACATATAACTATTTTACAGACTTCAAACTCATTAATACAGTGACAGTATTAATTTCTACCACAGCAGTACGCTCATTTATTATTATTATTATTTATTTCTTAGCAGACGCCCTTATCCAGGGCGACTTACAATCGTAAGCAAATACATTTCAAGTGTCACATTTAGGCTGTAAACATGTCATGTTTGTGATTGTGAATTGAATCGGATTCCTGCCTCCTCCACTGACTATTTCTGAAGTATGTAGTTTCCAGTGAGAGTAACAAATGAGCAATGCTGCATGAAAAATATATTGCACGCCACTGCATTCACTTTTTGCACACACAATATAAGCCATATATAGGATACTGTACATCTTACAGTATCCCAAGATGAAACCAGAACTTATTGGTCAGAGAACCTAGTGATGGAGTGGAAACTGCAGCACACCAGAGAACCTAGCGATGGAGTGGGACGATTGAACTGCAGCACACCAAACAAAGTTCTATTGAGGCTTTTGTTTATTATAAAACAAATGGCAGCTTTGTGTTCCTCCGTTTCTCTCATTTAAATTCTATGGAAGCAGTGTTATTATGTTATCGTTTCAATGCAGCAGATTCCTGGTGATGATGATGGTCAGAATGTAGGGTGGCCGGGTATTAAAGCTGAAATATAAAGAATTAAAAAAGAAAAAAAAAAAATTGTGGCTCAGTCATCGACCCGCTCAAACAAGGTTTAGGGTCTTTCAGGAAGTGTCGGAGGCCACTGGGTTTGCAGATAGGAAGGAACTGTTTATTGTTACAATCCTATAAATAAGAGAAGAACGGTTGATGATTATATTACTCAAATGCTTTGCACAGAGCTTTTTTGTTCTCAACATTGATTGAATGCCAGAAATCTATCCAATACAACATTAGTTGTTTTTAACTAGTGTACAGTAGGTTAATAAACAAGGTGGCTCTTTAAGTTTATCTTGCATACACAGTACAGTATTTCATATTAATGTTAGTTTAGTTTTTTTTTGTATATTCCCAAAGAATTGCTATGTTGGAATACTTGAGAGAAGCTAAAACATTCAATTGTACTCGGTTTCCATCTTATTTTCCCTTCTGCAGCTGTTCGTTGTGATTTTAAAGCCCTGCAAATCTTTGAAGGTCAGACCCAGCATATTTCATATTCACTGATTTGCTGTGGATCCTTCATTGAGTTTTCTCCCTAAAACACTGAGAAGACTGCCACTGGAGCCAAATCTATTCAGAGTATCCATTCAGAAATCCATACAGCCATCTATCCAATCAGAAGTAAATAAAGCAATATAATATATCTTTGTCTTACATTTACATAAAATAACAAATACAATAATATACAGGAATGCTGTATATAAGATGGCTGTCAGTTGGACATGATTTGTAGTACTACTAAAAGAAACTTAGTAAAATGTTTTGATTGTTTGACAAACTCCTTGTCAATGTTTTCAAAGACCTAGTCGAAGCTGTCAAAGAATCTCAGCCAATCAATTTCCAAGTAGAGCAGTCATTATCCAGCAGTGGCGATTCCCTGTGTATTATAATCAACCTTCTTTTTGGTAAACTGCTCTCAGCTTCTGTTCTGGAGCATAATGGACACTGCGCGTCAGACATTAATGCTTAAATAAATGACATCATCCTAGGAGCATTGACCCAGAAAAAAAATGGTCTTGTCCATTTTGGCTTGTATCCAATACATCAGCAGTTCTGTCTTTTTTTTTTTGTTAATATTTTACAATGTTAACCTGTTTCCACCATGGGACACCTAGGATCTGTTTTTGCAAAGTATCAGAAACCCTTTGAAAGTGGAAAATGCAGACCATGAACCTACAGAGACTTGACATAAGTAAATAGATACAATAGGAACCATACATAGCACTGGCAAAATATAAGTGAGTTAATAGTTTGTGGTGCAGCCCTTTTGAGTTATGCAAAGCAGCAACGTACTTCCACATTATGTGGATGAGATCAGCAATCCTGGTCTGTGGGATTGCAGCCCATTCCTGGCACACAGTCTGTATTTGGGTCCCGGGAAGTGGGTTTACTGGCAAGCTTTCGCAGGGATCGGTTGAGGATAGCCCACACATGCTCAATGGGGTTCATGTCCAATAATTAGCCAGGCCATGACAGAGTTGTGATACCATGACTCGCTTTTTATCTTTGCGTTGTACGGGCGGTGTGAGCTAGGGCATCCATAAAAATACTGCCCTCTTTGGACATGTGACCATTTAGTATAGACAGGCAGACGGGAGAATGTTGATGTGTTGGGCAGAAGTTACAGTTCCTTCGCAGACCACCAGCTGTGACTGTCCACTGCCCGTACCACTCAAAGATGGAAAGGCATCAAGGCATCACAACCCTGTCTATTTAATCATAATTATAATTGTAACTTATATCAGTTAGACTGCATTGTTTCGTAAGTGTAAAAGCAGTATTCCAGATAACACTGTTGTTTTTCTATTAATTACATACAGTAGGGTTCAAAGTCAGTGATGCAGAGTGAGGGAGTATTTAACTTTAAATCAAATCTCCAGGTCCAGATTGGATTTTTCATACAGTGCTGGAGTGCAAGGAGACTGGGATGGAAACCAGTGGACCCAAAGAGAGCTTGAAAGTACAAATTAATTTATGCTTCCAGTGAAGTAACATACTGAAGGTCATGTGCTCTGATAAGACTAAAATGGGTTTGTAAAGTAAAGAGCAACACAATCTGCACATTAGGAAATGCCATTTTTAAAGACTCTGGGACACTTCAGTAATAAGGGCTTCTGAGCAATGGAAAGAACTACTGTTAGCTGTCTTTCAGAAATGTTAATACTTTTTTTTTTTTAATAGATGGCAACAATATACAGTGTTTAAGCATGATCATTATAACTGTGGTGTCTGATAAACTGCCGCCCAGGCTTATTTGTATATTTAGGACTAAGAACTGACTGCATTCATTTGCTAAGGCTAACACACAGTGAAAGAGAAGCACTGATGAAAGGCACATGTCTTTGGGTAATCAATCATCTGATTGTCACATGATGTGTGAATCGACTCCTCTTATTTGTTCCTATCTTTTTCTGACCTCTTGTAACCCTTGTTCTAGAATAAAGGGTAACATCACAGCTCTTCCTTAGTTTCCTTCCTTATTTAAGGCATGCTAAGAATAAACTTCAGACGCCTTAGTGTAGGCCGTGTAACCTTAAGTAAACTTTAAACATTCACTTTTTGTCAAAGTAGACATTGTGACCTTACCAGTGTTGGTGAAAATTTCTATCCGTAGTTGTCCAGACGACCACGATTTAAAGAAATAACACAAAAGCACATTGTGAGGGTGTTGAGTGTGTGCTTGATTTAAAAACGTCTTTGAAAACAGTGTCTTTGGTATTAGACAAATGTTGTGAATAAAATAGCACAATGTAGTGAAATATACATGCAGGGCTGTAGCTGGGGGAGAAATATGACTAATATTTTTTAAAATACAAGAAAAAAAAACAGGCAAAAAACTGGAACATCTAGAACATCAACACTGTGATTTTGTGACCTTGAAAAGGAAATGAAAAAAATGACCCAATCTTCTGCTTTATAATTCCACCCCCCCTGCCCCCCAAGCTACATGAAGGGCATATGCAGCATTGCTTAATATGTTCTTGCTAAAATGAGCTGGCGTTAACACTGTGTTAGATCCCAGTCAAGGTTTTGCCATTGGCAAATAAGCAAATAGACTGTTACAAAATATGGTTTGAACTGTGTGTTTGTCTGAGTTTCCTTTGTGTCCAGCAGCAATGCTAACTCTCAGTAAATCAAGTAAAAGACTTATGGCACTCACGACTACCTACATTTATGATATTTTGATAATGCTTGTTAATCATTGGTCCAGCCTTTGCATTGCACACATTCTGTTCTAGTACTAGCTATTGCTTCTCATGCTACAGGCTAACCCTCACAAAAAACTGTAACTGGTTTGTGTCTGTTTTTGATCTGACTGTTGGACTTCAGAAGGGACTGGGGATGGAATTTCATATTGTTGTATGATAAACTAAACTGTTTAATGGGTGTAGTTTAATGCTTTACAGAAACACAACAAGTTAAGGAAGCATATTGATGTTTGTGAAGGCACCATGTATTTGCATGTCAACCTTCTGTGCCTTTGGCTCAAGGTCTCGCCTCTCCTAATGTGGACTGCTGGGATGGCTTACAAAGAAAAGGCTGTAACTATGTGAATTTCCCCCAGAAATAAAATGGTGCCTTTTAAAAAGACAATGCCTTGAGAGATGATGTTGCAAGTTAAAAAGAGGTGGTTTAAAATCATTTCACTCAATGCTTTAACAAATGTATTATTGGAATGATGTAAATGTGCCTGTGTGCCTGTGCGCAGCAGGAGCACATGGATTGCATTAATAACGGGGCTCCGTGTAGATGAATACAATACGAAAGAACGCCCAGACTACCTCCTAGAAATACACAAGTACTGTACACTACATATTGTAATCCACCAGGCTTGAATCCAAAACACAGAGCTTTCTGTTTGCTTTTCATTATTTCCCCATTCTTTGGAGAATGTTTTGCACTGTATAGTAGTGAGTTTTCTTGTCGTTCCTGAACTGTATCCCCATGTCTCATTTCAGGTCCAGGCTCAGCATTGCGTGTGGTATGGAGAGTGCCAGACAGTCCCAAATACAGAGGAGAAGAAGTTTAACTGCAACTACACAGGGCCACCTCAGCCCTTGGTCCAGGAGGGTTATGAACTGGTGCAGGTAAGGAACTTTAGACATCCCCGCCTAACCCAAACCACAGAAGTGCTAAAACACACACACAAATGCACACACACACACGTGTAAGAAGTAGTGTGACGCTGTTAAGCATCTACATGAAGGCAGCATACAGTGTGTTCTCTTTAACCCTTTGCTACCTCAACTGCTTATGCTGTATCTCATTCACCATTTCAGATGGTGACGACTTTGGTTTTGCTCACAGAAAAAAAAAAAAAAACATTTTTAGTTTTAACAAGTTGAAAAATTCTGTTTTTACCTGCCACACAGTGTCTTAATACTACTGGACAGAGAACATTGTCATTTTCAGATTTGCAGTCTTGACACATTGGAGGATACAGACTTTTTTTCTTCTTCTGCAAACTAAACAATACTTTTTTATTTGTTACTGACTTGCGTCTTTATTTAATGCTTTGTATGCATGCATGCATGTACAAATCAGAAACATTTCTTTTTTTTTAAATGAGAATGATCTCACATTTTGTATTGCTGCAGTAAAACATTTCTTCTAAAGTTCTTTGTGTAATTTGCCTTGCATGTGGGACAACACCTCGTTCTTGCATGTGATTGTCGTCTTTGCTTTAGGCTACTGAATTGTGCATGCCGAGTAATGTTTCTTGCACACTTGTGCACAAGGAAGTCGAATGGAGCAAGAATGCGCTGCAGTGAAACACGCACCTACTGCTACTGAAGAATCTTAAGACCCCTTATTATCTATAGTAGTGTACATCCTTTATAGTGATTCAAACACAAAACTATACAATGGACACATGTTTTTTATAAGGTATGAAAAATCACTTGACAATAACATGACTGAAACCTTAATTCATTAGAATGCATTATGTTTTTGTATTTCTTGTAGGAACTGTGCCCAGATTTTTTGAATGGCACTGGCAATGTTAGTCTCTGTTGTGATGTTCAACAACTTAAGACCCTCAAAGGAAATCTTCAGCTTCCTCTCCAGTTTCTCTCCAGGTACCGTCACCCCAAAGGGAAGATAATGGGGGGTGATGCATATATTGCATTCCAGTTTAAAGCTGACTATACCCTCACCATACTTTCATTGATCATCTGATGGCAGAACCACTGTGGTCACAGGCTTGTGTACAAAAGTCAGCATTGATAATGTTGCATTACTAGGTGAATGAGCCTTATTAAACCTGAAAACAAGATACATGACTTTAACCCCTCATGCAAGCTCTGGTGGTAAAAGTAACTGGTAATAATGGTTGCCCTCACACTGATGATAATAGCAATTTATTGTGGAAACTATTCTGAATCTTTGTTTCTTTCTCCTTGTCAGGTGTCCATCTTGCTTCTATAACTTAATGAACCTGTTCTGTGAGTTAACATGCAGTCCTCGTCAGAGTGATTTTGTTAATGCCACAGATTTTGAGCCCTACGTGGATCCTGTCACAAAAGAAAACAAAACCAGTGTCACTGCAGTACAGTATTACATTGGAAGCACATTTACAAATGGTGAGGAAACTAAGAAAAAAAAAATAAATCACGGTTCTTTGGCATAATAGTCTGAAATACCAGTCTGGAGTGTATGAAATACCAGTCTGGAGTGTCTGAAATACCAGTCTGGAGTGTCTGAAATACCAGTCTGGAGTGTATGAATAACTGTTGCAGAGTATTAGGCAAGAAGTCATGGTTTTGTCTTTTGATAACCTGTCACCTCTGACGAATAATTTACACTAGTTTAAACGTAATGAGCAAAGTGAAGGATTTCTTGATGACTGCTCCGTACACCTTGTATTTAGCCATGGCCTTAGTCACTAGTTATGAACTCACTAAGAGTGAAAAGGCCAACTGCATGCCTCTGTCTTCCTAGAGAGACTTTTTTTTATGTAGTGTAGGCGTGTTAATACTAAAAGTGTTTGTAAAGTGAAGGAACACGCTTCAGCAATTAGAATTTGGGATTTATCTCTTGAGTTTTTAATGTGGTGATTCTGAATAGATTCTCATAAAAATGCGGTTTATATATTTTTTAACTTTTGAAGTTGTAACCGTGTTGTTTTTCCAACTTATAACCTAACTACTATATACATCTTTGAAACTTTGAGATGCAAACTTTTTTTCAATTGCTGATTGTTATAACAAAGCATTCCCCCAAAGCACCCACTGGCTAGTAAAATTTATCTATTTGTGAGAGCATATTGGGTTCGATTTGCCATGTTGGTCACACACCCTTTTAGTTTTTAAAACCTGGTTTCTTAATGCATTTTCTCTTGCTCTTTGCTAGCTATGTATAATGCCTGCAAAGACGTTGAGGCTCCTTCTAGTAATGACAAAGCATTGGGGCTGTTGTGTGGGAAAGATGCCAAAGACTGCAATGCCACTAACTGGATCCAGTACCTGTTCAGCGTAACAAATTCACAGACGCCATTTCCAATCAATCCCATCTTTTCAGGTAAGAAATCTGATTAAGTTAAAAATATATACAATTGTAGTCAAAAGTTTACATACCTCAATGGAAATTTATAATTTCTAGAAATTTCGCTAAAACAAATGACTATAGGAAGTTAGGAACAATCTTTTGTAGCAGAAGTTTTGCTTTTATGGATGAGGGAAAAAAAGTTTCAAGAAATAACTGTCTACAATTATTTATTTCAGCAATTTTTTTGCAAAACTCAAAAAATGCTAATTCAAAAGTATTCATACCCTGACAAGGAACATTTAAATTTAAATAGCTTAAAATAGCTAGTTGAGGCACCTTTAGCAATAATAACCTCTTTTAAAGCTGTGGTGTTCTTTGTAGATCTCCCAGTTGAAGGAATGAGTCCAATGCTAATTGAAGCTGGGGTTTTCTTTGCAGATCTCCCAGTTGAAGGAATGAGTCCAATGCTAATTGAAGCTGGGGTTTTCTTTGTAGATCTCCCAGTTGAAGGAATGAGTCCAATGCTAATTGAAGCTGGGGTTTTCTTTGCAGATCTCCCAGTTGAAGGAATGAGTCCAATGCTAATTGAAGCTGGGGTTTTCTTTGCAGATCTCCCAGTTGAAGGAATGAGTCCAATGCTAATTGAAGCTGGGGTTTTCTTTGCAGATCTCCCAGTTGAAGGAATTAATCCAATGCTAATTGAAGCTGGGGTTTTCTTTGCAGATCTCCCAGTTGAAGGAATGAGTCCTATGAACGATGCTACAAAAGGCTGTAATGAATCCGCGGACGGCAGTTCTGGGCCCTGCAGCTGCCAAGACTGTTCTCTTGTTTGTGGACCCAAGCCTCAACCGCCTCCTCCCCCAACACCATGGACAATATTTGGCTTGGATGCCATGGTGGTGATCATGTGGATCTCCTACATGGTGTTTCTCCTGATTTTCATCGGCGCAGTCCTGGGAGCTTGGTGTTACAGGCAAGTATGGTTTTTCATTCTTGTTCATCTTCGTACTGTTTCGGAGGTTGAGTTTTCCAGCATGAGAGGAGATTAAAAGCAGTGAACAAGCATAATCTCAGACCATAAAATCGGCAGTTTATTGGATTATACCCAATTGCAATTCTAAAGGTCTATAGGAGGCAGCTGTGGTGTTAGCCATGTAGAGTCTGACAGACTGACAAGACAGATATGGATTTTGAATGGGGACACTAAACAAATAATGATTACTACTTAATACCTTTTAAAATGATTGCAACTGACAAAATAAATCCTAAAATCATACCTGTTGCACACATACATCTGTTATATAGTGTCAAGTGCAATTTTAAAGAATTGAGAGACACACTTATTTTAATAATTTTAAAACATGATATACTGTACAATAAAACACTTCATTAAAATCTCAGTTTGCAAGACAGGCTTTCACTTAGTGTTTCATTTGCTTGGTCGGTTCACCTGGAAGGCGATTTGTCCCCTTCCTCTCAGTGGCTTCTTTTCTGTCATTAACCAGCCAGCTGCTTCCTCTATTGGCTGACATGCTTTAACCCAGTAACATCCGTTGATCCAGAAGAGGTGAAATGACCCAGAAAGTGCAAGTGTAACAAATACCCTGAGAATAAGGCATATACACTGAGAACTTTCTTTAGCCTAGTGTAGTACCAGATAGCATGTTTTAAAAGCAAAATACATTTGGTATAACGTGTTTCTTTCAAAAGTGCACATTTGAGGATTTAGCTATTGACATGCAAAAGAGGTAAGACTAGAAATATTTTGTTAGCTACAATTACTTTAATATGAAACCTTGAACTAGCATACATCTTTCAGGCAAGATTTATTTCTTATTTTTGGGGGGAGAATTTAAAATTAATTAATTAATTAATAATAAAAATAATAATAATTAATGAAATATGGCAACACATTCATGTATGTGTTTCTGAGATTTACAAAGTAAGGCCACAGTGATACCTAGCTTGTGCATTTTGGGTGTAACATCTTGTGGGATGCTGTTTAATAGAAGTGATATTGTCTTAAGCTATTTTTCTTTTGATACTAAAAAAGTGAATCCTTAAATACTGGAAAGGAGAGAAATGTCCAACTTTCACAGAATGGAAACATCTAATTCTGTATGTATTACAGCTGGAGAGGCTCAAACAGACAGATAAAGGAACATTTTAAATGAATTACAAAAATAGATCTACTGTATGATCTAATACAGTCGGCTTACTACAGTGAATTAACAAATGTTAAACCATTTTTTAATCATGCTATTCCCATTCTGTAATAATTCTCACTGAAGCTAATGCTATGTTGGTTTATATTTGTTATATATTTGAGAATATGCTTGTATTATAAGATTTTATGTATATTACTTAAAAATGTATTAAATTTTGATAAATTAAAAAAAGACAACCAATTAATTGGCCTTTCATCTATTCACCAGTTCTTGCTTTTAATTTGGTATTATAAATGTATATTTGCCTTCTCTTGCAGAAAAAGATTAATCATGTCGGAGTACGGACCTATTCTCGACAACAATTCTCTTAATTCAGTCAACAGAGACCGTGAACATCAAGGTGGGCAACCCTTTTTGTCTGTGATAATGAGATGCTGCAGTCATGTCTTGTTTTTAGAAATAAATGTATCCTGTAAAACCTGAAGTAAACCAGACAATCGAATTGTAAAGTTATTAGAAAGTTGGTGTAGCAGGCTAGTTTATATTAGCTTTACTGTCTTTCAACCCTGTGGGCAAAATGAGGTTAGCAAGTCTCAAAAGAGCCAACAATGTATGTATTGGTCCACATCAAAAAAACAGCACACAATCCTGCACAATTGCCAATGTCTGCTTGCCAGTCGGTTAGCACTGAGAGGCCAGGATTCCGGTCAGGATTGAAGTACATTTGCAGAGCTACGAGGAGAAGTCCTCTTGGCATCTTCCTTACTGTAACCAGTTACTGTAGTGTGTGTGTGTTCCCAGATTCATTCTCCCTGGTGGATGTCTATCTTTTTCACAGGTCAGACCTCGTGCTGTGAAACCATCGGTGAGAGATTTGAGAACTTCTTACGGCTCATCTTTACCAACTGGGGGTCCTTCTGCGTCCGGCACCCATTGCCTGTCGTACTGTGCACGCTGATCTTCATTGCCATCTGTTCTTCTGGCCTGGTTTATATGAAGATAACCACCAACCCCGTGGATATCTGGTCATCTCCCAACAGCCAAGCACGCAAAGAAAAAGACTACTTTGACTCGCACTTTGGGCCCTTCTTCCGCACAGAGCAGCTCATTATTACTGCCCCACAAAGCAAAGTTACAATATACTCGCCCTACTTTGGAGGATCAGATGTACCATTTGGCCCTCCATTGGACATAAGTATCCTGCACCAGGTAATTAACAATGGTGGTTTGTAGACCAAAAAAGAGGTGGAAACCTGTAAAAACCCTATGTTGTGTCCAGACCCCTTTTTTAATGCATTAAAAGCATTTCTCACAGTAAAAGCATCTGTGGATGTCATTTTGATGTGCTGATTGGTTTGTGCAGCTGTTCTGAGGTGATGTCGTGAATTGTTTATCATCAATGGGAGGCATGTGACGTCTTACCTTAAAGTTGTCACATGACAAGTGCTGTGTAAATACGAAGACTGTAAACTTGGGTCATACAGACTTAGATGTTTACCGAATGTAACATTTCATTAGTGTGCAAGAAAAAACATAACTTGGGAAACTTGTATGATAAGCACAAGAAGCAGGGCTTTCACTTTTGCAAGTATGTGTATATGAGTAAAAGAAAAAGCAATACTATTTTCTTTTTTATGTTTTGTATTTATGGATGGAGAACACATTTCTTTAAATGTGTACACTAACTGCAGTAAACTAAACAGTACCATTTACACAGAGACTCATTTATTGTGCCAAATTCACAATCTAGTACAATCGAGGGCCCACAATATAGAAATGATGTAATCACAGGGTAAACCTTCCACACTGTAATTCTGTGTCTGGGCCTTGTTTCAGGTGCTGGACCTTCAGGATGACATTGAGAAGATAGAAGCCACATATGAGAATGAGACTGTTATGTTGAGTGATATCTGCCTGGCACCTCTTGCCCCCTATAACAATAACTGCACTATTATGAGTGTCCTGAACTACTTCCAGAACAGCCACTCTGTTTTGGATCACAGTGTTGGGGATGGCTTTTGGGTCTTTGCCGATTACCATACCCACTTCCTCTACTGTGTCAAGTAGGTTGATCAGATATAAAGTTCTAATTATGTGTGTTAGCTTTCTTAGTGCACCAGCATAGATTTTCATTGATTTGATACAGTAAATGCACAGTGTCATTTTCTCAGGTTCATATTTTTTATAAAGCTAGTTGAAATTAACCATGTTTATAATAAGAAATAAGCTCTATATGAAAGTGTTTTTTTTCTTACTGGGTTTTGTTTTCAGGGCTCCTGCTTCTCTAAATGATACTAGTATGCTCCATGACCCTTGCTTGGGTACCTATGGTGGGCCAATCTTCCCTTGGGTGGTTCTGGGAGGCTATGACAGTAAGTTTAATGTTTACAGTCTTTCTGGTTGTATCTGGACTAAATATAAGGAGCTCTGATTTCAAAGCAGGTAGGATTGGGTAGGAACTTATTCCTTTTAAAATAATTAAGACCTTATTACCTGAAATCAGTTGTGCCCAGCATGAGGCCCAATATTCATGTTTGTTTCATGCAAAAGTATTTCTGAAGTAAAAATGGCATCTACTGTAAAAACCTTTTGTATAAGTCCTAAAAATGAAGGAGTGGTTTATACACCGGTGTGACCTATAGGCTTTTTCCTGAAATTATTGTCTCAAAAAGAGGGGGCCGACTTATACACTGGTTTTTACAGTAATTGGTGACGAGTAGATAAAGATGATAGCTCATCAGTATACTGTAGTCACATGATCATTTTCTCAACAGTGTTTCTTTCATAAGTACTTCCTTAACAGAAGGAAGTATGATAGGGAAATTTACAATTGATCAATCGCTAATTGGGTACAAAATTAAGTCTACAGATGAAACAAACGTTTAATATTGGACCGTCTGCTGGGCAGAAACTGATGTTCTGGTTTGATTACTTTTATTAGGCACAAATCCTTTAACACAGTGTATGGGAGATGCTAATTGAATAAGTAGGGTGAGGTAGAAGCTCATACTCTAACAGTCTCCGTTTCTATCATTCCGGCATCTTTAGTTTTGTAATTGTAGTTGAACCTTTGCACATCTGTGTAATTGCAGTTACAATATAATTGACATTTCAATTACACCTTTCCAAGCTTAATCATTCACAGTTCCATGTTGTGTTTTGCATAGAGCAAACATTCTTCTCGTATTTTCAACCACTTTTAGTGACCCCATTTGTTTGGAAAAACGTTATAATGTATGTTTCTGTATTTGTACCTGTGATTACTGCTTGGTAGAATAAACAGAGCAAACATGTTAATGTGTGGAGCTATTTGTTACTTTTTAGAGATATTTCGGATGAGACGTAAAACAGAGGTCCTATTGTAAGTGACTGCAGCAGTTGTTGATGATTCATAGTTCACCCCCTAGTCCTCCTGTAAGTCACTTTGGATAGAAGCGCCTGCTAAATGGCTAATTAATAATAATAATAATAATAATAATAATAATAATTGCAATTACTGCAGCATATTTGTAACTACTTGTAATTGAACAAAATAGCATGTAATTGAAATGTCAGCAAACAATTATGCTGTAATTGTAATTCTAATTGAGCCAGGTCTTTCACTGTTGCTAAATTCCTAGTAGATTTTCCTAGTCGTACATTAAATGTTTTAAACGAAGCAACCGACTAATTCTTGATTTCAATGTTGCAGGTGACAATTACAACAATGCTACAGCTCTGGTGATCACCTTCCCTGTGAACAACTACCACAATAACACAGAGAAACTGAACAAAGCCCTGGCCTGGGAGAAAGAGTATGTTTTCTTTAAGAAATACAACTGGGACGCCTGGAGAAATGTGAAAACATGTTTTAGGACCCCTTTCACAGTTCAGGATATTCAGGCTTATATTTTAGTCTTATATGTCAAAGAATTAAAGCTGTGATATAATGAAAACAAATCCTATCCTGTTACTGATTCAGTGTTTGACCATGGGCCTTCACTTTACCCCACAACATAAGAACAGTTATGAACAACCTTTCGGCCCATCTAAGCGTGTCCGGTTCCTGGTAGCTGATTGATCTCAGTCAAGTTGGGTCTTAAAAGTTTCAAGTGTTTCTGCCTCAACAGCATGACTATGTAGCCCATTCCATACACTCTGCACGCTCTGTGTGAAGAAGTGTCTCCTTCCCTCTGTCTTATCTCCACTTCATTTTGAACGGTGTCCTGTGGTCCACTAGAATAAAGACAGGAGGGAGGGAAACTAAACAATAAATAAATAATACTTAAAAAAGGATTCACTACATACTGCCAATGAGAATATCCAACTAACCTCCTCCTACATTGTTTTGTCAGGTTTGTCAAATTTGTGAAGAATTACAGTAATCCCAACCTGACCATTTCTTTCAATTCTGAGAGGAGTATTGAAGATGAAATAAACCGTGAAAGCAGCAGTGATGTCAGCACCATTGTCATCAGCTACGCCATTATGTTTGCCTACATATCCATTGCCCTGGGACACATCAAGAGCTGTCACAGACTGCTGGTGCGTGAGGCCTATTTATTTATGTTCAGTTGTGTTCATCTGTGAGTAAGCTTCATACTGGAGCAGACGCTTCTCTAATCCTCAGGTTTTATTCAAGCATTTGTAACGTAAAGGTTTCTTGCTGATGCCTCTCATGCTGAAAGCATGCTACTTGAGCATGCAGTTAAAGTTAGTGAGAAGTACTTAGTACAGAGAGGTGCATGTTTTAATGTAGTTGCTGCATTTCAGAATGTACATTTGAGACCATGTTGTATAGGAGACTGCATGGTCTCACAAGTGCTTTCCTGCCTTTCAAATGTGACAGATAAAATAGTAAACATTTATTTATTTAATTGTATTTTTTCTTCTTTGTCAGGTGGACTCTAAAATCTCCCTGGGGATTGCTGGTATCCTCATTGTGCTCAGTTCTGTTGCCTGTTCCCTCGGTATCTTCAGTTACGCAGGAATTCCCCTCACACTCATTGTCATTGAAGTTATCCCGTTCTTGGTGCTGGCTGTTGGTGTAGACAATATATTCATTATTGTCCAGACCTATCAGGTATTGATTTTAAAATCTATCATAATTATCTCCTCAAATCTACAACCAGTTTATTTTGCCTTTTACTCTGCATTTGTCCTGTTAAACACAGTAGTGCCCATAAGTACAGTATTTGATACTCATTCAAACTGTCCGAAAGTACGGTTACTACTTTATAAATGTTTAATTTCAAAGTTTTGTTGTACTGTAAGTACTGACACCCACTCCAAACAACTTGGAATCTACAATATTATAATATAATAGGGATATATTTTGTCACTCAACAGATCAGATCATCAGCCTTTTCTGCTTGAAGTTTAAGTCTAAATTGTAAACTTACTTTTTTGAATGTGCTTTTATATAATTGGTTGTAACTGGAATATATATATATATATATATATATATATATATATATATATATATACACACACACATACATACAGGCTAACTTCACTATAACGAACCCCCATGGGACCTGGAGAAATGTTTGTTATATCAGCGTGTTCACTATAATAGGGTTTGGCATTTCTGTATCAGAATAATGACAAAATGGCAAATTTTAATTGAACATCAACCTATAGTACTTTTATGAAGATTCCTTCACATTGATCAACATTTAAACGGTGTTGTGACAAGGTACTCGTGTCACGTGTGGGTAACGGCATTGCAAGACAGAGACACATGGATGGAGTTGGAGATGGAGTTGAAATGCCGGCACAGGCGCGCAGGATTTATTAACCAAAAAACAGAAAGTAAACAAACGGGTCATGTGATGCTACTAGCGGTGGTAACGCACAGAGGACACATACAGAAGACTGTACAAAAGACAAAATAAAACACAGTACAAAAACTACAAATAAAAGGTGCCACACAGGGTGAGAGCTAGCCTTACTGAGCGAGGCGAGTACATGGGGTGAAGGGTGTTATATAAAAATACATTTGTATTGTATTGATCAACAAGTGCTTGATTGTGATATTTTTTATAGTAATGCCCATAGCAGTAAGTGCTGATTTTGATTAAATGTTTCAACAATGGGGTAGAAGCATCAAGACCCTTGGTCCATTACTCAAACTATCACAAGTTCTGAATCCAGTCAAGCACTTGTGGACCAGTACAATACAAATGTATATTATTTATTTATTTATTTATTTATTTATTTATTTATTATAAATATAGTTGTCGACAATTTTTTATCCTGGTTTTTCTCCCCAATTTTGTATGCCCAATTTTTATCTGTATCCTCGACTCACCGCTCGCAACCCCTCCTCCCCCGCCGACTCGGGAAACGGCGGCTGGAACACGCGTCCTCCGAAACGTGTTCCTGCCAATTCGTCATTTTTCACACTGCTGATCCACAGCGAAGCCACCAGACCTATAGTGCCGGAAGACAACACAGATCTGAATGGCTCCACTGCAGACCCGCAGGCACTCTATCATATATAAAATATATGCATCCTGCCTCCTTTTAATTTTTTAATTTGACACCATGCTTTACTTGTAACTCGACACTTATTACCGGTACCGAAGGGATAAAAACTATTAAAGACTAGTGAATAACTCGATACTGTCGTTTCACGTGATTGACCTCTGACTGGAAACGGATCGTTCATTCATTCATTCATTCATTCATTCATTCATTCGCAACTACCTAGTGCAGCTGGTTACAGTGTCATAACGAGTGAAGCGAAAAATTAGTTCTTGTTCAATTGGCTTTAAAGCTCAGGTTATTTGGGATAACAAGCTTGTCAGTAGATATTTCAAAGCGTGTGTTTTTGCATGCGAAACAATTGACAATGTTTGATTTTTTAGGGCAGCAGTGTGGAGTAGTGGTTAGGGCTCTGGACTCTTGACCGGAGGGTCGTGGGTTCAATCCCTGGTAGGGGACACTGCTGCTGTACCCTTGAGCAAGGTACTTTACCTAGATTGCTCCAGTAAAAACCCAACTGTATTAATGGGTAATTGTATGTAAAAAATAATGTCATATCTGTATAATGTGAAATAATGTGTATAATCTGATATCTTGTAACAATTGTAAGTCGCCCTGGATAAGGGCGTCTGCTAAGAAATAATAATAATAATAATAATAATAATAATAATAATAATAATAATAATACTTCTGTATAATGCACATTTGTTAACTTTTTTGCTGTTTAAGCCATCAAATTAGACCGTGCAAGCCAATACCTAAAAGTATAGTAACAGTTTGTTCATAGTTTGTAGTTGGATTGTTTTCGTAAAAATAATGCTGTAGTTATTTTATTAATTCTTATTTCAATCAAACTATACGAGTTGTACCGAGTTTGTACAGTACTGTATACTGTAATTGATTCATGCACTGCAGTTCTTTCAACCATTTTCCTAAGGACATTTAATTAAAAATAAACTTGTAAATACTGTAAACGTGCAAGTTCTGCTTGTTATATGCATGTTAATGCCATGACTCATGTGCACCCGTGGTTAACTCGACACTAAATGGCATCCCCGTTGGGTGTCGAGTTAAATGAGGTTGACTGTATGTAATTTCTAACACAGAGCGACCATGTCTTTCTAGTCATTCAGTAACTGTTGTTTCCTCCTTAGCGAGATGAGCGGTTGTCTCAGGAGGAGCTTCACCAGCAGATTGGTAGAATTCTTGGCGATGTGGCGCCCAGTATGTTGTTGTCCTCATTCTCTGAGACTGTTGCCTTCTTCCTGGGTAAGAGCACTCATTACACCACTGTGGTCGAATGTAGCAAATTACTCCCCACTTCTCCCTTGTTTAGTTTTTTTCTCGTTTTGAACTGAATTTCTTGTTTAGGTGCGTTATCCACCATGCCTGCCGTGCGCACCTTTTCCCTGTTTGCGGGGCTGGCAGTGTTTATTGACTTCCTGCTTCAAATCACATGCTTTGTGAGCCTGCTGGGTCTGGACATCAAGCGACAGGAGGTGAGACAGTCAAACAGGCAGAAAACCGAGCCCACAAACATAGGGCTCTCTAGAAGCAAGTCTAAAGAACGAATTGTAATGGATAGATATTACTTGCTGGAAGGAGTTAGGTTAAATTTATTAGCTAGTACTGTAACTGCACTCCACCATGAACCAGCTTTATATATTTGCGGTGCAATTCAAATACACGTTTCAGATAAATTAAAGAAAGTAGGTTTACTGTTGTTTGGCAATTTACAGCATTAAATATTGAATATATATATATTCCATATTTTGTGGTTGACAGAGCAATCGCTTGGATATTCTGTGCTGCCTGAAACAGGAGGAGGGCACTGAAGAAAAATCTGATGGATTTCTTTTCTGGTTTTTTAAAACCCTCTATGCCCCATTCATACTGAAAGAGTGGGTGCGGCCTATTGTGGTAAGTTTTAAGACCGGACGTGAAGGAAAATATTATTAGAAACCCATGTGCTAGCTTGATTATTATGAGTCATTCTTTGAGCTTTTAAACGAGTCCTGGCTTCAGTCAACATCTGCAAAGTACCAACACAGACCTGTCTTGGTCTGACTTTGTTACAATTTCTGAAGGCTTACCATACTTTCTTTGAAAGAATGATGTTTACGGCAGTCTGCTCTTCTTTTTTGTATGGGTGTATTTTTATATAATACTTTTCAAGATATACAGTCGATGTTGTAAACAGCATAGTTTATTTTATTTGAAAAGCAAAGCAAAATTAAAAACGCAGTGGTGTTTACCACTCTGCTTTTATATTCAATCAATCATTCAGTCTGAATGTACATGTTTATGAACATCAAGTTATTCTGCATTTGGAGTATGACGTCCAGTTATACAGATATATATACAGATGCCTTGGGCAGCCCTGAAAAGTCTACATGTATCAGCATAACCAGACATCCAGATACAACATGCCTTAAAACGGGTGTGCTGGTGTGCACTACTGCCATTTTATTAGAACACAACTCCACCTGGCATGTATGTTTAGGTGTAAGTGTTTAGATTACTTCAGCTTTTCAGCTAGTCTTGTTTTGGTCATGCCTGGCTGGCAGAAAGAGGATATGAAACTTTCTATAGTAGCCATATGCTTTTAAAATAGCACGGATCAATTTAGCCACATGAATACAGTAGTTCTTTTAATATTAAAAAAAGAGGTTTAGGTATAAACTATTGAATTTTTTTTTTTCACAATTTTCATTAAGCTGCTAAAATCTAGTGAGTAGATTTTCAGAAAAGACCTTCAGGGTGTACTGTACAGGATGTTTGTTCCAACTGTAAATGCCATGTTTTGTTGTCTCTTGCAGGTAGCATTGTTTGTTGGAATTTTGTCCTTTAGTATTGCTGTGGTCAACAAAGTGGAGATTGGCTTGGACCAGAAACTCTCAATGCCTGATGTAGGTGAAATCTAAATTAACAAATACAAATGCAGTACAGTATGGCATTATTCATTTTCATTATATAATAACAGATTACTAATTTATGAAATACTTTGGCAATGTGAACCAATATTTTTATTAACTTATAGCAGGGTATAAAAAACACTCCCAGTGATTATTCTCTTTTCATGTGTGTTCAATTTGGTCGGCAGCATCATTTTACCTTCTCCTTAAATCTCTGTAATGGATAAAAGAACACCCTGTTGTGCTTTTCTCTGTAGGATTCATATGTGCTGGATTATTTTGAGTCCTTAAGCACATACCTCCACTCTGGCCCGCCAGTGTACTTTGTAGTAGAGGAAGGCCACAACTACACTTCACTGGAGGGACAGAATATGGTGTGTGGGGGAGTTGGCTGCAACAATAACTCTCTGGTACAGCAGGTCTTCACGGCTGCAGAGATCGACAACTAGTAAGTATTCAGAAAATCATATCCCTGTGAGCTTATGCAAAAATCCATTTGCATTGTATAGGGACCAAAAGAAAGATTCACTAAGATTGCTTTAGTGGCGTGTTAAAGACAGCACTCCAAAAAAGAGATCTGTTTCTTGTTTTCTTCTTGATGGCTAATTTTCTTTATCTTCCAGCACAAGAATTGGCTTTTCCCCCTCCTCCTGGATTGATGATTACTTCGACTGGGTTAAACCCCAGTCAACCTGCTGCAGATATTACAACACTACAGTACAGTTTTGCAATGCTTCAGGTAAACATTTATATGGGAAACAGTCTATTTATTACAGATCAAAGGCACTGTTAGTTTCACTTGTCAGTGATAGGAAACAATCTGTTACCTTCCCAAACTTCTGTCAAACATAAAGCTTCAGCTGGTAATTGGTTTTGAGGCACTTCTGAGTTTCTTTTTTCATGCATGCTTTTGTTGTCATATGAATAAAAAAAGTCATTTTTAAAATGGTGTCTTTTTCCTCTTCTAGTGGTAAACTCGTCCTGTGTCCGTTGCCGCCCTTTGACTGATGAGGGGAAGAAGAGACCGCAAGGAGAAGACTTCATGGAGTTTTTGCCGATGTTCCTGTCTGATAATCCCAACCCCAAATGTGGAAAAGGGTACGCTCATGAGTGTCCATCAGTATTCCATGCGTTTCATTTCTACAGTGGTTTTGATCAACCATGCAGTTGCTCAGTAGTAATCTTATTTTAAGGCTTATCATTTTAAAATATGTTAGGGCTAATATTATAGAAGAAATGTACAAAAAATAGATTTTTTTTTTTTTTTTCATTGATTGAGACTTTCTGGCACTAGATAACTCCTGATAACCTTTGAATGGTGAAATGTGTTTTTTAACCCTTGGAATGTTGGATATGAATGAACCAAGCGAACATGATTGATTGCTTGCTCTAATGCTCTTTCTTTGTATTGCTTGGTGCAGGGGCCATGCAGCATATAGTTCTGCAATTGACCTGATAAACAATAAAACAGATGTAGGAGCCAGCTACTTCATGACCTACCACACTGTACTGAAAACCTCCCCAGACTTCATAGACGCAATGAAGAAGGCACGCAGTTTAGCAGATAACATAACTGAATCTATGGGGCTCACAGGCAAAGACTATCGGGTCTTTCCTTACAGGTAAACGCTGTGTTATTTTTTTTTTAGATTAATATTATTATTACCAGTATAATGTATTGGCAGTTACATAGTAGTTATGAGTTTACATAATGTAAGGCTTGTGTATTACTTCATAATAAGTTGGTTCAAAAGGCAATGTTAGAGGAGAGTACACTGTATCAAGAGGTGTACACAGCAAAAGGACATCGTGCAGCTGTTTTGTCTTGCTTACAAGTCTCACTCACCTTTCTCATTCTCACTTCAGGAATTTAAAGGTGTAGACACACATTTCAAACAGTGTTACCAATAGAAGTTACTTATTTTATGTCCTACAATAAATTGGAGGTTGGAGAGACACAATCCTGGGCTGTTAGGGGGTATCTGAAGACCAAAGTTGAAATCCACTACTGTAGACCATTGTCTTACACTGATGACTGTGTTTCAGAGGTACTGCTGCAGCAACTGCTTTACACTCTAGTAAATGGTCCTTGGTAGAAGCAACTCTGTCGCGTTCTTTGCGATCATAAATCGGTTGCTAAGCTGATTAGATAAAGAAGACCCTGAAGGGTTTACAGCAATAAAAAGTGTGCTGCTGACAACATGCTACAAAGAAGTCATTTGAAGAGTTAAAAACAAGGGCGTTGCAGCAGGTGGTATTTGTTCCATGTGACTGGGTTGTGGCTGATACACACTTTTATTTGGAACTTTTCATGTTTTTTACTAGTATTGTTTAACTTCTTTGTAAATAATTGATTTCTATTGGACTAGTTTGTGTGAGGCTTTAGTTTAATTTAGGAGATGTTGGCGGTTCCGTTGATCTTATGGAGGTGGAACTAAATACCTGTGTTGTCTTAACATCTCTTGTTACAGGCAGGATTAAATGCCCTAAAGAAACTCCAATGCATTGATACTGTGGACATCTGATTTTATTTATTTTTTAACCTAGGAGCCCAATAAATGAAAATAGATCAATAAACCACACTGGGTAGGATTTTCAAAAGGTCGTAAATGATAACTCCAGTGCTAATCAAGAAATCGGTATGTAGCATTGATTTTGGCATTTTCAAGCGGTCGTTATGCCGATTTCGTTGTTAAATAATCGTCCTAATGTGATTTCCGAAATTATGTTGATTTACGAAATAATGTTAATATCTTAACGAGCAGTGCTTCTTACGGCTATTTCTTTTGTTTGCGTGGGAATCCGTGTTAACTGTCATAATTTATCAGGAGTTAATTTGCACTTGGAAAAGGAGGGTTTTAATTAACGAAACAGTATATAACTTGCCTTGAAACAGAAATTTAACAGACCGCGGTTGAAGATACAGAGAGAGAGAGAGAGAGAGAATGTACAGGACCAGAGTTAATTTCTTAGACAACCTGGATAATTCAATATTTGTAGTTATGAAAATATTTAGCCTTTTCTATACTTTGGTTATGAAGGAGATTTATTCACTTGTTTTAACCATTTGTAACCTTACGGAACGTTTGTTCTATTGCTAAAATGATAGACCGTTATTTGCACGAAGTGTAATGTTACTACCAAGAAATTATCAATGCAACTGTAGCCTATTTGAATTCTGCATACATACATTATATGTAGTGTTCTGCATTTTCGTTTTTTATTTTAAAAACATTTTAAATTGAGGGTTTTTTTTTTACATATATTAACTTAAAATAGGGATAAAATCGGTAATAAATAGTTTTTAATTGAAACATCTGTAAAAATGGGGGGGGGGGGGGAATCTCAGTATACACACTTTACACGTGGAATATGATGCGTAGCAGTTCTGGTTTCATGTATGATGAAGCAGAATATGTGCAAGTCAAAGCCACATTTTCCCATGTTACCTTGTACTTTGCAAATGTTTGGGCAATCGCTGTGCTGACAGAGCTAGTATCTGCAGAAGGTATGAACGTGACATCAGCACAAAACAAGCAAGGTTTATTTGCCTTGAAATCATAAAAAGAAAATTGACAGAACAAATTGAAAGCACAGCGCTTTGACAAACTCATTAACAGTCATTCTGCGCTCTCTCTTTATTACAGTGTGCGTAAAAGCCTCAAACTGATTGCTTGTCTCTCAGTTCACTTTCTTGTTTTAGTTTTAATGTGTTGCATATTTTTCAATATGTTCTTTTATTGTCAGTGTGAACATGTACCTCAATGCAGCAGTATTTGCAACGCTACTCATCATCTGCCTCATTTTTGACCCACTTCTGCTATTTTTGCTTTTTGTATACTTTGAAACATTAATTTTCTTTTGAATATTCATAAACTGATTTACGTTTTCTCCCCATTTTTCATCCACTAAAAATATTATATTTTAAGTATTTCAGTTTAGTTTTTGAACAAGCTAGTAGTTACTACGCCCAGCAATTGCCACAATAATCCGACTGATTGGCCAACATAATCGGGTGATAATGTGTGCATTTCAAAGAAAATAGTATCGGGGAAAGTATTGAATAATAGACAAAAATCAGGTATGAATCAGTAAAAAAATAAAAAAATAAAAAATCTTGTAATTTTTCGGTAAAATTCAGAATAACTCGGAAAGTGGAACACTAAGTATATGACAGCTGCCCTCTACTGTAGATTTTATTTAAATTATACAAGTGAAATCTTGGTTAGAAAACGGCATATTAGATATTACAATAATGTTTCCTTGGCTTTTAACACCATGTCTTATCCACATAAGAATAAAGAACAGACGTCAAGGGCACACAGATCCACTAGGAATGTGATCGAGATCATTGACATGGATTTTGACTTTATGTACAAAGTACACTTTCACCTTCACATGTTTGTATGCATGTAAAATGTTCTTATAATACTGTAAGTGTTCGGTGGCTACTTCTAATCATGTTGAGTTGATTTATCGCAGAGGCGAGCAGAGAGTACCAGAGAAAATGCATGATTCGAAGAACAATTAATTATACAATTCTGTATTAAGTAGGGAATTTTCTATTGTAATTTTAAAAGCTCAATAAATATATAATGAAGTGTTACATACATGGTATACATGCATAATATAGCTAACAACTACAAACACAAATGACGCTTAAAACGTATTTATTTATAGCCTACAATCGTACATACAAAAATACATACAAAAGTAGATGTCAACATAAGAAAATAAATTCCAACCAATATAGATAGATGGCTTACGGTATTTTTTTTTTCTTTTTAACCAAAAAAGATTGCAAAATGCACATTAAAGAGTTGTATATAGTAAGCTTTGGCTAACTATACTATAACTTTTATTTATTTGTTTATTTATGTATTTATTTTTAACCTGTGCCGTCTGATTTTTACCCACACGCCAGATAATCATAAATCAGCATTTTATATGTGACGTGTGCTAAATAAATGTACATCCTGCATGACAAAATGCACAATTTTAAATGAAGTTTACAAATTATACCCAGCATACGGTAGATATTCCCATTATTTATTATTTCCATTTGGCTGCTGCTTGCTGGTGGGAGAGCCTCCTCCGTATACGCTAGTTGTTTCCGTAACAGCGAAGCCCTGCTTCCATTCATTTTTCTTGATCTGGTTAACATGCATCTTGATTAACGAGTTCCCCATATCTAGTCGTTGATAGAGGAAGTGATGTAGGTGACCTGTGACAATTAAGCTTTTTAACGAGAAATGCATGCATTAACGACCTCGGACTCAATTTCTAGTGACTCAGTTTCTGGAGTAGTCGTTAGGGCTCTGGACTCTTGACTGGAGGGTCGTGGGTTCAATCCCAGGTGGGGGACACTGCTGCTGTACCCTTGAGCAAGGTACTTTACCTAGATTGCTCCAGTAAAAAAAACCCAACTGTATAAATGGGTAATTGTATGTAAAAATAATGCGCTATCTTGTAAGTCGCCCTGGATAAGGGTGTCGGCTAAGAAATTAATAATAAATAATAATAATAACCGGGGACCTCCTGGTTACAAGCCTGTTTCCTTAACCACTGGACCACACAGCCTCCTATAATGTACTATCTCAATACATTTTGAATTAAAAATCAATTTTTGATCGGCAATATAAATTTATATTTGCTGACTGAAGACCCCTCAGGGCTACTAGCCCTTTTTGTGTGGACGTTTCATAAACTGCTGCATAATAACTATGCAGTTTACATTGACTGCAAATGCAACATCAGCCTGCCTGTAAAGGTCCGCGGGAGGTAACCAGGGTGAGCGTGCAGCTGACTGTGTTGTGATTTTAAGTTGGTTTGTTTCCTCTCTGCAGCGTGTTTTATGTGTTCTATGATCAGTACCTGACCATTGTGAATGACACCATCTTCAACCTGGGCGTGTCGCTGGCTGCTATCTTCATAGTGACCGCGGTCCTGCTGGGTTTTGAGGTCTGGTCAGCTGTCATAGTAGCCCTGACTATCGCCATGATCATTGTCAACATGTTTGGAGTGATGTGGCTCTGGAGCATCAGCCTGAATGCCGTCTCGCTCGTCAACCTAGTCATGGTGAGGAGCAAAGCCAGGGAGAGGGACCAGGGGGTGGGGATTTCTAAAAGCAGTTTCTGTGGATGCATATTTACCAAACTGTTACACCCCTAGCATTCATGTTTATAACTGTATATGGTGTCTCAAGTGCACTCTATATGAAAAATATGTATGCATTTATCTATTTATGACTTCCTTAACAAGCCCTGAAACAAACATCTAAACACAAACAAACATCTTTGCTCAGCTGTCTCCTCCTAAAATCATGTGACAAATAACAGTAACTTGGGTTTCATAATATGCTTTTTCTGTGCAGAATATGGAGTAATACGCAGAATCTTTATTGACAGTTTATGAAATGCATTTTCACATCCTGTTTAGTTTTTTTTATTTTGTGTGGTCATGTTAAAACACAAAGCTGCGTTTTGAACTGGTCCAGCCCTTAACCTCTTGTGTTCATATTCCAGAGCTGTGGAATCTCGGTGGAGTTCTGCAGTCACATAGTTCGAGCCTTTTCTGTCAGTACAAAGACAACCCGAGTGGAGCGTGCCGAGGAAGCACTGGCTTACATGGGCTGCTCAGTAAGTAGACCAGTTACTGCTGGAAGCTTACTTTAGTTTAACCCATTCAAAGGCTCAATTCTAAAGAGTCCAACTAAATTCTTTTGACCTCAACATTATCTAGTTTCATTTTAGTACTTCTACGATTATGATTGAATGAGAATCAGAAAGTTTTTTGGCGCCATATTTACACCCAAGTGACTTCTTTAACAAGCACTTATTCTGAGGTAGATAACTCTTTTTTGTTTTTATGGAAACTAAAAATATGTACTTTTCACAGAACACTGTGAATTAAAATATATTATTTTAAACTCCATCGAGTGTAATTTGATACACTCACAACTGGCCATTGATTTAAATAAAATCACTACTTTTGTATCTAATTGTTTTTATTTGCAGGTATTCAGTGGTATTACTTTGACCAAGTTTGGTGGCATCATTATCCTGGCTCTTTCTAAGTCACAGATATTCCAGATCTTCTACTTCAGAATGTACCTGGCCATTGTACTACTGGGAGCTACCCATGGCTTGATATTTCTTCCTGTGCTTCTCAGTTATATAGGTAAGGAACCAGGGCTTTATGGCTTATTTAAACTATATGGAATTATACTTTTTTTAAATCTGCTTTCTTGTTAATATTATCACACACTTTTGAAATAGTTAACAAGCTATCATACGTACATTTAGTAAATGTCAAAGCAGAATCAAATATAGGTGTCAGCCTTATAATCCCTGTGTAAGTACCCTGTGCATGCCAACGCTCTTGGTTCAGTAAACTAATTTTGTCTGTAGACGAGACTGATTGCAGGGTTTGCTCTGAATGTGCAAAAAGGCTGCCACCTGCTGGAGCTAAAGAATCAAATGTCCTTTTTATTTTAAGTGCAAAGTACGCTTCCAAATGTACCTCATATATTCATTATATAAGTTGTTTTGTCATGTTCATACAGTAAGTATACTGACTGTTTATGTATTGTATGCTTATACTTTATGTAGTAAAATCATTTTTGATGTAAATTTACAAAAAATTGTATTTTCATATATATATTTAATTTTCAGGTCCACCAGTAAATAAAGCAAAGGTCCTGGCTGCAAACAACCATTACAGAGGCACAGAAAGAGAGAGGCTCTTGAACTTTTAACCGTGGCGGTAACAGTCATTTTTTTAAGATGCTACATTTTACTTTTAACTGAACTGTGGAGCAGCTTTGAGATCCATGAACCACTGACTCTGATGCAGAGTGTCTATGATTACCTTCACACTAATACACCATTAAAAAGAGACGCCAGGATACTCATCGCTTTGCAGTTAAGAAGCATAGGTATTGCAAGAGGTCAATTACCTAACAGGTTTGGCGACTCATTTTGTACTGATTCTGGAGTCTTGTCAAGTTCTTGTTTCAATTTAACTTTTTATTTTGCTCACTCACGGCCATTTGGGGTTTTTATACAGCCATTGATCAGGGGGGGGGGGGTTATAAGCTAAAGTTCCAAGTGTGGGCATCTGAGAGATCTGCATCAAATGCACTAATGTCTTCAAAAATGCAAAACCAATGCAATTTCTTTTCATTAATATTTCTGGGGGGAAATACCAAAATGCCAACAAGTTCCAGCTGGAGAGACCAGTGCACTAGTATCTTTTACTACTTGCCAGAACACATAAAAAGAGTGTATATATACATATAATTTTATTAAGCAGGAAAGCATTTTTATATATAATGAAATCAGATACTGATAAAGCTCATTAGCTTTTGATCAGATACAATAAATTAAGTGTACAGCCTAACTTTAAACACAGAGAGCTCCAAGACATGTTAGTTCATGATGCTGTGAGCTTCATTAGTGCTTCCCCTCCGAAAATGTGCTTGAAGTAAGCAACATGTTCCTCGCAGTGCTCGCCTATAGGAAATAAAGTTACAGTTACTTCTGTTCTCTGTACTGATGGGCAGCATCTACTTGATCACCCTAGCCTAGACTAGAAGATGCCTGTAGGGGGCGATGATATGTATTTTTTTATTGTATGAGCTGCTTTAGGCAAAACCGATGAATGACTTTGCTGCCCAGTCAAGGTGGGATCATAGTAAAGCATGAATTTCAACTAATTTGAACGAAAACAGTTTTGAAAATCATTGTAAAATTGTATAATGCTCTAAACTTTTTTTTTTTTTTTTTTACTAAAATTGATTATTTTAGATTTATTATAAGACCAATACTGTTGGTATATTGGATTACGGTGCAACATTAATGTAGAATTGTGTTCATTAAAGCTGTCCAGAACACAACAATTTACCCAGTAAGGAAATGTGTCCTTATTTTGTCCATTGTATTGTTTTTTTTTTTTTTTCTCTTTCTATGCATTTTACTCTCTCTTATGCAATTTTACTTTTTTTTGGAAATTGTGAAGTTGGATGGGTGAAACTTTGAGTAATATTTTATGGAGAATGAATATTTGTTGTTCCATTCTTCAAGATTTTTAAATAAAAGCACTATACAATTAGAATTCTCCTGTGGTTTTGTTTGATTCTATTTATCAATACAGCAGAAACAATGGAACACTCTGTCCCTCCTACAATTACTTACCTGGAGTAAAATGTGGGCTTCCGCGCAGCCTCTGATTTCTTTGCTCAAAAAACCTGAAGATGGTGTAGAAGAGCATCTCCTCTCTCGTCTGCCTTGCTGCGTCCAGAAATTTGCGTGCTGATATGTTGTCATGTCCCCCGACGCCTCTGATAAACCTCAGTGCCCCCAGCACTTGCTGTTTGGACAGCAGGACCTCCACTATCTCATCATTGGACATAGACAATCTCTGCCAAAGCACAATCGCAGCAGTCACAGAAAGACAAGACTTCACACAAATGTAATTTCCAGTTTCACTATTGGTTAGCCAGCATTTGTAATATTTCTTTTCAGCTTTGTGTTTGGATCTTCCAGATGAGATGATACCTTGGGTGCACTACTAAGCTGAAATGATTTGTAATTGAAATGTACTGTTCTTGAGTCTATCTTCTATTCTATAATTGCCCACTGAATCCCACGCGTTGCACTTTTCGGTATCTATCAGTCTGGTCTTGCTGATCAGAAGCCTCATCTTGCTTGGGTCTGCTGGCATCTCTTTGGAACACCATTTTAGTTCCAGTTTCCATTCCTTTCCTGGCCTCTTATTTGGTTGCACTTATTATGAAATTGCTTCTTTCTTTTGACTGGTCTGTTTTACTGTGGATGTGTGTTTCTGCTTCATGTTAAGTTTCTGCATGTATAGCAAGAGATGTCTCATCAACAACAGAGACCTACCTTCAGCATGTCAAGAGACAACTGATGAGCTGGTGGGTAAGTGCTTTCAAGCGACAGCAAGAGGCAGGCCTAGAAAATATACATTTCATCAGCCCAGAGGCAAAAAGTAATTCATTACTAAGGTAAAAAAATATATATATATTTAGAGTGCAATTAATATTTTTATTTATATTTTCCCCCCAATTTGGAATGTCCAACTGTGTTTTTTTTTCTCCTCGCTGCAGTGAGTCCCCACACAGCACAGATGTTCTGAGGGTGTGTGAGCATCCTCCGATCTCACAAGCCTAAAGCCAGAATTCCCAGCAAAGTTTGGCCTCTTTGCACAGCCCGGACTCGAACTGGCGCGGTCCAAGCTGTAGGACTCATCCTGCACTCCCAGCGGCAGTGCTTTAACTGGATGAGCCACTTGGGGACCCCATTTTTCATTTTTTCATTTTTAAATAACTGGTGACTAGTTTAGCCAGATGTTAAGCTGGTATGAGGGTTAAATCAGATGTGGATTTTTAAGGAGTCCACTTCAGAAAACAGTGATGTACGCAAACCCTTTTTAAATGTATAAAACACATTTTAGAAGTTTTTTTTATTAAAATAGACCAAGAGAAGGAGATGTGATACCTTTTATTGGACTAACTAAACAACAATTAATCACAAGTTTTCAAGACATCAAAGGTCTCTTCTTCAGGTGAAAGTAGGAAAGAGATTTTATCATTTCTTATACATAGTACTTTTTTACACAATCAGAATCAGAGACCACCCTAACACTGAGTATGATTTTAAAAAGGGAACAAAATTGTTTTGTGGGGCAAGGGGAAGCGAAAAAAGTGTTGTGTTTTATTAATACATTGAATAAAATTGCAGGAACGCCATCCTGTACTTAAATATAAGATGCTGACTTTTAAAGGCAAGAGACAATTACTCTTACCAGTGGTTTGGAGTCACTGAGAACATGGTACTGCAGAAACTGGTGAAGCATGTAGAAGAGGTTATGATGGACAAGAGTCTTGAGGACAAGTTCATACAGGTAATGCTGGAAAACAGAACAAGTCATGTCATTCTGGATAGAGGCAACATTGACAACTGAAAATAAGAGACGGAAATTGACTATTTCAAATGTTATCCTTTTGATTCTCATTTAAAATGTTTAAGTGTACAATACCTGCACTGTAATCTGGAACTGGTTGAGTGACCGGATGTACTCCATCAATACTGCAATTATGAACTTGTGAGACACATCCTGTTAAGGAACAACACAGTTTTCTGTTACACCAAGACCAGAAGAAAATACCACCGATTTTTGTTTAGCAGATGTAACTTCAGGAAACCAGACAAAAGTAAAGTACTGAAGCTGTTGTTTTGTCAATGTTAAAACTTACCCAATACTTTTATAGTAAAGAGTAGTAATATAATGTTCTAGAAACAAATGAGTGCATTACAGTTTTAGCATTACACTCAAAACATAAGCAGAATGAAACCATTTTCTTTTGTGACATATTTAACGTAATATTTGGTGAACATGGAACGGTGTTATGGTATTGCAGGGAATACCTCAGCTTGTACACATACACAAAACAAGGGTCTATTAGTGGGAATTTTGCCTACAACTGACGGCCAAAAATGAGGCATTTATTACATAAGTTGTTTCGCCTTCTATGGAACCACGATGGGATATATTTTCAGAAATGAACTTGTCTGTCGCCATTTTTTTTTTCACATGTAACAAATCTTACGTATACATGTTCGCTTACTTTCTTCTCGGTGAACACAGACAGGACGTGTGTGTACATGTCAGACTGGTCAATCACAGCTTGCGTGCGTACTGGTCTCTTCTGTGCTGGGTTACCTCGACTTTGACCAGTCTCCCCTGCCTAAAAAGAAGCAGAATTTACTGATCTGCAAGAAAACTAAAATGCATTCTCTAGCACTGATCAGTTACAGCCTGAATACTGTATCCTGTGTATATATACCACCAGTCATCATTTACAGTTAACACTCATCAGGTTCATTTACAACGGGGTGTTAATATGGTTTGGAAGCGTGTTTTTCACCACCATGCAAATGAATGAATTCTGTACACAGAAGGCATGCTCACCACAGGGTAGCTTTGTTCAGCTTCCAGGTATTCCTTATACACCTGATTCAATTTGTCAAACACGGTGGCAATGACAGACAGGTTGCCTTTGTCGGATCCATTGAGCACTAAAATAGAAAGAAAAAAAGTCAACCTAAAAAGCTGAAACATCCCAGCAAAGCATACATCGAGTTACTCAGATTCAAAAGCCTAAATCCAAGCCCTAACGATTCAAGTACTGACTAGTCAATATTATTACAAAAACAACCCTGATTAGCAAACAATCTTGGGCTACCTAATGCAGCAGACCACAACTTGCGCTATTCGGGGGCCAGCGTAACCAGCCATTAAGGCGTAGAATTGTACTAAACTTGTATGACTCTACCCACGTTTCCGACTAAACAAAACACATTACATTTTAACAATTAAAAAGAAAATTATGAATTCTACATTGAACCACGATGCATCAAAAATAAGCACTGGATGACAGAATTGTTCATGAAGCAGCAACCTGGTACAGCTCCTCTACTGTACTATGATGATGAGACCCCTGCTAATAAATAAGCACTGGATGACAGAATTGTTCATGAAGCAGCAACCTGGTACAGCTCCTCTACTGTACTATGATGATGAGACCCCTGCTAATAAATAAGCACTGGATGACAGAATTGTTCATGAAGCAGCAACCTGGTACAGCTCCTCTACTGTACTATGATGATGAGACCCCTGCTAATAAATAAGCACTGGATGACAGAATTGTTCATGAAGCAGCAACCTGGTACAGCTCCTCTACTGTACTATGATGATGAGACCCCTGCTAATCTGCGTCTGCTTTCACAGACCCAGATTAGCACATATCTTGGACTACCTAATGTTTCCTTACGTAAGGTACTACAAGATTAGTGCTAATCAGGTTCTGTGAAACTAGCCTTAAGTGCCTCTGGACTCCCAGGTGCATTCCGGCAAGCTCCCTCTAGCTGTCTGGTATTTATTGTTGCTGTTTAGGATGCATATACTGTTTGTGTGGAAACGTACGCTGGAAACAAACCGACACAATCACCATCTTGCAGTCCCGTCTCTGCAGGAGAAAGTCTATCAGCTTTCCTTTATCTTTCATAAGGTTAACAACAGGCTGCAGCTTCACCTGGAGGTACCACAGGTACCCTGGAGAGGGGAGAGGGGAGAGGGGAGAGGGGAGAGGGGCAGGGACAGTGCTCACAACACTATTATTCTTAAAACAAACATGTTGTACAAATACCTGCTGTATCAGGAAGTCATTTTAGTGCTGTTTTTTTTATAAATGTAATTTGACCAACACGTCCCTCCAGAGAGGTGCAGGAAAGACTGTGAATTTTAATTACAGTAAACCGTCGCATATCCAGAGGGACCAGAGTAAAGGCGGACATGTAGAAAGTCCGATGAATTAATCCTGTTTTAAATACCATTATACACAGCTGTAACAATTATTATATCCACACAATTGTTTTGAGATTCAGCATGTATTAGGGAGCTCCCCTAAATCCCTTGTTTAGAAAAATACAGGGTATTAATGCCGGTGAGAGTAGCTGTCTGCCGTGTGGGTGCGTGCATTCACTGCTGAGTGACAGGCAGGAGAGCGAGAGGTTGAAGTTGATACACCCCACAGGCGAACAGGATTTATTTACATATCAACACAATGAACCGCTCACATGACACTACCAGCAATGGTTACACAGTGTACAAAAAGTATAGTAGGATCTACAATATCTGAACTAATCTTCTCTGTTCAATAATAAACTAATGTGGCTGCAGAGGTTGATTATGGCAGATAAACGGTTAGGGCAGATACGTGACAGATTACTGTATTCCCCTTCAAATGGAGAGATAATATTATTTAGGCACCCCAGACTGTACTAGCTACCTGCTGTCTTAAATTGAGTTACTTCTCCAAGCTCTTTTCTCAGATCTGCTATCTAAGAGTTAAAACAATGTTAAGCACTGTGTCAAATAAAACCATTACATATTGCTAATTTCTATTTTATTGCTGTAGTTTAGTTTTAAAACATAAAATACTATTACTGCATGTCTGCTGGGGAAATTGGTGAAAACACCACTATTTTATTTTAAAACTAGAATAAAATTGAAAGCTTTACTGTTAAACAATGTTACTCTCATAATATTTTAGTTAATCTCAATATAATAAATGAACTGACTTCACATGGACAAAGCATTAAAAAAGAAGTACCTTCACTGGCACTGATTATGATGTCTGGCTGGAAGACACTCCAAGTAGAAGAATCTAAACGTTAAAGAAAATCACAAGTCTGCAGAAATAAACCTAAAGTTAAAAACGAAAGTGTTACAAAACAAATGGCTTCTTGCTGTGCTACTGTTGACAGTTTTTAACAGCAATATTCTGGTTCTCTGAGAATAATGGGTAACTGCTTCCGATTTCTGTGCCATACACCCTTGAGAAATTCTATCTACTGGTGCAGTAGGGTAATGACACATCAACTTGGAATCTGATTGGATGAGATGAACCATGAGATTTATGCCTTACAGTAGTGTTTTGAAGCAATGTTTGTATATTACAAAAAGGATACAAAGTTCACACGGTACAGGAGTTGGTGTAGTTACCGCTGCAGGACCTGCAGAAAATAAATAAATAAGATCATGAGAGAAAATTATATTTATTTCATTGACATGCTGTCTGAAGGTTAGTCAGGCCAGTTTGCCTACCTGTCAATGGGATCTTGTACGGGTGGATGGATCGAGCAGGCAGCACTGGCTGATGGATGTTAAGCGTACCTTCTGTGTCTCGTAGCTTAATGTCAAATATCATGGAGGTCTGTAAAAAAAATTTAAAAAACCCACACACTATTCAGATGATTCAAGTCTCTTTATATTTGAAGTAATTCTAGCTATCAAAACAGTTACATGAATTGCAACAGTCATGCATGCCAATTCACTATATAGGTCTCAAATGTGCAGTTTTGAAAGAAACACGTTTTAGCAAACATGCATTTTCTTTTTAAAATCCCGGTATCTGGTACTACACTTGGTTAAAGAAACTTCCTGGGTCATTTCACCTGGAGACTGGACTGTCCCCACCCCTTTAGGGTCTTCTTTCCTGTCAATAACCCACCTGCTGCTTCCCCTAATGACCACCATGCTTTGCAGCCAGTTAGATGATTTGAGCTTGAAGACACTGCTGAGGTGAAATGAGTTTGGAAGTAAAGCAGTAACTGGAAAACAAGGCAAGAAAACAGAGTTTTCTTTAACCTAATATGGTAACAGATATCATGGTTTAAAACGAAAATAGGTTGCGGTAAGAGGCACACTTGGAACCTATATATAGTGAATAAAAGCAGGTAAGATTTATGAAATTATTTTGTTAACTACAACCACTTGAACCATCAGAAATTCAAACAAAACCAACTTTTTAAAAGTATGAAATGACTGTCATCAACTCACCTGGGAGCTCTGGTGATGAACCACCACCAAGTTATCCACCACATTCAGAGCGAACTTGCCAGTGGTGTTCAGCTTTAACACGTGCATTTTCTTACAGGTGCCGTCCCTGTATTACACGATGATGGGACACATTAAATCATCATCCAGTATGCTAATTTGTAAGGAGTAAATTAACAAAGGTTCTGAAACACAGCTCATTTTACCTGGGTAGATGATAAAGGATGACCTCTGCTCCTGGATTGTTTAACGTTCTTGAATGATGTTTCAAGTACCTAACATAAAGTTGCCCATATCTAACAAAAAAGACAAGTGATGATGTAGAGGTCTACACTAATGCCGTACAGGTACGTGTTGTATCCTTTAGTGTAACATTTTAATTTGAACCCTTTAGTCTTAATTGAGTCTTAGTACTTATTCAATATTTTTTTAATCATACAGCATATACTTTGTTTTAAGTGATAAACACCCCTACTTACACTTTAACAGATAACGCCACAGATGAAAAGGCAACAAGTATCTCATACGTACATGGTGACCATGGCAATGTCTCTTTCTGACAGGCTCAGTTTTGCTGGCTTAGGGACAATTGGTAATTCTATTTCAAACTTTGACATTTTGGACATTGTTCCATTCTGCAAAGTAAAACATGATATAATTATAAATCAGATTGGATTGCAACAATGCCATTTTGATGGTAGAGTTACAGTCCCCTTAGCTTATTGGCTTAAACAGACTGACATCATTGGCTCAGAATGAGTAATACGGTTCCAAAATATCTGGATCCAGATGCTGCAGATGTTAATGCTGAATCAAATAAATGGGTTTCAAACAACCCACATGGGTTCAGACATGCAGAAACACAATTGGATATTAAGTTATAAGGGTACAAAAAATATCCAGTTTTTCAATTCTTTTAGTGGGGGTTTAACCCAGCATTTAGTACTTCAGTGCAATCCTCCCACAACACAGAACTTTAAAAAGGTAGAATGAATTCCTATTATAGGGATGTTCACTATGCAAGAGGGGAATACATGCTAGCCATAATTACAGGCAACCAGGCCTGTCCAGCATTTTTATACATGACCCTAAGCATGCTGGGATGTTATTTGCTTAATTAACGCATGAGCCACACCTGTGTGGAAGCTCTTGCTTTCAATATACTTGGTGTCCCTCATTTACCCAGGTGTTTCCATTTTTTTTGTCAACTACAGTGGTGGCCAATGGAGTTCTAGCTTTAATAGCCTCCATTAACTCCATTAAGCTCAATTGGCCGAGTGCCGCCCAGAGGGAGGGAGGGTTAGGTCATTGAGGTCAACATTAGATTCCATTGAGGACACAAACCTCCCTGTACTTACCTTGAAGAAAAAAGGCTGGAGCACGTTCCCCTGGACTGTGGTGGACAGCAGAATAACAGATGTTACAGGACAGTACATATACCAGTTAACATTGATGCTTTGACTCTTCTGCAGCTTCAGACTGCGCTTGTCAGGCAATACCTGAAAAACAGAGATTTATATATAGAAGAATATTGCAATCAGTCCATTAAAACATTTATTTGCACTTTTTATTTACAAACAAAAATATAATAATGCATAAGATACTGACGGAAATTCTTTGTGATCAAGTTGCTTTTTTTTATTACATGATTTCCTGGCTATGAAAAAAAACAAAAAAACAGTTTACCTGGTAGAACTCAATCCCTTGGTCAGTAATGAAGACAATTTCATTCCAACTGGTCCAACAAAAACCCAGGATACTGGCATTCTTGGTCTACAGTTCACAGGAAACAAAAAATGTTAAACAAGGTAAAGACAGCCCATCTGTAGAATTGTCTTGATGTTACCTTGCATTCTTGGGAATATTCCAGATGAAGTAAATCAGGAATAAAGTTGATGAACTCCTAAAATATACAAAGTATAAAAAAATTATTACCAGTATGCTGAACATCCATTACAATATTTAGAACTAGTAAAGACTCTCTTCCCCTTAAATTGAAATGGTTATACTAGTTATCTAAACAAACTAATAATGCATTTAATAAAATCTTCTTGTATAACTGAATTCTGTACTTTACAACTGTCACAACCCTTATAAAATGTGTACCATTGTAAAAGCATAGCCAAGTGTAATGCAGTGTACTGAAAGCATGGCAAAGCATAGGTAAGCATTGTAAAGACCAGCGAGGTACGGTAAAGCATATTAATAAACATGGCAAACCAGGGTAAACTATGGTAAATGAAGAGTATAACCATAGGGAAAGCATGGGGTAAAACTGCAAATATACTGTGCAAAATACCATGGTAAACTTTATATCTATACCAGACCAACTGTGCACATTGCTGTGAAAACACATCACTAATCACTTACAAGTGTTTGTTCACCAATAAATACACAAACAAACAAACAAATAAATAAATAAATAAATAAATAACCCTTACCACTGATTTGGAGGTTCTCTGGACTGCTAAAATCTTGTTTCCAAAAGAAAACTTGATGCACTTCACCTCTCCTTTATCATCCATTCTGAAAATGAGAGGCAAAGCTATGAATCCCCCCTTTACATCTGCTTGAAATTCACACACACATTCTAAAGAACATGCAAAGCTTATATTTAACCCAGAACTATCGTAAAAGTACAATGAAACATTTAGCATTATTGTGAAAGCACTAGGCTATGCCTTACCACAATTTATGTTTTACATTTTAATAAGCTTGGAGGCTCTTGCTTTCAAACCACAGACATCTAAAGGTTTATTTACATTTTGGTTACAGTTGGACATGTCATTGTGTTTTTATTGAGAAAACAGAACCGCTTTTGTTACCAACACATTCAGAGGATTACAAAGGCAGGCTTTGTTTTAATGTTGCTGTTTTTTTTTTTTTTTGTTTGTCTATGTCTAGATATTTCATTTCAGTTTGATGTACAGGCAATGAGAATTCACAGTCTAGAACTGATGCAGATTTAATCGATCACACAGATAACTACTGTAGGCGTTCTCATAGTATTTCATGAAGCAGAAGTGGTTCAAAAACAAGCTTCATGTGTGTCCATACAGTGGTTCAGAGAAAACAAAGGTTTCCTTGGGAGGAATCTATCCGATTGGTTTTCCCTGTAACTCTGGGACCACTGTATTGACTTGAAACAAGTCTTAACCACACCTATAAAAAAATGTGATCTTGACTTTGATGTCCCATGCAAAATGTCTGTCGAAAACAAAAGAATGCGTTTCTTAAACATTTTTATGTAAAAAGGTGTGCAGATTAAATTCAGGAGATGATGCAGTCAAAGGTAACGGTCTGGTGGTCATCTTTGGCAGGTGGGTCTGCAAATGTTCTGCCCTAACACATGTAAAAGTGGAAGACTGATCAATTGTAGGAAGGTAAGCTCGCAGGTTGTCTGTTTACACAGATTGTTTATGACCACCAGAAGCTGAAGCTGAGGGCCACTAGATGGTCATTTTAATTGTTTTGATACCTGAAAGCGACACTACTTTTGTCATCTGGTCCTTTCACAACTACACCTGTAGCACCACCAGATCGAACTGCAAATACCTACAAACAAAAGAAATGAGCACTTTCAAACTCACTGTTATTCACACATGGATTCATTCTACTGGATTTTTTGTACTCCAGTTCACTGTCATTGGAAATGGAAACAGTATTACAGATTTTTCTCATATGTGTACTGTTTCGGAGTTGCTATGGTGCTAATGTAATGAACTGAAGATTTTTTTCCAGTTTTTCACTCTGGAAATCTGGTAAACCTACGTCAATAACTTTGAATGTTGCTCCCAGTGACAGCTACACATAATTGATGCAAACTTCTGCCAAGTCGTTATATAACGAGCTACTGTCAAGTTACATGCTTTGTCAAAATTTTAAAACGTTATAATGTAACCCAACAAAACTTGACAAGGCTGCAGGTAATGTTACCCTATCTGCTAAGTCATAGTTTTATTATGCAAAGCAACACTTTTGATTACAATTAATGCAACTCAATTTTGAGGGAGTCAATAACTGTGATCGGAGAGGACAGAATAGAAAAATGCAAAATACATTTCGAAACTGTGTCATCCTGTCACGATCCCTATTGACTTATCGGACTGTTTTTTTCTTACCTGTTTATTTGCTTCATCGAAAAATACATTGTTGACGCTCGAGGCGTTTTCAAACTGGACCGGATTATCGCAAAGCTCTAAATAGTGTTCTTCGCTCATTATTAAAGTAAATGTCTACTTTTAATTCTGCTGCCCGAGCTTTGCAATGGTCTCCCCGTCTCGCTCAAAATTCTGGTTCCCGTTTACACACTCATGTGATCAGGGGCAGCAGGATTCTTAAAGGAACAGTATTGTTTTGTTCTATTTCTTTACAGACAGTCAGTTTGTGTCGGTGATATAAATCACGTGCCACTGCTGTAAATTCTAAATTAGATATATCAGTAATACGAAAAAGTGGATTGCTATAACCTTCATCCACTGCAATGTATGCTCATTTGAGGATTGACAGATCGGCAGACGCATTCGTATACCCCCAGCACATTATTAGGATATTCTCAATATATGTATTTTTTAGGTTGAGCACAATTGGAAAAGATACCTGGAGGGATCTCCACGCTGGTCCCGGAAAGCCCCAGTCCTGCAGGTTTTCCAGGTGTCTTACATCATCAATGGCTAAAGATCTGGAGCACCTGTAACTGAGCGCTCGGTTGAAACGAAAACACAGAAGACCCGCGATAGCTGTACCAGGACCAGTGTTGGAGACCCCTGACTGTATTCAATACAATATAATCCGTTTCAGAATATGGTTAATAACTGTAGATTTATAAAATACAATATTCTACAGCTTTCAAACCTCGTGTAATACAAAAATGAAGCTAAGACTAGAAAGAGCTTTTGTGGTGAGTTAATTATTTTCAGATCTATTTTTTCTGTACAACATTTTCAATATTTGTTATCAGGTTTATATAAAAAAAACAGTTTTCATTGTTTGCTTTTTCTACATGATATGCTCAGTAGTTACAGGAGGGATGTAACATTTTGAGACCTCTAGTCTTCAGAAGCCCTATATATACACATTATATATATATATATATATATATATATATATATATATATATATATATATATATATATATATATATATAGAATGTGTGTCTATGTTACATGGATCAATGTTCTAAAAATTACGTTCTATAAAAATGAGCCTCCTATATGTTTCGGATTGCATTTCACTATGATCTTTTACTTACTGTGCTCTTATTACCATGTGTATGTGTCTGCACCGATTCTCATATAATGGCTGCAGATGCCAGATTACACGATTCTGTTTTTTCATTAGGACTGAGAGCAGTCACTGTAAATAAAGTGAGCCACACTAAATATGTTCCAAACACGAATACAGCTGTATTCGTGTTTGGAACATATTTGATTGGTGTTGACGATTCTTGGGAAAACCAGCTGGTGTTTGAAAATATGTTTCTGCCACAGTAAATTCAGTTAGGGTAAAGTACTAAAAAACAACAGTTAAAAATATTGTATTCATAATTATGTCTATTGCACATGAATAGTATGTGTTTATTTTTGCTTTAAACAAATTACAGGACACATTTTATGATAATTCTTTCTATACTTTTTAATGATTACAGGCAATAACACAAACAGCTCTTTCAGTGCAAATGGACACATCTTCCACAGGGAACATCGTATTCAGTGTATTCAACGGACAACCATCGTTAACACTAATAAAAGCACCAAAGACCAAAACAACAACGATGACAATGTCACAGCTTTTGTTTAGCTATCATGTATTATTTAATGCTAAGCTTTCCATTGTATTTGGCAATTGTTTCAGTATTTTATCTTTTAAGTCATGTTCTAGCACAATTTGAAATTGCAACAACTGCACACAGACACATGGATATTACTAAAATGTGGTAGTCTGACAAACAGTAGATGATGCTAAATTCCAAAGGCATCTGTATTGTGTGTTGTCCTATTTGTTTTTAAATACCTTGGAGGCAAAATAAACTGAACAGTATAAAAAGTTTAGAATTTCGAATACAGTACACTCTTGCTATAACGAACCTGCTGGGGTCCAAGCTTTTTGTTCGTTATATCGAGGGGTTCGTTATAGCGAAAGGACAATTAAAATGTAGGATAAACTGCTGGAGTAAGTTAATGAGATGAAATTGTGAATACAAGTGAATTACATGTACCGGTTCGTCTCATGTATGCAGTATTCTGCCTTTGTTTCATCCTGTTCATTAAAGAATTAAAACGCAGTACAGAAAGCACAAATCCTGAATTGAAGCTGAACATTTATTCAAAATCAATCTGACATGAATCGTTTCAAAGTGCACCAAATCTTAATCCAACACGCAAGAATGCCAAACTGAGCTTTTATTCCAAATCATCCCGACATGAAAAGTTTATCAGATCCTCAAGTTTTTTTCTTTTTTTTTCTTTAATCAACTTTGCTTTGACGCATGGTTGCTTAACAAGCCAATAAAGTGGTTTTTGACAACCTATATTCATGACAGAGATATTCCTGCGTTACTCCTTTTTTCAAACAATCAATATAGTTTCCAGCTTTGATGCAACATAAAATTAGTTTAGTTTCGGACGCACAGTTACACAGCGCATGTTTTTTTATGAAGAGAGTTGACTTCACTGCGGAGGTGGCATCCTGTGCGTACAGACGGAGATGTTGACAGTGTGCGTTTATATGATCTTTTTTAGTTTTTTTTTTTTTTTAAATTTGGGTTCCAGGGGCCAGGTTCGTTCTAGCCGAAGGTTCGTTATAACGAAGGGCGTTATAGCGAAGGTGTACTGTACTTTTATTTTTCTACCATTGCAATTAAATGTGATGCCAGAGATAGCAAGATTCAAAACAGGCACCTATATGACTGCCTGGTAAAAAAAATCCAAGATGCTGATCATACAATTGTATGCATTTTATTTCCACCACCCTAACCCAATCTATTCCATAATCTCCCTTGATTTACTGACCATTCATTGTTCTTATTAAAGATTTTGTTACAAAACACCCATCTTTATCAGATTACTACTGCAACTCTTTACACAAAATTCAACCACTATTAGTCATTGGTGGACCCCAATCGTCACTATGATAGGATGGAGCCTTTTTGCCACGTTTCTGCACATGATCTTCATTCATCTTCTCCAAAGCTTCAATCTGTAAAGCAGAAGCAAAGCAATTAAACATGTGTATATTGGTATACATAGACTTTTCAAGTTCATTTTAAACTTCTTGTACGTGGAATTTACAACACAGACCTATCAGATCATTGTACAGTAGCTCCTGCATAGTTGTATTTGATATATATCACACACTGGATACTACATCAGCCTTCAAGGACTTTATGTCCCTCCATTTTGCGAACACAAACAAGGAGAAGTTCCCTGTGGTCTTACCTTGGCAATGAATTCTCCCTCATTGTCTGCTGTAATGTTTAAGCCAGAGACTGCATTAAACAGCTCATGTTCATTCATTGCTTCAGACACCCCAACTTTTTGGAAAAACTGTTAGAGACCAAAAAATAAATACATTTTTAGAGCATGTTTTAGTACAAATCAAAGCCAACATTTTACAATATGAAAATGCAGAATTTACCAGGTGACTATCGCTATCCAGATATACAGAACATTTACAAGCCACAATAGAGAACTGACGTAGACAATTTGTAAAATCTGCTCAGTAGAAATACTTCAAGACAGAGAAGTCTGTGTTTGCAGATCTGAAGTGCCATTAATGATCAAGAGACATTAAAGATGTCCAGTACCAACAAGAAGGGAGATTATGAACCAGCAGTCCCTTTCCCATACAACCACAGTTAATTCTAAAGTGTGCCTACCGAGGAGACATTTCTGCAGTCCCTGAAAAGAAACTCAAGCCCATGAGGATGAGTGGGCTCCACTGACTGACTCACATCAATCAGCCAAACCTGAAACAGAACAAAATATATTGCATCAAAACGGCTTAGATAAAAAAACAGAACTCATGCAGTATTATTATTAAAAAATAGAATAATTTAAAGCATACCTTCCCATCATGCCAAAGCATGTTGTATTCACTCAGATCTGCATGAACAAGATTACATTCTTGATACAACTGCTGCATCATCTGAAATGACAGGAGATCGACCACATTTCAGAGCATTTTTGTAAGTTTGATAGCAAATTCAAGTCACTTGGGACATATCCACACCTCCAGATGCTGGAAGTGAAAATATTTCACAATTTGATAGATAGATATATATAGATATATGATTGTTTTACTTACATGTAGCACCTGGTAATAGGCCTGTTTCATATCCTCACTACTGAGCTTTATCTCCTTCAGCTTCGGGGCTGGGACTTGTTTCTCTCCAATGAAAGACATGACCAGAATGTGTTTCTTGAGTATAACCACTTCCGGGCAAGGGATTCCTGCCTTTTGCATTCTGTAAATAGAGAGGTTGATTTCATCAGTTCAGAAGTCCATCGATTACTCTTTGGGAAAGCACAACTGGACAGTTATTTTCTTGCTGGATTAAAAAAAAAAGAAAGTGCAGCATGTCTGTAAAGAGGGATTCCATTCCTCTCAAAATAATTACTTTAGGGAAGTTGTGGATATAAATCTACAGATACCAATAGAAATGGCAACTGAAATGCCAGGTTTTACTTTACAACACATTGTCTCTGTCACTAATTATTAGGGGTGGGCAGCGATATGAAAATTGTATCGAGCACGTATTTCGATAGATAATATCGGTCGTCCAAAAACACAGAAAAATATAATAACAGAATTACATTATGAAACATATAGGCGTTAACAGATATTTACATATGAAAAGCAATACTTTAACTTAGTGGTGCTTTGCTTCACAATATCCATTGAGCAAAACAAGGTCTTGTTACACTGTTTTACTACTCCATTATCAGCCACCTCAAAACCGAATTATTTCTATACTTCACTGCACATAGACTAGCCAATCCGTAAAATGTTGCATTATTTTGAGATGTTTTGAGGTTTTAAAAGTACATCTCATTTATAATACCAAATGTTCATATTTTAAAAATACATTAATAATAGCATAAGTAATCACACAGACAAAATGCAATGAATCGCTGATGCATGCGCATATCTTAAAATAATCCCAATAGTGCTTAATGCAGCATACAAATAGAGTTTTGTACCTAAACGCCAAATCAATGGAATTAAATGGTTAAATAATACTTTAGTGTGTGGCGTTTGCCTACGAGACTGACAATGATTGGTATGCATATGATTTATTGCATCTTAATATGAAATAAACTTGATTATACTGCATTTATATTTTTAGCAATAAAAAGTATGTCTCTGCGAGCATACGTGATTTTTTTTTTTTTTTTTTTACAATCCCACGATATCGCAATTTGGAAATTATCGATATCAACATCATGTCAAAATATCGATATTGCTGCCCACTCCTACTAATTATTATTAGTCTCCCTTACCTGGCCAGATTGTGCATTTCCTTCTCAGCCCACATACGAATGATCTTTCGGGGGTTCAACTTGCTGAATCTGTCCTTGAATCGGTAATCATCTTTGATATACTTGTCCCGGTTCTTGAATTCATTCAGAGTAGTTTTGAAAACTTTGATTGCACACTCTTCTGGGACTGATTTGTCATCAATGCTGCAAAATAGAAGGCACACACATCTAAGTAGCTACTAAGAGAAAATAGGATTTCACTGTTTGAAAGATTGTGCTTTTTTAATACGGAAATAATCACTGTGAGGTACTAGAAACGTAAATCAATCCAGAGAGACTAGGTTCATAACTATAGCCCAATACGTTTTATTATGAATCTATTTTCAAATACTCTTACAAGTACTGTTACTTAAATTAATACGTTGCTTATGGAAAAAAACATTCACCAATTAATGAACAACAAAAATAAAATATAAACTCTCCTTTATAAATGCATTTGTTCTATAAACTATTTCTGGTTACCTTAGTTTTCATAGCAAAATAAAATAAAGTATGCTGAATGTTGTAACATGAAACTGAAGTACTGATAATGCTTATAGCAAGCAAGGCTAATAATTAAAAAAAAAAACACTATCCATATGATTCAGTAAGTTCAATTCATATTCGGTGATGTTTCAAGCATGGCCAAATAACATACCTTCCTCCTTTAGCATGAAAAACAACAGACTCTTTTCCTGTGCTGAAGCAGCCATTGATAGATTCCAGGGTACCAGCATTTACCATTTTGTACATCAGCAGACGTGTCTTTGGATCCACAGCATGTTCCTATCAACGAAACAAACAACCTGCGGCTAATTTTTTTATCTTCACAGTAAAATGTAAACTTAATGTCCCAAACATGCAGTTGTACAGTAAATACAAAACATTAGTTTATTATCATAACCCTGGCTCCCTAAAATAGAAATGTAACCATTACCGAATGGGTATTTAACTCCTAAAGCCCCGAAACCTGAATAAATATAAATATATCAAAGCTGCTTAGCCGACCCTCTATGACGCAGTCATGCCCGCAAGGCAAAGAGATCTATCTCTGCTCTCCCAAACCTCTCCCAAATGAGGCTCACCACCTGGGGGTAGGGTCTTGTGTGCCAAGAGCACAATCTTGTGGGTCACGCGATAGAGACTGGGAGACCTGAGGTCACACTGGTGGTTTATATACGCCACCACTGTTGTGTTGTCCGTACGGACAAGCACATGTAACCCTCGAATCTTCTGCAAAAAAAAATGCTGCAAGACGAGCACTGATGTGGAGACCCTGCCAAGGGGGATTCCACACACCTTGTGCACCCCTGCCATTCCACACAGTGCCCCAGCCCAGGATGGACACATCTGTGTTGACGACCACCCTTCTGGTGACACTGCTCAGCATTACAAATGGGCAGGCTGTTTCCACCAAGAGAGTGCCTTTAGACAGTTGCGAGACACTGTCAATATGCAGTCACGGTTCAACGCAGGCTAAAAAACTGCTGTTGAACCAGGCCTGCAGAGGGCGCATGCGCAGGTGACCCAAAGGTAGGGTCTGAGAAGCTGCTGCTATCAAGCCCAGAAGTTTCTGGAACGTCACTACCGTGAGCGCTCTGTTAAGCTGAAATAGCTCTAAACAGGCGGCTATTCCCTGTACTCTGCTGTCAGACAGCATGTACAGCACGGACCTGGAGTCCAAGCACAGGTTGACCTGCCTGCGATTGAGGATCAGGTAAAGGTAGCACTTACAGCAGTTGAATGTTCCTTCTTTTCATGCAGCCTGGCACTGCGGCGTTGCTCAGAGTAGCAGTGCTGCTTTAAGGCATTGAAGACCTGGTTAGAAAGCTGTAGGTCCATTCCAACCCCATCCCCGACTTGGACTTCAGGTGCAAACTACAAAAGACAGAAGTATACAACGTGAAATAGACGACCATCTAGAAGCTTATAACAGAAAGCACTATTCTAATTTGCCAGATTTTCTCTCGCTGGAAACCAATATTGCTAAAAAAAGTATGACATTATTTTGTTTCTTTATTGACCTACTCCAGTCACTACTAGAGAAGGCTCTGGGATCTAGGTTCTGCAACTTGTAAAGAGAAGGGGTCGGGACGCTGTTTATAAGACATATTCTCCATTCGCTTTTACATCACTTACATTCTCCATTCGCGCCGTGTTCTTTCTGCCACACACAACTTCATCGTGTTTTGTGGTGATGTTTTTGCCTTTGCCTACAAAGCCCTTCTTTGGAGTGGTAGTAGGTTTATCTGCAAGGTCAAATATTACCAATGTCAATTCAGCACAAGTCAAAAGAGTACGAAAACAGTTACGAAAAGACTGTCAATGTACGGTTTTACTGACAGACTTATGGCAGAATGTGGCAGTGCATTAAGATAGATACACATAAGAGGAGGGATAGAGACGTTCAGTATTAGGAGGGTGAATGGTGTCTGAACATTACCAGGTCTATAGGGGTCGTGGCAAGTGTCCTGCCAGTCAACTTCATCCTCTGAGCTGTCGCTGTCATCATAGGGATGCACCATTCGATAGTTCTCAAAGGAAACAGACACTGAAATCCAGACATTAAACAAGTATGTTATTCTCCATCATTTCTTGTACTCACTTTTATTGCACACCAATGCACTGAAACAACCAATACATACAAAAAACGGCAAAACATAAAAACAAGACAAAACAAGACAAAACACCTTTGCTTTCCCCATTCAATTTCTTCTCCTCGCGACGGAGCTGCGTGTCAAACTCCCGGTCAAATTCCATCTGCATCATCTTGGCCAACATCAGGTCACTGGCCGTGTCAATATTATCTCCAGTAATGAGAGGTTCATTTACACTGTAGATAGAAGTAAAGAAAAGAAAAACTTCACACTTCTACATTTTTTGCTGAATTAGTGACACCTAGCTAGGTTTACAAAAAAAAAACACAACAACATCTTACACTAACTGCAGGAAACTAAACTGTACTACTCACACAAAAGAATAACTAGCATTGAAAAGTTGTGTAAACTCAACATTGCTATTTGGTAAGCTAAGCTAAACATTTAGGCCTAGTATTCATTTAGATGGGCGTGTCAACACGCTTGATAAACCCTACTTATAATTATAATTAAGGCTTCTGTTTTTCGGATTTTATTAATTGTATTTTTCGGTGCTTTTTTTTGTGTCACAATATGTATAGTAACTCGACAGTACCTGCACACTTAAGTTGTACCTTCTTTCCTTTGCTGTCTTCCACAACGAAATCCCTATGATCACGGGCACATTCTTCTGGGGTTTTTGTGTGTAGGCATTTTTGTACATTTCGCCACAATTCTGTTTAAATCCTCTGTATCTTTACTCCAATATAGCTTTTAAATCCCGCTAACAAGCCTCCATCCTGATTGTAATCTCGTTTTAAATTTCGCAAGCGGAGTCTCCAATAGAAATGTAGGAATGTGCTGTCACTCAGTAGTTGGGGCCGGTTTAAAGTATTCAGAACGAATCAATGATAGATACGAGTCAGGAAGGCAGGACATTGCCCAGCAGCACTGGGAAATGTATTTATTATTATTTTTGTAGTAGGTTTTATTTCTGAATGCTCAAAGGGTAAAGTCAACGTGATTTGATTAACCATTTCCACAGTTTTTCCAGTGTTTATTGGCAATCCACCGATTTATTTATTTTTTGTATCTGGGGTGTTTTATCGGCGTTTATCGGTTAAAACCGAAAATCAGAAGCCCGAAGTATAATGTGATGCCTAAATGGTTCAGCATCAGAAGAAAACCTGATGTCTCAATTTTGAAAAGTAATTTTGAATAACCCAGTATCCTTCCTAAATGGCATTTACTTATGGATTGAAATCACAGGTTTAGAAAACGTTGATGAAGGCTCCTGTAACCCACGAACAATTCAATATTATCCAGGCATTTCTACACTTCTCTTACACTGTCTTGTACACTAGGTATTCAGTACCAAAAAGTAAAGTCTTTTAGCAAATGCAGAAAACTCCAACCAGCACGCCAAGTCCAAAAACGATGAAATATTCTGCTCCTTCTCCAACGACAACAGAGAAAGAAAGGGAAAACATGGCAGACATCTTGAAAGAAAGCAGAGCGGAGACAGATTTGGTAATAGTCGAGAGCTCCCCTTGGGAGCTCTCGTCCACGGTCGGCAGTAGAATAGCCTGGACTCGAACCGGTGACCTCCAGGCTATAGGGCACATCATGCGCTCCACGCGGAGCACCTTTGCTGGATGCGCCACTCGGAAGTCCCAGAAAAGTGAGTTTTTAAAAAAAGTAATTTCAGCTTCCGGTCACTTGAAGTATGCTGACGATAATATAAACACCAAGCTACAGACAGCGAGTCCCAAACTTTAAATGCATTACTGTTGTTTACAGGTAAGAAATCAACTTTATTATGAATATATTGTGTTATTATGTTTAAGCAACATATTATGATAATGCTCATTATGGTAATTTATTACTTTTAAAATGTCCATGGCCTATTTTTTTACCTTGTTAGTACAACTGGCCTTTTTTTTCTCTTTTGCGGTGGTGGGTCACAACCAGGTATAAATGTCCACATTTTTGTAAAACAACTTTACCCTTACTTCAAAGATGCAACGTGTTTCAGTAAATTCAAACACCCAATAAACTTCTCATCCCACGCAGAGGGATTACTGAAACGTAAAACGTCATTAAGTGAGGTAGGCATTGCAGGGGAGAGGAAAGGAGGTTTCAGTTCCGAGTGACTCTTTTGTAAGCATTATGAATGCTTATTCATCACTGCTACACCCCGTTTTAAAGCAACACTGCCAACTTGAAAGTATATGTGTACATTTGTTTAAAGTACTCGCCCAGAGGACTACTGAGACACAGACATCAACTAGTCCTCATCAGATTTAATTTGTCTTGGGTGAGAGTGAGTTTCTAACCCTGTTAGGGACTCACCAGCATGTTGGAGATGTACACAGTGTTGGACATATGCTACATGCTGTGGGATTGCCCAGTTGTAACAGTCTTTTGGAGGAAGGTTCTCGAGACGATCAGCTCTGTGATTGAGATAAAAGTTAACGCTGACCCGGCACTGTAACTTTTACACAAAGATAATTTTGAAGGAAGGGTGGAGGATAAAATATTTAATTGGATTGTGCTGGCAGTTGCAACAGCTAAAAGTTAGTATGCATCACCGCAGAGATGAAACCCCGATCCCACATGAGGAATGGTACAATACCTTAGCTGAGACAGCATCCTATGCAAGACTGATATACAAAATACAAAACAGAACGCAGGTGTTTGAAGAGGTGTGGAATCCCCTTTTAGTCGGGTGCACAGGGTACAGAAACAAACAGAACCTAGAAGCGTTATAGGTTAAATTACTAGGTAATTATTTTCTTGTATCACTCCAACCAGTTCAAGTTCAAGATAGGACTCACTACTGGTAATCTTAAAGATACATATAATGATACCATTGCTCTGGAGGGTGAAGGAGTTTTATTTTTTCTTTTATTGCTGTGGGGTTAATGGAAGGGGAAGCTGATAACAAAAAAAATTAAAAAAAATAAAAATAAACACTGGTACTTACTCAACATTGCTTGAGAAACCTAAATTCTCCTCATCAAGCTGCAGTTGCTTAGCCAGCTGTTCACTCATCACATCAGCAAGAGAACAAGGGCTGGTCATTTTGTTAGGAGCCCCCCATGGACTCTAAGGAAGGGGGGAAAAAACAGTTACAAAACTTGAGGTCCTATTTACAAAGTTTTAACTAATTACTTTTTAAAGTTTTTTTTTTTTTTTTTTTGCATTCATTAAGTCTGATATTTATGACACACCTACTGCTGTTAAAAAGCCACATTTATCCCAAAAATATAAATACAAAAGAGATAGATACACAATTAATGAGATAAAGCTTTGTACATATCTCCACTACAGAATTACTTACACTATTTTGAGAAAAGAATGGCTACAGATATAACATAATCTAAAACAAATATGACTGATGGCAAGCATGACCAAATTCCAGGCTCCTCCCTCTGTTTAAATTAGTCATCAGGGAACACGTGGTCTTGTATGGATGTAAACAAGTATATACCATCATTTCACAATATTTATTGTACAGTATTTACTACTATGTCGTACACTGACGTAGTTCATACATTAAATAAATGCACTGAGACCAGCAATCAAGACAGTTTTAAAGACGCGCTGTTTAAGAATAGGTCACCTAAACACTAGTTTAAAAAAACAAAAACACACATGAAAAACTAAGTTTGATAACACTTTACATGAGATTAACGTAACGTACAAAATTATTTTACATGTTTTCTGCTTGATATGTGAAACTTTCAAAATCTACAACAGTAAATGAAATGTAATACCGGAAGCCTATATATGTAGGCATGAAAAGAACAAGAAAAATCAATGAGGCGTACAAAAAATGGTAGATATGGCTACATCGCAAGCATTAGCATAAAGACAAATTAAAGTGGCCATTCATGGTTTGGTTATAAAACAAAGTAAAACAGTCCTGATACAGCGTCTATGCCACAGAATCTGAAGACATTCTTCTACACTTTCTGTGTATGCATGACATCAAACTACTAGGCCACGCGTTTCAAAATAACATAAATAGAATACAAACCTTCCAAACACAATCTGTCTTTTCTTTGGCAGCGATTCCTACTTGATCCATGTTTACAATTATCAATGTGCGTAGTTACTTTACAAATAAATACTTTATAAATAATATTTTATTTTATCAAACAGCTTCAACGACAAGTCCAGACTTGTTCTGTACGAAAACACAGAGATCGCCTGAATGAGAGCTCGTCGTAGGCAGAAATAAATATATAAAAAGATCTCTCTTTACAGACAACAAATAATTAAATACTATAAAAATTAGATACCACGACGCGTGGTAACAGGAAAAAAAATTGGATAGTCTGCCAAAATGTGGCAAAAATGTCCGATTGAATGTGCAGAAACCAGCGATACTGCAGAGTTTAAAACACTACAACGCGAGCAAGTCCTATGGATTTTGTCCAGAGAGAGTCGAGTGAGTCTCCACCCCAGCCAGAGTATATCGCTGCAGAACGGAAGCTCACATAGGGTAGAGCTGCGTGCGCAACTCGTAATGTATAGGGTTACGCATTTGGTTAGGGTCACGTTTTAGGGCTGGGGTTGACTGAGTAAATGACCTGTAATTTATATTTTCTTTTTTAAAATCTTTCCGTCACTTTATTAAGGGGGGGTTATTGTTACAGGGGGCATGTTCATACAGCGTGTTTTAAATGCAGGTGACATTAGCACATAATCTTGCACTCAGATGGCCTAATTATGTATTAATCCATTCATAATATTTATCATAATTATTAACGTTAGATGAGCTATATAAACATGTCCCGGTAAGAACTTAACTCGGTAACAACACTGCCCTGTAAGCTACGCGGTGGGAGTCTGCGTTCTGCAGCAATACCGCTCTCACCCAGGTCGATACTGACAAAAATGAATATAAGTGGCCTTTTATGCCATTTTTAATAGCAAATATTATTGCGTGCGTTACTATAGCTCCAACTTTTGTTTTGTGACACTTGGGGTTGTCTACTGTCCGTTTTTAGACCGGACAGTCTGTTTTAAAACGTGCTGTCCAGTTTTCTAGTAGACTGAAAACCGGACACGCATTGCCGGTTTAACAACACTCAGAGCCACCGCCTCTGTGCCAGTGGTGCAAATTTGTGACACACTGCTGTGCCTTTAATTATCAATTGCCTTTGGTAAAACAACAAAAGAGCGGAACAAATTGACGTCACTACGATGAGCAGCAGAATTGCAGCTTTTGATAGGTACATAATTTAATATATGCTGCCATTCAATTATTTTCAGCAAATCGCTGTAAAGACTGAAATAAGTAGATCTCTCCTACAATGCGCATGCGCGAATTTCTGACTTTAAAGGGAGGATTAGCATTTTCACTGTTAAAACAGATAGGACTCAGTGATTCAAAAACAAAAAACTTTATTAACATCCACCGACCAAGTCGAGGATACAAAGGATTCAATGATTCAAACACAAAAAAATCTTTATTTACACCGACTGTATCATAGTAGCTTACAAAATAATGCAGCATTAACAAGTTTGCAATGCGTTTTTATATGGTAAACACAAGTGTTGGGTTCAGGAAGAAACAAAGACGGCGATGGTTCAACAATTAAAATAAATAAAGACAGGGTGTTCAACTATTAAAGTTCACTGACATAAATTGCTGGCATGAAGCCTCCCGTTAAATTCAGAAATTCGCGCATATATATATATATATATATATATATAGGTTTAAATTATAACAAAGATCGGGTGTAAGTAATTTTGTTTATAAAAAGTAATATTGTTTTTAAATTTTGATTTATGAATATGAAACTTTCCCAATAGCTTACTGACATTTTCTTCATAACCAAAGATAAAAGTCTTTGACAAATGAAACAAAATGAGAGGTTTTCCTTAAAATAAACAATGAAACATCAGTCCAGAAAGACTTAGTGTAATCACAGATTACAAATAAATGACATATATCCCCCTCGTCTTGACCACAGAATGCACAGGCTCTGGAAACCAAGGGATTACATTTAGAGATATATTTATTACAGGGATAATACCTATGGAGTATTTTAAAATGAATTTATTTTACCTTATTATTAATAACAAATCTATAAGATATTAGCCAGGCAAAGGACCCGATAAGAGGTCCCAAAATCTGTTCCCAATACATTTTTGAGTTTGAAATGTGATACTGGGGCAAGCAACGATTATGAATAAATGTATTATTACAATTACATAGAAGATCCTTACCATCAATAACTAAAGAAGGTAAGGCATTATGGCTTATAGAATTATAGAGTAAATGGTGTCCTATTAAAGTACATAACGTTGAAGGTATGGCATAAAAAACAATTGCATAATCTTTGGTTGTAAAGGGATAATTATATTTATTTAAAAACTAAATATAACTTAACAGTAATCCATCTCTATTGAATAAATCTATTAGAAATATAATGCCTTTATTAGCCCAATTTTCAAAATATAAGGAATTATTTTTGTAAGTAATGAACTTATTCCATATACAGTATTTGTGGGGAGAAAAGTTATGTTTGAAAAATATCTTCCATGAAACCAGTGCCTGTGCATGAAAATCAGATCATTTCAAGGGAAGGCGATATCTACTTATTTCACAGTCTACCAATTTCCCGTAAGCATCTCACTGCGCACAAATCATTGTCGTATACAGAGAGCTCTGCAGAATTTTTTCTATGACGAGTCAATGGAGGCGTAACAAATTTTGCTGGTTTGTGCTGGTTTTCGCCATGTTAAAAAAATGCATCAAACTTTTGAAGTAGATTTCACATTTGCCCAAGGTCTTTTGAAGAAAACAGCAACATTAGCAAATTATGGCAATACATGATAAATGCTATTTTCTGAGCAGTCTTGTTCCGCGGCGCATGCGTAGTAAATACAGCTGCTGCTGACCGCACATGTCATCGATGATTATATTGACAGCTTTCGGAAGCGGGTAACGGGAAATTAAAAAGCTAGATCATATCAGATATACTTTATTACTATTTTTGTGTATGTTAATTCAAAAAATCATTTTAGCCAAGTAGCTGCCGGTAGTTTGTTTACCGTACTATATTGTTGTGTCTTGATGTTATGTGTTGTAATGTTATGTATTTATAAAGTAACCGGTGTTACCGGACTGTTGACGATTTAATGAATACGCTTCTTTTTTGTTTTATTAAAAATATTTTGCAATGTGTGTATTAAATTAACACAATAAAAGTATTGCATTTTTCTCAACATTTATTTTTGCAAAACTTACAAAATTGCATACTGTATATGACGTGATAATGGCACAAATATATGTAGTTGTGGGTCACTGTATGATCTGGATATTCATAATCTGTCATTATTCTATTAAGCACCCGTATTTAATAGATTTAATAGTTTATAAACAAAATTATGTATCAATTAAACCACAAAAAATAAATACAAAAAATATAGCTTTAACTTCACTTTACACATACAATTCCGTATATTATGTAATTTCTTGTTTAATTGTAATAACAGGCTATAGATAGATAGATAGATAGATAGATAGATATAAATAATTGAAAATATTGTTAAACACGGTTTTAACTTAATTTCAATGTTAAGAATAATAAATACATAACTCACTTGCCTGTGTCTTTTCTACACACATCTGGACTTACATGCAAGTCGTCGCTTCTTTAGAGTTATGCTTCTGCGCATGCGCCGCAGAACGGGACCGTGCTCAGAAAGTAGAATTTTTCATAATAATTATATATTGTTATACTTTGCTAATTTCGCCGTTTTCTTCAAAAGATCTTGATCAAATGTGAAATCTACTTCAAAAGTTTGATGCATTTTTTTAACATGGTGAAAACCAGCACAAACCAGCAACATTTCTTACGCCTCCATTAACTCTCCATAGAAAAATTTCTGCCGCGCTCTCTGTATTAATATTATTTATTATTATTTGTTTATTTAGCAGACGCCTTTATCCAAGGCGACTTACAGAGACTAGGGTGTGTGAACTATGCATCAACTGCAGAGTCACTTACAACTACGTCTCACCCGAAAGACGGAGCACAAGGAGGTTAAGCGACTTGCTCAGGGTCACACAACGAGTCAGTGGCAGAGGTGGGATTTGAACCTGGGACCTGGTTACAACAAGCGCTTTTCTTTAACCACAGTCCCACACAGCCTCCTATATACCACAATGCTTTGCGCGCAGTGAGACAGTCTCCATAATACGAGCTAGAAGCTTATCTACACTTGTTTGTTAAAACAGCTAAAACTTGGTTTATAAATGTGGGAGTTTTGGGTGCCTGCAAGTAAATTAATTGAAGAGAATTGGTCTGCGTGTGAAACTTATTGTTACTGTTGTTTGTATTCACTTTCTATCGTTTTCTGTTTAAGCCAATCGAATTGTACTGTATTCCCCAATCAAGTTATTTCTGACCACATGATGTAGACCTCTCAACTGGTGTCTTCTGGTATGTGCTATTCAGACATGTAATGCAGTGGTCCCTGTAGCAGTCTCTCTTTTTATATTTACTGTGGTAATTACTGAAGTAGTGAGCAGTAAAACACAGTCATACCAAAGTGAAAACATGGTAAATCACATATGCAATATTTTTGGGAAATGACAATACATGCATAGTAAAAGCATGGGGTTACTTGGCAAACTACCGAATTCTGGTAAACTCTAAAAGGGTAGAACAGAGGTACATGTTGATAAAGGGTTTTTACAAATTAGAGTCATTTTCTAAACTGTTTCTAAAATGGATTTCAAATTGATTAATTTAAATTCGAAGGAAGGTAACTACCCCAAAACGATCTTAAATCAAGTGAGAGTGAAAAAAGATTTGTGAAAAAAATAAATCAGCATACTGTATGTAATTCAGGTTCCATTCCGCTTTTAAGATCTAAGTTTAACTGATATTAAAGTGTAATTTATCAAACTGCAATAAATAAGGGTTCTTTATGTGTTTTTTAGTTAAGTTTAAAGTTACAATTATAATGCTATCTTTAAAAAAAGATGTTCGTCGCAGTATACACAATGAAACTGCAAACAAATATGTTGTAATATTTGTTTAAAGAGGTAAGCACTTTCCCGGAACAGTTTAAAAAAAAAAAAAAACAGAAACAGACTGTCCTCTGTCATTTTACAAACACATAAGAGGTGCAAGGAACAATTTGCAGGAATTAAGTAAGTACAAAACCATGTTTTAACAATACAAAATATTGTAAAGTTTTGGATATAACAGACTTCCTTAAATTATTTAAAATGTGTAGTTTTATGCAATGTGTGTGTAACTTACTTTTTAGTTTATCACATCTAAAAAATAAAAATCTGTATTTTTCAAAAGGTACTTTATAATGGATTGACACCACCATATTTGTATTTAATTCAAGTCCAGTTAATTTTTTCTTTATTATTTGTAGAGAAGGAAAAAATAGCACATCAGGTTGGATATAAAGCAAAGACGAATGGGTCAAGGGGTTATGTACTTGGATTTGCAATATACTGCACCTCAACACAGCTTTTCAAATTTACAGTGTGCTATTCTGAGAGAGCTTCTAGAAGCCCAGGTGTAATGAATCTCCTTGCGAATGGTAAGTTGTTTGTCTTTGAACCGTATGATTTGCGGTTTGCGTCCAGCCCGTGTCTCTTCATTCAATTCAATGGGCTGAGATGCCAATGCATTCCACAAGCTTGACTCAGAGAGGAATGACAAGCCAACTTCCTCATTGAAAAGTGAACAAACTGTTAAAAAACTGTGCAAAAGTCTTAGACATGTTGCATTTTTCTACTCTGATGCATTATGAGCATCAACAATTTAATCAAAGCCTCCACTAGTGTTTTCTACTATTATAACAACCTTGACTTGCATAAAGAAGGAACAACATTGAGTGAAATAGCTTGCAGCACTTGAATTGCAGGGTGTGGTATCCGAAGCATAATCAACAAGTACATATAAACATCATCTGTAATTGACAAACCCAGGACTGGAAGACCCAAAAAGCTGTCTAACAAGGATGAGCAATACTTGAAGATACAGTAATATCCTTAAGGATTAGAAAGAAGACAAGTGTTGAATTGACAACAGAACTGGCAGAAGGCACGGGTGTCATTGTCCATCCATCAACAGTCCAAAACACCTTCGATGCAAGCTATTTCACTCAATGTTTTTCCTTCTTTAAGAATTCCTCCTTGGAAACACTGATATTTTCTTTATCTAGGAAAAAGGCGGATGGCTGCCTCTGCCCTATTACTTCTGACCCTTTGGATGGCAGTTTCAGCAGACGGATGCCCCTCAGATTGCACTTGCTTCTCAGTATTGACAGACTGCCGCAGTGCCAATCTCCATGCAGTTCCTCAAAGTATTTCAGCAGGAACGGAAACATTATTTTTGGCAGATAACCAAATCACCACAATTCAAAGAGGAGCCTTTGTAAATTTGACAGGCCTAACTTTTCTGAGTTTGGCCAACAATGAATTTTCATTTCAGAATGACACACTGGAAGGCCTGAATAACCTCCTCTCCTTGGACTTGTCAGAAAACAGCTTGCAGGAGATGCCACTAGGTTTTTTCCAAACTCCCTTAAGACTGGTTTGGCTAAACATAGCGAAAAACCGACTTAAAATTCTTCCCAAATCCATCTTTAGACCACTGGAAAAGCTCACCTACTTAGACCTTTCCGATAACAGTTTAGACCTACACAATCACACCTTTGAAGGACTTATCAGCCTAAACACACTGAGTTTATCAGGTAACAGGCTTAAAAGCATACCAACAAACATATTTGATGCTGTACCAAAACTTCAGGGACTAGATTTGTCCAACAACTTCTTAACACACTTGCCTGAAGGTTTCCTAAGCAACCATCACAACATGTCTGATTTAATCCTGAACAACAATAATCTAACACATTCAGTTTTACCTGCATTGCAAAGCTTGAGCAATCTGAACTATCTGTATCTGTCTGGGAACAGCATTTCGACTTTACCTCTGTTCCCCTTTGCTAAGCTCAGACGTCTTGTTAAACTCCTCCTGTCCAATAATTCTATATCAGCACTTCCAGATGGCTTCCTGGCAGGTTTAAACCAACTCTCAATGTTAGATTTGTCTGGTAATTCATTGGCTTCCCTGCCTGAGCATGTTTTTCAAGGTAGCAGCCAGTTAGAATACCTGCATTTGGACAGAAATAGCTTCTCCAAGCCCCCACTGCTTTCTGGGCTGCATAAGCTACAGGAGTTGACCATGTGCTGCTGTCAAATAACTCTCTGGCCAGAAGAGGTTGCTATAAGCCACTTGGGGGCTTTAGAATTAATAGATCTCTCCAAAAACCTCATAGCAGAGCTAGACTCTGTAGTGGTTACGAATAATACACATCTTAAGAAAGTCCTTCTGACTGACAATCCAATTTGTTCAATGAGTTCTTCAATGCTTCCATTATCTCCACCATTGCAATGCACAGGCTATTAACTGTGTGTGTTTATTACAAATGTATATGTGTGTGTGTGTGTGTGTGTGCGCACGTGTGTGTGAGTGTGTGTGTGTGTGTGTGTGTGTGTGTGCACACGTGTGTGTGAGTGTGTGTGTGTGTGTGCGTGTGTTTGTGTGTGTGTGTGTGTGTGAGTGTGTGTGTGTGTGTGTGCGTGTGTTTGTGTGTGTGTGTGTGTGTGTGTGTGCGTGCGCGTGTGTGTGTACGCGTGTGTGTGTGCGCGTGTGTGTGTGTGAGTGTGCGTGTGTTTGTGTGTGTGTGTGTGTGTGTGTGTGTATGTGTGCGTGTGTGTGTGCGTGTGTGTGTGTGTAATTGATCTAAATAAAGGTAAAAAGCTGCAAATGAAACACTGTTTATGCTTTTTTTTTATCAGACTAGATTATATTTTGGTGTTAAAAAGGTTAATAAATAACAAGCCACTTCAGAGTCCACTCTCATCAGATCACTGAAGTTATGCAAGTACTTGGCCCTCCAAGGAACACCTGGTAATATGACACTTTGGCATTACTCATTCGCCTCAATAGGCTTGAACTAAATTGCCCAGGATAAAGCTAAGCGATAAACAGATACAGTAAAGATGTTTCCCAATCGTGTTATAGTATACACCTAAAGATAATCTTTACTATTTATTATAGTCTTCCAGAGTAATGACTTCTGTGTATTTTGCTTTTTAAAGGTAGTTATAGTTTTATAGGTGGTAGGCCAGCTTTCTCCCCTTACTGTATTTGCCCCAACCTCACTCCACGAGTAAAATTGCCATTTTCTTGCAACAAGGTTACACAGGACATCTTTAAGTAACATAAAAACAATGGTTTACTGTTAGGTTTTGTTTTAAAATGTTTCATTCTGTTTTTGTTTTATTTATTTATATTTTCTGCGAATTACATTAACATTTTTCAATAGTGAAAATGTCCGTGAATGCGAAAGTTCTGGTTCAGTTACCTTTTGCATCATTATATTTGTTTGAACTGTCTGCTCGGACTGACGTGATTGTTAGGGGCGCCAATGAAGACGCCGGTCCCTTTAAGAAGGCAGTGCCTTCATGAGCTCTATGCTTATTGGAGCATTCACAGATCAACACGTCTGTATTTGGAGGTACAGTACTAGGAGAAACCGATTTCCTCAATGGAAGCAGGCTACCATTATATTAGATACGCTGTGTACGTTCAAAGAGGACATGCGTTTTTTAAATGTCATTTAGAAGATTTTTGCTCGGTGCCATCTTCTGTTGTTTCTATTTGCTTTTTTATCTTACAAACAAGGTGAGAATTTATGTATCCTAATTATTAACAGTAAAATTATATTGCAAATTTGCAATGCTCGTCGTAACGATATGTGCTTGGTATTGCTTAGACCTTTTCTCTTTAGGTCTACTTAATTTGGTGTTCGTGGGGTATGCTGTAATAAAACGTGCTGGTACGGCATGCACACAGCCATGTTTATACTGTTTAACTAATTATTGTTTAGCATTTGCCGTCCAGCTTTCTTAATTTATTTATTGCATTCCATGTACTGCTGATTTAGATGTATCAGTAATATCAGTGAAGACTCGACACATCACATCCGTCAGACAGAAGCGCGCCAGCAGTAGCTTGCACCAATATTTACAAAAGTGACAGCAGGATGCTAGGATATCCAGGATATGCGGGGTGCTTTCGTATCCCCAGCACCGCCACCGAAACATTTTCTTGTTCAAATTTTCATTCGGTAAAACTAGTGACTACATCTGTTTTCACTCAATTAAAAACACATTTAAAGAGTGCTACACCAGGTTTTAACACCCATTTATCAGCACTAGCAACATTATAAACGATCCCCATTTAGGTTTTTTTGTACAGTAATATAATTCTGGGATATAGAAATTACAGCTGAAATGTTGCTGTTGCGCCTTGATTCCTAATCACTTCCTGTGCTGTAGTTCTAACACTCCAGTGGCCCATCTGTAATCAGACCATGTGACCTGCCGGGATGCAACAATTTAGCAATAGTGTTGTATTTGAAATAAGATACTTGAATAAATTACCCAAAAAACAAACAAACAGGTGAAGAACCAACCTGTTCTCAGTACAATAAAAGTGAAATCAAAAGTACTGTCAGTAAAGCTTACCACATTGGTACAATCTGTGTACAGTAATCCTTCATAAACCAGACGTTATTGGCTTTCCAGTTGGATTACATGTTTGTGTTGTAGTTAAATTAAGATGCAGACACGAGCTTTCGCTTTAAAGTCTTTTTTCCACTTTGTCACTGAACTAAAATCAAATGCTTCTGCTATTTTTTCCCCTCTACTGTTCACCTAACATTTTGCAGGAAACATACCAGAGCATTATGACATGGAAAAACTCAATACTTGTTCTATACTGTTTTTTTCTAATAAATAAATAAACACTTAGGACTGACTTCACTAATGAAAACGTTCTTATTGGTGCATCTGTAAAATTTCTATACATAAGACAATTTAAACATTTAATGGCCACGATTGAACCTTTTAAAAAAATGAAGTATAGATGACTCCAGAAGCTATATTTTGCACACGTGGATTCGTTCTTGTGGGGATCACATATTTGCTACAAAACAAAATCCTTTTTAAGAGATTATATATTACTGACACAGTGTGTGCGCATATGAACAAACAAACAAACATGCATGTCCATCTGATAAATAACCTTTTTCTGAAAAAGTCATTCCTATTTATACTCATTGTTCTATCATATTTGTATACACATGTTGGTGTTTTTTGTTTAATCTGTGCTAGTATGTTTGTTTTAAAGAGACATTATTGTTCCGTGGGTAGTCAGCGTGTGTTCTTGGCTGTTTATAAAGTTAATATTGGAAAGGAAATAAAAATGACATGACTATTAGTGGAGGTGGCTGCAGAGGGTTTCCAGCAGTTTTTTTTTTTTGGCTAACTTTTCACAACAACTTCTGTAACAAATAAATCAATATGGTTAACATAGTACAGTATAATGTATTGTATAAACATAGACATTTTCTTTGCTACATTATCCAGCACAATAACATTACTAAACATAATATTGTCTCCCTTTTTTTTAAATACACAGGAAAATACCCGTAGTTATATGTCACTCTGTGAAAGTAGTTTTTTGGTGTTTCAGTTAATCTGTTGTTTGTTTTCCAGTATGTCCTGTCTGTCTTGAAATTCACGTACCCCACCCTGTTTCAGGGGTAAGTAAAAATAAAACGAGAAAAAAAAAAAAACATTGTATATAAAAGCTAAACCTCTCTTTAACCTAATTTTTTCTCAGGAAGTTATCTATGCATTAAAATGATGATTTACTCACAATTTCTTCTTCATATTCAGGTTGGTCTGTTTTAAATACCCCTGTAGTATTGCTGGATGTTGGATGCTGGTCTCTGTAGCTGCTCTCTCAGTTTTATGTCATCATCATCTGTACAGTATTGCGTAAATCAGTCTCCACTACAGGATTCGGGCTTTTAAAGAGGAGAGGCTATCTTTGTACATTTATCTAATATACCGTACAGGAATGGAAATAAGACTTCAATTGCATAGCAGTTTGATTCCTTCCTAGTTTTACTATGAGTTTAATAAGACACACTGGAACTTGTTCCCAACACACTATGGCTATTCAGGCTTGTAGTGAAACCTGGAATAGGGGAAACTGCTATGCAACAGGAGTCTTATTTTCATATTTTCATTCCTGTATACCAATTACTTTGTTTCAATACACCTAGGAGTCTTAATTGATCTACACATTGGTGAATCTAAATACCACCACCCTTCCCCTCTAACACATTTCTCTGTGTATTGTATTTCTGTTGTATTTAGAGATGTTCAGATGTTAAGTGGGGAGGACCGGCCAGATTCATTTACCGTTGAAGTTGAAGAGCTGCAGTATTTTGACAAAAAGTGAATTTAACATCGCAGTTAGTTTGCCCAGTGAAGTGAAGCATAGGGTTATTTCTTACTTCAAATGTTTTTTATTTTTAATATCTGTGATAAAATGAAAGACGCGTTTGTCCGAGATCAGAGGAAAGTAAAGCTGGTGTGTAGATATGTTGCCCAATATTGTGAACAAATGTACAATTTGTGTCTGCTTTTGTTTACAGGTGGCAAACATTAGTGGGAGGATTGCTACTAGCTCTCTCTGGGAAGCTGGGATGGGTGGAGGTCCACAGCATTTCTAGGTAGCGATTACAAGGCGAATTAAAGTAAAGTACAAAGTTGACAGGAAAAATAATGCTTAAGGATATTACATGCATCCTCACAAATTATTTATATATTCTTTTTTATTTTTATTTTGAGAGTAAATATATGGTAGATACTGAAGTATATAAAAGAACAGTCCTTCCTAATGTATGTGATTCTGAGCAATGTGACAGCTTGTAATTTGTTTTGAATCATTAGGTCTGCAGCTCTTTCTTGGCTGCCTGGTTCTGTCCTCTTTGTAGGTAATATCTATGCAGGCTCCAGGGCATTATCCAGACTGGTGAGTGCAAATAAACAACTGGAATAGTTAACTTGAATGTGCTGCTCATCACCAACCCAGTAAAAGCAGCATTGTTCCATATGGCATAGCTTCTTAAGCATGTAACATTATTTCTAAACCCATGAGGGGGTACTACACATTCAATATTCTGGTTTAATAACACTACAGAATTTCTATCTTTCTGATAGAAAACACAGCGGTGGGCATGAGCGAGTGAAATTCTGTTTAAAACAATCAATACAAGTGTGGTAATGTCCTTTGTAAATTGGTAAATGCATGGAAAAGCAGGTAATAATACAGTCTATGTTTACCATGGTACATGTTTATAAGGGTGCTGTATGTCTGCTAAGGGTGTTTAAATTGGGTTTTAGTTTACTCCTAATGGTAGGATTATATATATATATATTAGTTTTAGTCAAGTGTACTGAAGTTTTGGGTTAATTCTGATTACTTTTAATTATCTGTGTTTGCTTGCAGCCAATTCCTATCTTTTTCACACTTTATAATGCATCTGAGGTGGTTACATGCTTTATCCAGAAGCTGACACAGAGAGAGGTATGTTAAGATTTGCTTATTTGTTGTTTTTTTTTTGTGAATGTTTAGATTAAAAATAAATAAATAAATAAATCTGATTCACGAAAAATAGTCCATGTACTGTATCTGTCAGATCCAGTTTTTTTTTTTTTTTAATTTAGTCATTGCCAATTATTATTATTATTATTTTTTTTTTTATTTTCTCCCAATTTTGGAATGGCCAATTATTTTATTACGGTCGGCTCACCGCTACCACCCCTGTGCTGACGCAGGAGGGCGAAGATGAACACACCCTGTCCTCCGAAGCGTGTGCCGTCAAGCCGACCGCTTTTTTTCACACTGCAGACTCACCATGCAGCCACCCAAGAGCTACAGCGTCGGAGGACAACGCAGCTCTCGGACAGCTTACAGGCAAGCCCGCAGGCGCCCGGCCAGACTACAGGGGTCGCTGGTGCGCGGTGAGCCGAGAACACCCTGACCGACCTAACCCTCCCTCCCCCCGGGCGACGCTCGGCCAATTGTGCGCCGCCCCTTGGAAGCTCCCGTCCTCGATCGGCAAAGGAATAGCCTGGATTCGAACTCGCGACTTGCAGACTATAGAGCGCATTCTGCACTCACGTGGAGCGCCTTTACTGGATGCGCCACTCTGGAGCCCCCAGATCCAGTTTTTAAATAAGATTTTGCAGAGTTAAATATTATTATTATTATTATTATTATTATTATTATTATTATTTTCTGTTTTTTAAACAGGCCACATCTTGGATGAAACTACTAAGGTATGTGTACTTATTAATTACTGTGTTATCCATCCCATTCATACTGCATGTTTCTTGCTGTTTTCCCCAATACAGTAATCCGTCACATAACCGCCCGTCACATAGCCACCCTAACTGTTTATCCGCCATGATCAACCTCTTCAGCAACGTTAGTTTATTATTGGACAGAGAAGATTAGTTCAGAGATTGTAGATCCCACCAAAGTTTTCGTACACTCTGTTGTATGTGCTCTGTGCGCTGCCATTGCTGGTAGTGTCACGAGAGCTGTTCATTGTGTTGATATGTAAATAAATCCTGTTCGCCTGCAGGGTGTATCAACACAACCTCTGTCTCGATCTCCAGCCTGCCACTCAGCAGTGAATGCACGCACACACACGGCAGAAAATGCTACTCTGTCACAAGCAATAATACCCTGTATCTTTCTAAACAAGGGAGCTCCCCAATAAAAGCTGAATCTCAAAACAATAACCGTGTGAATATAGTAATTGTTCCAGCTGTGTATAATGGCATTTAAAACAGGATTCATTCATCTTACTTTTTATATATCCGCCTTACTCTGGTCCCACCGCAGTCGGATATGCAACGGATTGCTGTATGAATGTTGGAAATACAGTCTTGACTAGCCAAACTGACAGTGGGTTCTGTTCAATTGATTAAACCAGCTGTGGATCTAAATGGCAGAATTCAAGTAAGAACCTTACTGACTTGTTTCATATTTTTACAGAAAATAATAAACTAAGGAGACTCACAGAACAGTTGGATGTTTGATGTTTATAATCTTGGGTCCTTATTCATTTTTTACACAATGGCAGTACGGCATTTCGACAACTTGAATCAACCCCAGTAATGTCTGAATACTTACTAATGGATTTCTACAACAAAGTATTAGTTTTAACTTTAAGCAAAACATTGGAGCAGCCAAGATCTGCAATTCTTAGGCTTATGTAGCTTTCTTTTTGGCCCTATGAACATATCAGTATTATAAAAGCATGACTTAAATATAAGAATAATATAGCGACCATCCCTTTGAGATATGTTTTACTTAAACTAATGTATACTAAATCTACACTGCTGACACTTACAGAAAGTACCCGGGGTACAGAAGTCATTTCCCAACCATTAAGTTAAATCTAAAATTATATGTTTTTTATTTACAGTGTAATGCTTCTGCTAACATCAGCTGGGTGCCTGCCACTGTATGACCCACAGGTGAGTCCTCCATGTAATGTATTTACAGAGCTTTGCTAAACATGTGCCTCAAAACACAAAACCAAAGGCGTGTGATGCCCATTATGTATATGCATGATGACAGGACCTGGTACACCTAGTAGATCTTGAGTAGGTACTGCTGTTATGTTTAAAAAGCAAACTGACTTACTGCGTTGTGGTTAAGACCTGATATGGCACTGTAGCCCTGCACAATGAGGAGGCTGACTATGAGGAAGCACTCGGTACATTATTTCCACCATCAGCCAGCAGAATTAGGGTTGATTTCAGAGAGGACTTCCCTACATGGACATCCTTATATAAATGAATAATCTGAATGTTGAAATGTTACTGCATCTTGAATTGGACACGAATTGAAAAGAAACTAGTTTAGTAGGTAAATATTTTTTAAGTACTGTAGTTAAATTATGTTTAAATACCTTGTTCCACAGCGTGCATGTATCTTTTTAGTTTGTTTCATTCCTTTACAAAAATAAAAGTAAAGAGACAAATTTCGATCATACAGCCAGTAACAGGTAGTGAAAAACCCAACCTACATCTTAAAGAGAGTGTTCCTCTCCCATATCTTGCTAAACTACCCAGCTTCCATTTTCCTGTACACTTTAATTAAATGGTCTCTGATTATTTTCCATAAAAATCCACCTGGTGGAGCTAAAGTCTGTTCTAAGTCTACTATTAACTTAGTTTTTTTTTTGCAAAGTTATTTATTTATTTATTTATTTTTATTTTTTTTTATTTTTTGCAGTTTGATCCAAGTGGTTATTTTTGGGCTGTGATCCACTTTTTATGTGTAGGTATGTGACTATCATTATTATTTTTATTATTATTATTTATTTTTCAGAAAATGTCTTATCTGTGAAAAAATATAGATAGCCAACATATCCTACTTTGTCACAAATACAATTCTACTTACACCAGTGAAAGGCAACTGCAGAAAAAAAACAACTGTGTAGTGGTTCACAATATGACGTTTTATCTAACCATGTCATTTTGTGTTACAGGGGGATACAAAGTGTTTAAGTGTTCAAAATCCAGTTTGCTAAGGTAATTATTGGTTTTGCACCTTCAAGAGTAAACAAAAATGAAAATTATTTATAAAAAATAAAAATAATTCAGTGTTAATGGCAGTTACACAATTGCATGGTAATTATCAATAAGTGATTGTATAGAACCATTATTCTAGTTGTGTGATAACTGACATAAACAGTAAGAAACAGCTTTGACTAGCCTATTTTAGTTTTTAACCCCAACCTTCCTAAAACTACATAATGATTAAAAAAGGGAACAAAAAGTAGCTTCTTCACAGTAAACATACAAAGCAATGTATCTCCTGTTTTCTCTTCAATATTGTGACATTCAAGATACCTGTCATTATTTATTCATTCATTCGTTGGTTGCATGCCAATTTGTTTTCCTCCCAGTGTGGAACAAACTTTAAATATTTATGTGGCCTGGCACAGGCTGTGCTCTATATTGGATTCTGTGTTACTGTACTTTGGCTGTCCCTTTCCTGAGGCCTAATTCTCACTTGGTGATAATCTGCAGCAACACATCTTTTAGGCTTAATATATAGGAACCCAGAATTAAACCTGAGGAGAAAAGAGAGGTTATCCTTTTAAAATACGACACATTCTCAGGGTCAATGACCAAGTATTTTGACTGGTACACGCAAGTCTTTGAATATATTATTGAAGGGGATACATACTGATCCATAGCGGTACTCACTACTGGCTCTTTCATTTCAACCTGATACTTAATTACTCAATTGAACACTTTGTTTAATGGTTTAAGATCAGTTTGCAACAAGGCTATGCGCTGCTTAATTCAAGAGTAAATGGTTGGAGCAAAGTCCAGGGCTGGAATGGATTGAAAAAAGCCTCATATTTTCTCTTTGTTAAATCTTTTAGCAATATAAGACACAGTCAGTTATTTTGTTTGGGGTCTTAGGTGTCCTCTAGTGCAAGTAACCAGTAACACATAACAGGGTGTGCAGTAAGACATCTCTTAGCACAACCCTGGGCACGTTGTGAGGCCAAGTGCCTTCAACTACGCAGAAGGGCTTGGTTAGTCCTTAATATTTATAATGCTGCAAATAGACACTTTTTAGTGGAAATGTTGTTTCATAGTAAATGCATAATTTAAATATATCATTTAACCGATATGCAAAACAGTACATACGCTATACTACTTGAGTTTCTGGATGTCTATTTTTGTATTTTTATTTTACAATTTTTTTTTCAACGTTTATTAAGTGTTTGCAGGCTACAAAAATTCCTAACTGGTAGCGTTGTGCAGGCAAAGCTGGGCACTTGGAGTAGTTTTCTATGTTTCAATGTGTCCTTTCAACTTTCTGGATGTGGATACATTTTCCCCAAAATCAACTAACCAGGCCCTTTTACATCCTTACATTAGTGTGGCTACTTGATATTGTACAGTGAGCTATTTGTATTTGTCTCTTTGATTTGCCTGGGGTCATCACCTTCTATGCAGTACAAACTCATGAACTATAGCATAAATGTACACATATCTCAAAGGCATGCTACAATGCCATATCAGGTCACGTCTTAATGACAACGCAGTAGGCCAGTAGTGCAATTATTTTCTATTTTGCCTCAAGTAATAAGACACCCTGTGAATCAGTGCTGACCCAGTGCTTGGTGGATGGGAGTGCCGGCAGCAAGATATTCTTTGTTACTTTTTAATATATTTGTACAGTAATAAGTTTGCCTTTGAACTCTTAGATAAGACTATTCATAGTAAGATTTTTTTCATAATTTTTTCCATAGTGACCTTGAACAGCAATACATCAACTATGTTTTCAGGTAAGCTTACAGTATCTTTCACACAGATAATGAATGTCCTTCTCATGAGAGAGTGTGGACATGTCAAAAAAAAAAAATAGTTCCTAGAGACAAACGTGTTGTTAGTTGATTTTGATATCCAGGTTTAATACAATACAATTGCATCAGTGGTTTGCGTTTCCTATTAAGTAGATGCAAGTATTGTATTCCAATGCCCTGTTCCATTTTGTAAATTGTAGGTTATAAGGCGGCAAGCTTGCTGTCTGTTTGTGATGGATTAGTCTGAAGTAATGATTGGGGTCCTGGAGTATTGAACTGCTTGTGAACTGCTTTATAAGACATCTGGTGAACAACATGTTCTGTTTGAAATATCACAACTGGGTATGAAAGGGATTGGCTTTAAAACAAAAAAAACAAACAAACAGGCATGCTAATTATGATGACGCTGTGAAATAGTCTGTAAACAGGCTCTATTAAAAAATAATAGTTTTAAAATACAGCACAGACACCAACTTGCATGAAAGCTACCAACAATACCTTGCCTGTGCACAGATTAAACTCTACCATGAACAGCATGTGATTGCAAGTAAAATGGTCTTTGTTCCTGTTGAAGTCTCTCTTAGTTTCCAAATCTTTTAATGACAGATACAAGATGTGTAAAAAAAATATGGTGGTAGATCCCTTTGGTCAATTGCAATGAACCTGAGAATGTAGTCCTTAATTCTGTACTGAGTTGAGCACTAGCAAGTACAATACTATCTGTGGATCATCTCCAGCTCTTTACTATCTCAGTTCAGCTGATTCAGCATTTTTAAATTTTTGTCAGTTTTACGTAAAGTATATGGAAAACTACAAAGCGATATGTAATTCAATATATTGATATAACATTATTCAGCAGGTTTCATTCGACTTTATGAAGCAAAATTAGTAAATTTTACAGGATGATGCAAAACTAACTACACTGGTTGGAATTTAAATTCATTATTTGATTTAAACATTCAGAATTATGTTTATCGTAAAAATAAAAGTAAAAGCTTTGTTTAATAGACTTAAGAATCACTGGACTAACTTAATACCTTGTTTTATAGTCCTCTAGGGGGCAGATGACTGATATATTGTGTTTTTTGCAATTGAGAACATCTTAAAACCTACCGGCAGACTATCTGGGGCCGCTTGATTCATTGCAGTTGAAACTTTACTGGAGTATATCATTAGCACTGCCCTCCGTACTGATGAGTGGATCATCCACAGTTAGTACTCTGCTTGTTTGTTGCAACTGGCCATGTAGGTTTACCCTTTTCACTGCTCTTTTTAATTGCTATACTGTGGTTAAATCTCATTTGTACTGCAATTCATAGCCCCTAGATGACAGGGCAGAGAGGCATGCATATTTTAAAACTTATTGGGTATTGTCTGTGAATAGTGACTAACAGCTGCAAAATTATTTATTTATTTATTTATTTATTTATTTATTTATTTATTCATTCATTCATTCATTTTTGCAGTGTTTTGCTGTTAGCTTTTTCTGCCCATCCCACAGGTAAGAGTCACATGCAGTAGCTTGTACATATGCATGCATTTGATTTCTGAAGTTAAAACGTGAAATAATTTATTGTATAATTCACTTCTTTTGTAGACAGATCTTCCTAGTGAAAATGACAGGAAATGTTCAAAGTTGTAATGTGTATTAAATGAGTGGTCTGTAAGGGAAAGTTCAGCTTCTTAACAGTTCCAAACTTGACAATTGCTTTTAGCTGTGAGGTTTTGAACTAATTTGAACTTCTGCTCCATAGATCCTATTTCCCAAGCCATCTGGCTGTGATTTAATGATAGAAGTCTTCCACTATAAATCTTTACCGTTTTGCTAATTCACCTGCAATCTCAGAATCGTGACAATGGTTAGCTGTCTTTGTTGCTTGAAGATCTCTTCTTTTAGAGTGCCCCTGATTCAGATTCTCACATGTGATACATTTGTTTTGTCCTGTAGGTGATCTGTTTGGTGCCTTGGAGTTCCCATATCTTCACTCTTACAAGTTTCACAGTGGCTGTTGTGCAAGGTAAGAGCCAGATGAATACATCTGGTTTACAAATTGACATGATAAAAGTTTGAATTAAATCTTATTTCACAACGTACTACTTCTGTTTTACTTTTTTTTTTACATGTATCTGTTCAATTCATATCTATTTAATTCCACATACAGTATGTAATCATATCTCAGTCTTTTTGTTTTTCGACAGACTTCTGACATCCAAGATAGTATATGGTCTGATAACATTAGAAATACAATCTGTGACATATTGCTGTTTTCACAGTCCAAAGTGCTGTAAAAATTAAATCTCAGATCCTGAAAAGTTTGTCAATCTGCCGCCACTGCTACCACATTGCTAATATCTCATAAACTTTTGGTGACTTCAGATTGTCAGTGTTATAGAAACTCTGCAGACAAAATGTAATGGCACCCTTCACTTTGACCATATAAGGGTGGGTCATGTGACTTTTTGGTTTCCAGGTAATAAAGACCTAATGCTTTGAGATACTAGCTTCATACTTGGTACACATTCGGTACACTTTCTGTGGTTCTCCAATTAAAGTTTGATTGTGGTTGTCATACAAGAAACGTTTCCTGCCCAGTTTTTTTGCAAAGCCGCCACTGTGTCACAGTCTTGCATCTCAGAAATTTTAAACATTCATATTTTTCAGGGTTAAATAAACTCCTCATGTTAAAAGTTTTGCTGACCATGAAATTGACCTCTGACCTAATGTGGCTAATATCCTGAGGTCATGTGACTTTTGTCTTAGTGTTGTGTTCTTGGGCTTTCATACTTAAAATCCATTACCAGTGTTGTTAAGTAAAAAATAAAAAAAAAGCCTTTCATTGCTGCATTGTTTTAAACTCTGGCTGTATCAGTGACACAGACCACCTGGTTTGACGTGCAGTCTTTAAAGTCAATACACAGGAGAATTTGATGATTTAGGCAGTGTCCAGTGAACTGTTTCAGCGCCACATTGTTTGAAACCTCTGGATATACAGAGGTACTGAATCAGTAATGCTGATCTTTTTCATATTTCCATTTTACTTCATGTTTACAAATCATTTGATCTGATATGACAAACACATTAGATTATGCTACTGGGTAAGCTTTGTTTGAGTTTTTTCACAAAAACTTCCATTTCACATTTATGGTTGTTATGAAAGCAACTTGTCTTGAAACAAAGTAATTAGATTAGAATTTACAAGGCATAAAATGAGAAAAGCAAATCAATGTATAAAGGCACCAAAATGTGAATTATGTTGTCTCCTGTAAAGAAATTAAATGTGGTGTTCTCTGAAATGGCATATATTTTCATATATTTTCCTCAGTGGTGTTCTGGGATTCTTTGTCCTGTTAGCCACGGTGAGACTGAAGAGCAATCTGCCTGTTGAGCACTGTGCAGCCTGGGTTTTCTTGGCGAAGGTAAGGAAAGTCCTTTGAGTCTCAAGGCAATACAGGGTTACAGTCTTGCAGTAAAGGTAAATGGAAGTGCAAAATAAATATTGAAAGGGGAGGGGGGTATTAAAGTGCCATGCTGTATACTCACAGAAGTGCATATACTATACATTGGTACTCGGTGGAAACCTCAGCCCAAAACGTTTTTTTGTTTTTGTGCCTTTTTAATGGTGAAAAGGATAAAAGACAAGCACACCTTCTGTAAACCCACATCACAGCAAGCTTTAAATCCTGGTTAAAAATACACCACTGTGTTCTAGTTTAATACATGGAGAATCAATGGTCCAGATTTACAACGAAAAACAAAACTCAGTGACAGTGCTTACGATATAACTTTTTGGTTGTTTGGTTCTAGTTTTGTAAAATTAACAGGTGTTTTACCTCTTTAATAAAATAGGAGTTAATTAAAGACTGGAGTAAACCCTTTGAAAATACGGCCTACCATCCTTTATAGTATGCCATAAGTGTACCTGTGGGATTCCTCCGAATGACACACGCAGAGTCAGGTTTCAACAGAAAAGGTACAACCACAGACAAAAAACCGATGCACAAAACAAAAAGACGTACTGTCACTTTAAAACACTATTTACAAATTGACAGGCCCTGAGAGGAGTGCATATTTACAATTCCTGGTCCTTTAAATACCACAGTCCCATGCTTCACCAGTCCTTGGCAGCCGAAAGGCAGGAAACAGCTCTGCTTAGTCTGATGAAAAACACACAGAAAGGTTAAGGCTTTTATCCAGCACCTGCATCTTCTCTCTCTGTCCGAAGAACACTGTCCCGACCAGTGGAGAGGCTGCCCCTTTTATATACCTTGGCTCTGCCCCGTACCTGGTTACCTGGTCTTGGAACCGGGTGTACCTTTTTTCCTCTCCGCCAGCCTCCTAGCAGGCTGACCTCTAATGTTAACCCCGTAGTCGCCAGCGCCTGCTGGATGGACAGGCCCTCCATGTTACCCCTGCTGGTGGGAGGTAACCTTTTCAGTGCAGGTGGGGAGAATTTGGAACCTGCTGATTTAATTGTGCTTAAACAAAAACATGGTACATTTTTAGAAATGCCACAAATACTGCCCTCCTACTTAGGACGTAATGCTTGGGTACAACTGTGCCCTGTTTGTCCCAGGCTATAATGGCTGCTGTATATATTATTGGCAGTAGGTGGTGATGCCTAATGCTGTTATAGTGCAGACTTCTAAATCGCCTGAATGAACTTCTGGACTTCAGTATACAGAACGTGGGTAGAGGTTTATCTACAACCTCAGACCAGTAAAACCTTAAAACCAATGCTTCCACAATTGATAACATAATATAACATTGCTAAAGGCATTAGTTATACTGTTTTTGTTAAAGTGCTGAAAAGTTAAGAACCAGCACTTTTGATACTCTGCAGTAAAGAACAGTAGTTCTCACCAGGGTCCCTGTCTTCATCCAATGGGGCTGTAACAGTAAAACCTTAGTAGTTACAGTCTTGTGAGGGGATGTAACTCTAAAACATGACTTATCTACATTAGAAGCAGAAAAAATGTGTCCCAAGGACCAGAACTAAAACTGGATCTAGATTATTTTCATACATTGGTCCTTTCAGGGGGAATGAGCTAACTCTGGATATTAAGTCAACATCAATTATCCAAAGTTTTCAAAGGAAAATTATACATTTGTTTAAGGTTTTGTCAAAATTTGTTCATTGAAACTTTCGAATAACTACTTATGTTTTTGTAATGCTAAAGCATCAAGGTTTGCTTTAAGTCAAAATGAGACCTCGGTCTAGGTGAATAGTTATTCCCAGTTCAAATTCTTTAAAAAAAAAAAAAAAAGTGCTGGGGATTAAAAACGAATCTGCCATGGGTTGTTTGAAAAGAACAGTTATTATATAAGTGTGTGTTTAATGGAATGGCGTCCATCTGGTCTGTCAGTGAGGGATAGTTCTGCCTGACCTAGTGTCGTCCCCTTGTGATTGGAGTTCTCCCCAGTAGTTGGAATGTATCCACTGTGGGCACTGAGTGTCCTGAGAGTAAGCATGTAAATAGCTGTCAGCAAGCATTTCACAAAATGGAACATCACACATAACACTCAAAAACTAATAGTCCTGCACTAGGAATTTGATGTATTGCACACACTGGTCCCCACAGATAATTATTCCTACCTATTGATTACCGGTACTTAATGGTTATTTTAGTTTCCAGTTCTCCCTCTGGAGGTGTAGAGCTAGGACATTTGAAATTCCATAGTGCTTAACAGCTACATTCCGATATACACAATATTTATGTTCTCGCTTGCAAAAACTTGTCATCTGGACCACCCTATTGGACTTAAGCTATTCTGTTTCATGCCGTAAATCATATATACTGCTGTACTGTGTTTTTGTCAGAAGAGCTTACATTCTCTCATTTTCACTGTATAGTATTTACAAGCAAGGTAAGGCTCTGAGACACTATTGTAGAACAATATTTGCATGATGTGTGTTTATTGTAATAATTTGTAGATTTATGAAGCCAATGTATGCAGTCTGGAATTGCATGTTTATCTCAGTAGGGATTCTTTATTATACGGTAGGTCATAAAAATGCAATTGGACAATGGTAAACTATAATTAAGCCAATATAGCATATTGTCCAGATCAATCTCTAGTTCTAAAAGCCGCTAATGAAGAGTCTAGAATGAGGATGGATTTCTTTGCTAAAGCTGCAGCCGAGGCTATGACTGGAAGAATAGCCCCATAGTCAGGAGAGAGGGAAAGAAATGAAACGCTACCTACAAACACTACACAGTCGATTGTGCAGCTGAAAATTGATTATCACAGGTTTATTATGAGGCTGGTTCAGCCTGGCACATCAGTGCTAAATTCAGATGGAAACTATGCCTGGCAGGCTACTGATTGATTAAATTACAGCTCTGAAAGCAAAATCATAATACAGCTGTCATGAAATATTGTATTGTCCTCGCATAGCCATCACACCCAGTACAGATTTAGAGTGAGGATCTTGTTCTTTTCTGTCTACAAGCAGTTGAAAACAACGTGGCTTGGTTATAAGAGCTGAGGACTCTGCAGGTCTGGCCATCTGTTGGTCCTCTATTACAAGGTATTAGCTAATGAAACAATCTTCAGTGCTGCCAGAACTTTCCTCAATGCAATGACATCTTTCTAATACATGGTTTTCCCCCTCTGTATTCCCATGCTAAAATAATTAATTGTTTATTCTTAGATGAAGGATTGATCTGAACCCACATCCTGTTGTTTTTGTGAGGAACAACTATTTTATCTATAGGAATAAACAAACAAAACAATTATGTTTCTAAGACGTAACTAATATATATATATATATATATATATATATATATATATATATATATATATATATATATATATACAGTATTTAAAAGAAGGTGGCATTGTGAAATTGTAATTAATTAAAAAATACTTAACTAATGTCTAGTGATGATACATTTGTTTAACTATTAGTACAAAATAAAAAAAATAACAATAATACATTTTGTAAAGAAAAGCCTTTACCATAAATACTGACACCCATTGAGTGTAAAATTTTGGTATAATCAGTTGAATTCAAAATTGGCTTATGCACCAAGAGCCAAGACTTTTCCATTCTGTGTTAAAATATGTATGTAGCCAATGCATGATATCAATAGTTATGGCGAACTGAGATGTATTTGTCATTTCACTTTTGGCCTTCCTATATAGATTTGTAGGCGCTAAAAGGATAAAACATTTTAAAAGAAACAATTAGGGTCTATAGACAATAAAAAAGCAACGTTTGAAATATGTCGTTATCCTCTTGGGGAATACATATCCCTGCTATTGGGATATAAGGTGGGGGGGTGTCACCCCTTTGTTTTTTTTTTAATCTAGATAACAACTAATTAAGAGAAAAGCTGTTGGACCACTGTAACCTACCGACTGTATTGTGTGAGTTCTTGATATTTATTGATTGGATGAAATCTTGGAAATTGTTTAAAAAAATAAAAAAATAAAATGATGTACTTGTTGTATAATAAAATATATACTTTGTGGTCATTCATTCTGCTGTGAGTGTTTGTCTGAAGTTATGGATTCCTGGTAAACTTAAACAGTGAAACACAAAAGTTATTTAGAAAGAGGGAGGCTTATAAAAGGTAATAACAAATAGGAATGCTAAAACATTTGTGTTTGTAAAAAAAATAAATAAAAAAAAAGCCTTGCTGTTTAATTAAGGGAACTAAGGGGCTGGCTTCTCAGATGAGAATGCTGATAAAAAGATGGCAAGCATTTTTCTTTCATGGAAAATTGAAACCCTGAGAAGCACTGTTTTCCTAGCAATTTAAAGAATGCTAATATTATTTCCATTACATCACTTTTCAGACACTGTAAACATGCCATAAAACAGACTTCTGACAGACACCCCTGCTTGTGGTGGAGGACAAGAAGCCTGACATCTCAGGCCCTTTCAGCCAACGGGGCTGGGAATTGTTTATTTAAAACAAATTATAATTCAGACTGGAGGAAATGAAATGTCTTCGCACACACACATACACACAAGCAAGCTGTAAACATAAACCATTTATAATTTTAAAATAGCTGAATCTGGGGCATAGTATTGGTTTATATCCATGAGTGATGTGTGCCGATTTTGTATGAGAAGATTGCATGTAAGTCTTCCCAAGACAGCAGCTGGCTTGGTCGCTGTTGAGTTGTTGTTTTTTTTTTTTTTTTTTTTTTCGCGAGTGTGTTGCACTTTGACACATTTGCTTTCATTAGCTGTATTTCCATAAATGTTTATGTGCGGAATGTTTTCTGTGGAAAGTTGGAGTTGTCGTTTAACCCTTTGGATAAAAATAAGTCAAAAATAGTATGTGTTAAGGCATGTACCTTTTAAAGACATTTTCTGTTGTCGGTTAGAGTCACTGTCTTTGATTACAGAAAACAAAGAACAAGCTGTGCAAAAGGTCAGTTGCACCAAGGTCAACCAAGAAATGCAACTTCAGATGTTTCATGAATAACCTCTATTCTATTGGAGTTAATTGAGCTGGGTTGGTTGGTTTCCAAACACCCATGATGTGTCGCTCAAAAGAAGTACCCATTGAGTTGCATCTTGGCCTGTCAAGAACATCAGGAGACATCCATGTTTTATTGGAAAGTTCTATTCTTAAAATATGTCATTGAGCATATATTAATGTTGTTCTGAGAAAATACAGAAAGGAAAAAAAAATACATGGATGATTTTCTATCTCCCTTGCTGGAAATTCCATTTATGTTACTTTAAAAAAAAAAAAAAAAGTCATCGTTGTCTTACTGTTGGCAAATGCAGCACTTGTTTATTTACAAACTCATGTATATTAAGATGAATGTCCATCGCTACAGAAATTGAGGACTTGTCAGATTTAAAAATCTAACATTTTCATGGAAAAAATATAATAACAAAGTGTAAGTTTTCCTCACTCCTAAAGTTAATCTCCTAAAGTAAAACAAGAACAACTAAAGGACCATCTGTACCAGTGCAATGTAATCTGGAACATTTTAAGAAAAACAGAAAAGTGTCTTTTCAGCATGTTTTTGGAGTAGTACAAGTGAGTGATGTAGGCAGCAAAGTAATTAATGTGAATGTTGCAAAAATGACACCATGCATTTAAAAACCCATGAAGCCTGCTTTGTGTTACATCTTCATCCTGAATGCTGCCTAATCTAATTGAGTTATCTTGAGAAGTTCCTAGAATTGCTGTTGCTAGATTAAAATGTGGTGTTGTGCTATTAGTAGTTGTTATTGCAAGATGAAGACGAATCATTTTATCCTTATTATCATTAAATAAATACATCTGAATCCCAATTATTATAGGAACCTGGATTTTGCCTGTGTACTTGTTTTCCATGTGCAGTGCCAACAAGCTAGTAGTTTTGTTTGATTAATCTGCTGTAGTAAGGAGAAATAGGTCAATAAATGTGTCAGACTTTACATAGACACTACTAGGGTTTTAGCTGAGTAGACTTCGGAGTGGCTGTACCACTAAATGTAAGTTCAGAGTACGATGTATGATGTCTTTTAATTTATAGGGGCATTCATTACTTATGCAGCAAAACGCACATAGGTTTTTCATTATACTGACAATTATTCAATTCCCAATTATTAGGGAATTGAGACAATGACAGTGCTGTACTCAATGTCAGAAGTACTGCAGCTCAGTCAATTGTTTTGGAAATGCAAGAAGTCACCGATAATTATTATTTCTGTCCGTGACAAATTACTCAACGTGCTTTGCTCTTCACTTCAAAAAAATCTGTAAATGAAAAGAGCTAAAACATGTTAAGAGGGATCTAGTAATTGACCTGGTTGGGTTTGTTTTGTTAAGATTGATATTCCAAACGACTATCTTTCCCGGCAGATGCATTGTGTCTCTCGCTTGGCAGACCTGGATGTTGTTTTTCGACATTGACAGACAGAACATGTAGGGGTGATGTTATCATTTGAGACTGACCAGCTCTAGAGAAAAGGTTTCATAGTCATTGTGGATGTTATTGTATCGCAGAGAGAATGTTTTGGAGCTCTGAGCAGATTTCTTTTTCCCCAGACTTTGTAGAACGTCCAACATTTTGTGTGATTAATGTACAACTGCTCAAAGTGCCCCAGTAACCCCAGAAAGTCTATGAAATGTTCCTTTTAAAATTTCCCTTTTTTAAGTTTAATAATGCAAAAACAATATATAAGGTCAAAGTAACTTATAATTAAAGTACACTATGAATGTGGGATTTCAACAGCACTATTCTTATTTAATAAAATAAGGCATACATTATGATTACTGCACAGTGGAAAATGCTGTCCAGCATCTTGAAAAGTTACATTTTTAATGCATTTCTGCTATGCATGATCTATAGAATTGTGCTGCCCTAAGTCCCTGTCGATGGTAGCTAAGATGATTAAGCCATTTTATTTTGATTAAAAGTAGTTTACAACAGACAACAAATAGATTCTCCAAATACATTTAGAGGTAAAAATGTATTGCCTGAAATTTGTAGTACTTAAGTGACTGTCATGTCCATGGATAATAATTAGCACAGTAACTGCTTAAGTGTCTCACGCATAAAAAAACATGTGGGAATGAAAGGATCAGCCATACTTCTACCTTTTTTTTGAGAGTTAATTTTACACTATTACAAGTTATCCATGCAATCCTAATAAAACATAAACCCATATTAGCAGTAAAGACACGACTGTTGAGAAGAAAAAGAAGAACAGAATAATGCTTTTGTGACCAGGTTTATTTTTTAAACACAGCAATATAGTTATATAGTTTCCACCTCAAATACATGTGTGAACATGAGATAAACTGCTATACACAAAATACAATTTTAGGAGAATGTCTGCATGCAGGTTTAACATTATATAGGCTAACATTGGGTGTGTTATATGCAGGGTGCTCCTTATAATCTTAAAATTATGGTACTTTTTTACTGAAAACGTGACACATAATTGGAAAGGTATTGTTTTTAAAAAAAGTGCGTGTGCTTTCTTCTACACAACAAATTAGGCGGGGTCACCTTGTTCAAGATGGTGGTCAGGTTCATCCCACGAGGCCTCAATTTCACCATAGTTGACTGTGACAGCCTATGCTGTGTGTGTGTGTGTGAAGGCCCACTGTGCTCCTCAACCCAGTTCATGATCCCCCTGGAGCAATGGAATATGTATGTTTGTGTCTTCTAAATCTGTAACACTGTGTCCTGTTTATATTCAGGTTCTGGCAGCTGTCTTGTCCTTGTTTGTCTTTGACATTGTTGTGAACATACCAACAGTCTGTTGGTAAGTATGTCTTTTTTTTTTAATCGTTTGACTCTTGTGTTTGCTATTGGCTTGTAATGAATCGTTAAAATAACCAGCAGTATACAAACTGCAGTATGACTGTTGCTTTTTTTCTCCCAAGAGTTATTCCTGGTCAGTTTGTACTTATTTCCTTCCCTATAGAAAAAAGAAAGATTCCTAATAGGCCTTCCTTGGGTGGAGCAGAACTGGAACAGCTGCAAATCCCTCCTTAGCTACTGCCTGTCTGTACCTGCTCCAAGGTCTGCAATACGCAGAATCCTCTGCAGTCTTTACAAGAAACACACTACCTTTGCTTTGTCCTACGTTGTCCATATCACAGCAATATATTTTTCAATGATATTGTGATATTTGTATTCACAAATCATAGGTAAATCAACTAGGTAATTACCTTTTTCAACTTTTCCTTGTCAATGAATGTTTCTTCTAAACATTGCAGTGTATCCAGATCATGCAACAGTGCTGGTGCTCTGAAAACCAGCATTGTGGCAGGAGGGAGCGATCCCTATAAGAGAAATTCTCATTTCTCCTGGCGAACTCTCCTGAGTAAATGTTGAGAAATGTATTCACCAGTTGATTTATGAAGTGTGATTAATATGTTTAAAAATATAATGCTGCTATACAGACAACACAGGACACAACAAAGGTAATATAATGCATTTCTTGTAAACGCTGCTCTCCAATTCGAAGGGTTTCTCTTCATTTGGGTTCAACCATCATCCCCCCATGAAATAGACTAATGCTCTCTTGATGCTGGTGACTTTGAACCATCGAACATCCTAAATCTCATTACCATTTAATTAAACCTATTAAATCTGGAGTTTGGTATTCATGCAGTTATCAACTGTAAAATGATTTTGTGTATCAAGACACTTTTCAAAAGAACTTTAAATTTGAATATTTGAAATATATATATATTTTTCATTTAGAGGGCATGTAACATGGGATAAGGACGCTGTGTTGCAGGGATTTAAAAAAAAACAACAGATTTGTGAATGGAAAATATTCTGGTTATATAAGTGTTCTGCTAGCAGAGTATGAATAAGCAGCAGCTCAGAGTTTTACAAAGTTGATTGTTGCAGAAAGCAGATTATTCGAAAGGAATAACACCTTGTTAATTAATTTTAAGCCAAAAGCATAGATTTCGGGTCACCTTCTTGTACACCTGTTGGTTTGCGCAAATGTAATGCTCCTGGGAAACTTCTAGAAAATCTGCTCTCATTGATACTCTTTTTCACTCTGGATGTTAGAAGAACATGTTCGGCCTTTTCAAATTTGAATTCCTTTACGTGTTCATAGTGAAGGCAAATACTAAAGTGTCATTTCAAAATACTGTATTCCTTCAAATTTTAGATGCAAACCAAATTTTCCATCCTCAATTTGAGGAAAAAATAAAAATCAAATAAAGATGCATTTACAAAGACACAACCTCAGTTACGCATGTAGAGGCAGTTTCGGCTGTTTTCTATCACACAGAGCATTACAGTTATGTGCTGCTTCTCATTTCCAGTCGAGATTACTTACACTTTTTTTTCTCCCTTTTTGTGAACTGTGGTATTGCTTAGCATGTTGAAAAATACGGGGGTCTAATCAGCATTTCCGATCTGTCCAAGCTGGTGCTGTTTGTTAGAACTGAGCCTCATAACGAAATGCTGAAATTAAAAGCTTTTCTTCAAATTCCTCAGGAAGCTAATGACGCTTCTGTGAAAATGGCTGCCTGTATGTCATGGATGATTCAAGATCAGGCAGTAAAGTTTTTGTTGGTCTTTTCTTGGGCAGTCAGTCACGCTCCTGTTTGTGTACTCAGGCAGTCACGTCTTTTGTTAGTGATTTTAACACACGCATCACTATACTAAAATTTAAGACTCAGGCCATTTTTGAGAAGAAAAAATGGGTTTAAAAAGTACATCCTAAATTTCAAGGAATATGGTAACTTGTGCTGCACAGCTACTGTATATGCCCCAAAGCTAATCTTTCTAGACAGCAGCTTGCTAAAAACTCAGTTGCACAGGTTGTGACTCTTAACAATATCATATGAGCGCCACTGGCTTCTAGTGAAGGATGGATTTTAAAATGCTTACTTTCATTTACAAAGACTTCCGTTCACAGGAGCTCTTCCAAGTCCACACCCCATGTAGTTCCATATAATGAGAGTATGATGATACTCTAATTATATTGGGTTAGGCCTTCTGCTATTACTGTGTGTTAGCATTGCAAGCATAGCAGAATACCATAGGACCGCTGCAGCAGTAGTATATTTGCATGAAAAACATATTAGTTGTGGATTGTAATCTTAAAGAATAGTTCAATAACAGAGCGGTCAGTTATTTCTGCATGGCTTACTTTCTGACCTTTGCCTCAGGATTTATTATCTTTTAGACAATTAGTAGAACCAAATGTGTTGAGCTGAACTAATTTCAGGAGACGCGTGCCTGGTCTTGATTTAGGTCAGGGCTCAGCGGGGAAATTGCACTGATTTTTCAAACAGCATGAAGTGCCTGAAAATATTCACCTCACCAGAGTGTGCAGTCTGACTTGTTGACTTTGTGTAATGAGCCACAGCTTCCAGCATTGCCAGTCAGCTCCTGATTCAAATTCCATTTATAGGGCCAATACAGTGGGCGAAAACAGGCGCAGATTTATAACAGTGCTCACTGCTACTTTTGCTTTTGTTTATTATCAATACATAACTTGAGACAATCCATGAATGCATATCCCTGACAACAGAGCTATAGAAGAGGTGCTTGTACTTCTTAATGTCCAAATAGTATGTACAGTATTTCACGCTTAGATTTTTGCCATACAGTATCTTCATAACCGCTTATCCTGTTTTCATGAGCTATGGCTTGGACACTCCTTAGTTTTTATGAATTGGTGCTTGGTTTGAGATGTCATGCTGTGTAGTGTGGATGTAGGTGATGGTGGCATTCACTTTCATGATACTGATACCTGTAGTGTGTTATTTAATGTCCTTGGCAGGCAGTATATATTTCACTGGCATAACTTGTTATATATCCCTAGTTGGTTCATGTTACTATGACCTAACTAAAACTTCCCACAGGAGGCAACAGGAATCATATAGATGTGTTTTTATAATTTCATATAGCGCCTTTCATAGTGGACCACCATCACAAAGTGCTTTACAAGATAGTGAGGAACAATGCATAATACATTACATACAGGGCATAGTACATTAAATACAGCAGTAAAGTAAACAATGCAAATACATTAAATATAGGCATAACAGATTAAATAAAAGGCTAGGATGTGAATTCTAAACACTGTGGATGCGTGTGTCAAGCAGAATTAAATGAATAAGATGGAGTGAAAAACCTGGAATAGCAATTTAGACAACAGCTAATAACAGACATCAGGCTTAGAGAGCATTAAAAGCAAGAGAGAACAAGTGGGTCTTGAGAGTTGATTTGAAGCGAGCGACTGTGGGAGCTACACACACTAAAGCTGGGAGAGAGTTCCATAGTATCGGGGCCATGAAGCTAGTTGGCACTGAAAATAGGAGTGGTTTTTTTTTAATCTCATTGTACATGTGTATAGTGACAATAAAGGCATTCAATTCAAAAAATAAAAGAGCGCTCTCCGAGTGTGGCGCGCTTTTGCTTGGGTATAACAAGCAGGGCTGAGTCAGAGGACCTCAGCTTGCGGGCAGGGACATAGCGGGTAAGCAAGTTGGAGAGATGGACCTGTGTGTTGAGGGGCCTTGCAGGCAAGCAGGATAATTTTGAAAGTAATCCTGAAGTTAACAGATAGCCAGGGGGTAAGACAGGGGGTAATGTGATCATGTTTTTTACATCTGGTAAGGATCCTAGCAGTGGCATTTTGAACCAGCTGCAGTCGGTTTATGGCGCGTGACGGAAGACCACCGTAGAGAGAGTTGCAGTAGTCGATTTGAGAGGAGGTGAATGCATGACAGAGTATCTCTGCATCCGGGGGGGGGTGGGTGGGGAGGTAGGGATGGACCTTTGAGATGTTTCAGAGGTGGTAGAAGGAGGATTTGACTAGAGAGGAGATTTGGGCATCAAAGGAGAGGTTACTATCTAGAAGTACACCAAGGCTTCATACAGTGGGGGAAGGCAGCAGCAGACAGTTTCCAAGGTTGAAGGCAGCAATATTGAGATTCTTGAGTTGAGTTTTCGATCCTACTAGAAGAAGTTCACATTTGTTGGTGTTGAGCTGAAGAAAATTGGCAGACATCCAGGCCTCGATGTCTTGGATGCAAGCTGAGAGCCGGACCATGGCAGAGGGACTTCCAGGGTCTAGGTTTAGGTAGATCTGGGTGTCATCTGCATAGGAGTGAAACATGAGGCTATGTTGGTGGATAAGGTGACCCAAGGGAAGCATGTAGATGTTTAAGAGAAGAGGCCTGAGAATAGATCCTTGGGGGACACCGCGTGTGACCAGGTTTGCCTCAGCACTGCTTCCATCATAGAAAACAGACTGTATGCATCCAGATAGGCAAGAGGACAGCCAGGAGAAGTAACCCATGACAGGGTGTGCGGTAAGACAGTTATCACCGCACACCCTGGGTACGTTGTGAGGCACGAGGCCTTCAACCACCCAGGAAGTTTTATAAATATATTTATGACACAGCTTGGAAAAATAACAACCTCTGATCAGTTAAACAGCATCACATGACCATGCGTATGTAGAGCGTATAGCACAGCTTGCATACTAATGAGCTGCGTCACACTGAATAAATCACTACGCACTACTGCATTCTAAATTCCATGACAAACTGCCATTTTATTTGTTATTAGTTACAAAACCACAGCCAAAAATGAGTGACATTTCACCTATTTCCTTTAATATATTTGGGGATGAAACTCCACATAGCTGGTACAACACCAACTTTCTGAGTGAAGACAGCAGTCCGTCTGAAAAAAATAAGTGCACCAGCAAGAGTAGACACACAACAGTGTGATGAGGAACAGCTAAAGGAAACAGAAGAAAACAAAGATGTATACATAATAAACGTTTCTGGTTTTGTCTTAATTTAAAATGTGTTTTAATTATTTTAATTATTTTTCTACCCACAAATGACAGGTAGCCGTGTTAAACGCAGTATAAACCACTTTGGGCCGTGCGGTTCCGTTGGTATAACACCACCCCAGGCGTGGTATATATCATGGGAACCGCACGACCCGGCGTGGTTTATACCTTACATATATAGTCGTGTTTGTGACAGTCTTCTACTGTAAAGCGAAAAAGGATAAACCAGAAATACCATGAAACATAATTCAGAAAGGGAAATGCACATATCTGTTATCTCACACTACATAGCTCCAGGAATCTACCGGTGAATTTTTAATAATAGTGTTTTTTTATATTGTTTATAAACAAATTCTGTACAATTTTTAATTTAACAATTCAAGATTAATGAGATCTAATCAACAAGCGAAAAGCTTGGGTCATTCAGTGTACAAGTAATTTTGGAACCAAAAATTAAACGAATTTCTGAACAAAGAAATTATGATACATATGACACTTTCCATAGTAATTGTTTAAACTAGTTTAGTGCACATGTTTAAGTGCTATAAATATCCTGCTTAACCATTTTCATGTAATTATGGGATTTATGCAATGTTTGTTTTTATTTGGTGCCTGCATGTTTGTGTCACTTTGTACAGTAACAAGTGTGTATTTTAAAATCATCATCTTTCTGTGTCTTAACATAATCTTTTCTAATAAGATTCATTTTAAACCTCTTCATAACCAATCGGTTTAAAAGGTTCTCCAGAGTAAGCTTATGTGTTTTTTTTACTATTAATTATGAGACTTGCTCTTTCATAAACTTTAAGCTGCTTTTTATTAAACTGTTTAAAACATTATGTTTCTTGTGCTACTTGTTGCAAATAGAGCAGGAAACAGAAAACTGCCAAAGCTTAGATAAAAATAAATGCTTCTGATTCAGCTGACATTTAAGGATTAATGGCCTATTATACAAGATGTAAAAACATTATTTTTAAACTTGATCATAATCAGGACCTCAGTGTCGATTTTTGAGAAACTACAGTAGCCTTCCTGTGACCTTATTAAAAAAAGACCTTTTTTGTTGCACTAAGAAAGGGTATATTATTCATAAAAATTAGGTGAAACTTTGCATGGACATTTACGAATGGAGCTTCACTGTTTCACAGCACTGACACTTTATTGACAGAGCTAATGAATGCAGTACCTTCATACCTTGGGAGCCACATTGTTCTGGTTTTGACTGAACTACTTTTTCATGGAACTGACACATGTAATGCACTGTATTCTTTTTTTGCTGTTGCTGGGGATGTGTTTAATAATATAATATACTATACAGTAGTCTCCACGTATAGGAACATCTCCTAAGAGAACACTTCGCTTAAAAGAACACATTTTTGGCACTGATAGCGATTCTTTGCTGTTTTGTAACCTGATAACTCATCATCATCAAACTGAAATTCAAATGGTCTATTCAATCATTTCAAAACTGACTTTTCATCGCGAGAGTAATCTGGAGCTGCTGCTGTGTGTAGGAGTGCTGTGTTAATAACCATTGTGTTCAAATGCATTCTCGTATTCATAATTCCTGTTACAGCCACTGCTGCATATTTACCATATAAGGGTGCTTTGTTAATTTAGTTGGTCAGTTAGTTTATTATTATAGTTTATTAACATACGCTTGCCTATTGCTTTTCTCTTACTTATTCTGTTAATTTCATGTGTTGATGCATGTGTGCCATGACATAACTAATAAATGCATTTGTATTCACTGATTCACATTGTGATTGGCCTTGGTATATTGTGTCCGGTGGCTCTGAAATTCAGTCCCGTGCGAATCGTCCATTTCGTTTTACCCCAGATAATTTTTCCTGCGGTGCGCCACTTGTTTTACAGGGCATCAAGACCTACTGTAAAATTTCAAACTCACTCGTCGTGTGTATTTTTAGTCCATGTCAGTGTTATGGTAGAATTAATGTCAGTATTTGCGAGTTATTCGCCTCAACGCTTTAAAAATGGATGCTTTCAACGGCACGTTTGAAAGCTTTTTTGGGTGTGAATCAGCAAGAGAACAAACATTTGTTCGACAAACATTTCAGAAAAGAAGAAAAATTAAGAGACGATCGTATCGGTCTCTACTGATGCTGCAAAGTGCTTCCATCTTCACTGTACTTGGTAAGTTTTGCAATTTTATTTTCAATGTCGTTATTTTTTTCATAATCTTATTTGTTTAGGGAAAATGATAGAAAAAATAGATTTCAAATTGAGTTAACTGTATACAGAAAACTAAAGATTATTATTATTATTATCATTATTATTATTTATTCATTTGGTTGACACCTAACTTTATCCAAGGACACTTGCAGGCTTCAAAATACAATGCAATATACGTATATACATCAGTATACAGTGTAATATGTTATATAGCCTATATATGTTATTATTATAAATATTACTGTATTATTGTTGTATACGTTTCTTCATGTGTCCAGTGTTTGGTTTTTTTTGCCTCTGCCAGTTCGCTTTTGGCCTCCATTTTTGCATTGTTTTACATCCGGTTAACTGTTCACAGATGACGTGCAAAAGCGCCTCTTCTCGCAACAGTTTTGCATTGAATTAATAAAAAAGTTACTGACTTTTCTGGTCCACGTCTGGGAGGTTACAGGACCTCGTCTGCTTTTGAGGACACCCCATTTTTTAGTCCCATGCGAATAGTACTATAGAGAACACTTCGATTAACACAGGACTAAAAATCAGATGTCCTCAGAGTTGGTTGAAAGCAGAGGATATCTAGTAACCTCCCAGACGTGGATTAGTTTTTATCAAGGAAAGTCGGTAAATCCTAAATAAAATGCGATGTTGTGGCCAGAGAAGGCGCTTTTCTGCATGATTTGTAAACAATGAACCAGGTGTAATAACTCATTTTGTTGTACCTTCTTTTTCAAAGGCTAGACTAACCATTTTGTCCATTTTGAGTGATATGAATTTCCATACATATCCTCAAATGCAACGTTCAAAGCATCCAATTTTTAAGAGTCGCCAATTATGTTTTGTAATTTTTCCCGGCCCCAATTTGGTTATGCCCAATCATTGCGTTTTACTGAACTGCAGAATCTCAGGACAGAATGATCATAGCAATTTTATTATATTATGGTTTATTGTAAAGGCTGGTATTGCTTTGAGGCAAATACCCTGGGAATGCTGTATCACTTCTAACATAACACTGACATGGTTGATTCGCATGGGAGTAAAAAGACACAGGATGACTGAGTTTGAAATTTTACAGAAGGTCCCGATGTCCTGTAAAAAAACTGAGAAAACTATCTGAGATAAAAGTAAATGGACGGTTCGCACAGGATAAATGTCACCGATGTCGGTACAAATTCTGAAACCACCTGTTTATGTGCGAATCAGGCTTTAGATGCCCGAGGGGTGTTTTCTTAGCCACAAACTACTGTAATATAATGATGGACCTATACCCTGCTGGGACGAGCCACAGCCAGATTTTATTATACATTATTTTAAGCACCAGGGAATCCTCCTGGATTGCATCATCCATTCATTTTGCAGGGATTAGCTCAGGATAACCAGGGATACATGGTTTATGGTTTATGGTTTATGGGTAATTCCCCAGTGCTGTACAATGTTCTAAAAATCTGTCTTATCCTGGGACAGGTTAATCAAATCAACCAGTAATACACAAGAAGGCCATGGAACTTTTCCCAGAGCCACAATCTTGGCAACAGTCATGTGAACTAGGCTAGAGTTAATCTTGTATTTATCGCTCGAAAAGGAATTTATTCCTCCGAATTCAAGTGTTTGAAATATTTAGAATGTGATTTTATCTTGATTGAATGTTCCGCAAGCCCTTTTTCTTTTTCTCTTATGGTAAGAACCATGCAAAGCATTTAAGAAAAATATTGCCAGTTCATTATATAAAAGTAGAAGGATTTCTGTGTTTGGTGCCCTTGGAATGTTGGCAAAAGTAATCCTAAAACTGTTGTATAAACACAAAGTCAGACAGACACAAAACAAAAGCTAGACAATTCTGGCAGGTTCTCTGAGGTCAGTGTAATCAGTTTAACCAATACAAGCTTTTGCCTAAGCCTCAGTGGCATTTATTTTGGGTTTGTTTTCCCCAGTTCATGGCTGTAATATTCCATGTTGTGTTGTCAACAGCCTGCTGCTCAGCTGCTTTGGAGAAGCCCTGCTTGTTTACTCGAAATGAAGTCCTGCAGAGAGATGAAAGAGGGCACACACAGAAGACCAAAGCCAACTTTTCCGTTCAGATATTTAGCAAATTTAATGCTAAGAATGGCAAAGGCTAGTGGGGATTTTATATACCTGAACTAGTGTGTGATTTTCCTTTGGGCACAAGATAAGGGGACTGTGCACTGTGATCAGAGAGGAACTGTTAAATATATATTATATTATGGTTTATTGTAAAAATTATAATTTTGTTTCCTGACAGACCTCTGTGTGAAACCTGCCTAATCTTACCTTCTCACACAGAATGCATTTAGAGGCCAGACACCGGAAGTGCTTCCTCACTGCTAGTTGCCCTGATCTTTAATAAGCTTTCGTGGGTAAACAGGAGAGAGGGAGTGGGTTACGTTAACACAAACAATGAAGGGAACTGAAGAAGGGGCCTAACTGTTTAGCAGTTTGTGTGATTGCTTATTTGGAATATTTTCAGCCTTTTTTCCCTTTTGTTTTCTCAAATTCTTATTATGATAAACATCTTGTCTCTACAGTAGCTTCATGCAAACCAGAGAAAACAAAAGATAAGAAAAAAAAATTATAATCACAATAAAAAACACCGGGACACAAAAGGCCATGTTGTAGTTTAACCCATGTACCCGTGTTCAGCTTAGCATTCAAATGGAGGGGACTGCTATGAACTTCACACCTTGAGGAATGCTTGCTCACAAAAAGGCAGACTTTTTTTTTTCTCTCCTGTCCATCCATGTTAGTAAATGTTAGTTTGTAGCTCCTTACCATGCTGAATTCAACCCACCGCCTCCTTTTATCTTCAGAACAGGGAGCAATATCTTACTGCAGTAGTGTTCTATTAAATTAGTATTTCTGTACAAGTAAGAGTTTGTGTAATAACTCATACTTGCACTAGTGCATTTTCAACTTGAGGTTGTCCAGCAGTCTGAAACCAAAAAATGTAAACATTTCAAAACTTCAGGAGTTGCACTAGTGTAAATATAGTCATAAGAAGTCATTGTATTAAGAATACTGTATTATGTTAACAAGGTAATATTTTCTCATATACTGTATAAACCAAAGTCATTGTTTTCTAAAAAAAAAACAAAAAAAACTTTTTTTTACACTTTCTTTCATGTGCAGACAAAATAACATGTCTACAAAACGTTAGATTTGATCAAAACTGACTTTGTAATTCCAGGTCAAATAAAAAAAAATATATTTCTAGCAAGAATTTCTCCCTTGTAATTCTGTGCTGTGTTTTGTTTACCTCATTGCAATACCAACTATCCTTAATGCACAATAATTGTTTGATCATGTAGAAGACTCTGCACCCAGTTTAATTAACTTTAAGAAATTGAAGAGAAATGAAAAATGGCTTAACCCTTTTTAACCTAGCTTCTGTAAAAGTTCACTGAATTGAGCCCTCTGTCTTGAACACCACTATATAAATATACTGCAATGCCCTCTGTCTGGCAATAGGTTCAAGTTCAACGTTTTCTAGTAGGCAAGCAAGAATGAAGACAAATCACATTTGTTTTGTTCTAATTAATCTCCATAATGTTTTTTAAAGTTTCCGATTAAAAAAAAAAAATAGTAAAATGGTGTCGTCGTCCCCCTCCCCCAAGAAAAAGGTCCTCCCACTGTGCAGAATATACTGTACACTGCATTAACGTTATTCTAGTAAGTTATTTACATGCCATCGACAGGGTTAATGTTGTTGTGTGGCAAGCCTTTTATGCCTCAAGATACATGTAAAAATGGAAGTGCGGAATACAGACGGACAGAACTACAGAGACCTCCATATATATCCCGAAAATATAATAGTGTCAATAACTTTAATCCAGTGTCATCCCCATTGAATAGGCAGTTATCCACATATAGGGAATAATGTAATGTGTGACATATCTACTGAACTGGCAGACAGACGACCGCCTCCACTTTCATTCCCAGCGGGTGATAATAATACCTATATATCAAGGTTCAGTTCTACTTAATTACTGACTCTGTAGTTTCAGGTGGATTTCTAGTGCAGTCTACACAAATAAATTAGTTGAGGTAACAGAACAATAAGACTGGCTTTGAACTGTGGTCTCTGTAGCTGTTGTTTTTCTTCTTGTATTTAATGAGAAAGAAAACCACCAATGCAGACTATTGGAAAGCTGAGACTAGTTTTTGGATTAAAGTTGTGGGTATTACTGTTGTTGTTTTGTTTTTTTTTTTAACTAAATTTCACTTTATAACGGAAAATTGAGAAATGCTGTTGTCTCTTTGGTCACTACATGTATGTGCCATGTTAAGTTCTCTATCTATGCTATACTTAATAATGCATATATGTTTATTTATTTTGTCTCAATTTCTCGTACCCCATAGAGTTTGCATAAACAGTTACATTAAAACACTGTGCCCACAGGATATAATGTGTTTTGGAGCTGCTCAACCACTGGCTCCAGACACGCACAATGCAGACAAGCAGCGTGGGAGCTTTCCCTCAAAGCACTGCAAGCGCATCTGAGCCCTGACCTGATCAGCCTGTCAGTCCTGGGCCTCCAGAGGTGAAAGCCATGAAAGGCTTGTGAAGCAGCTCTAATCACGTTGATCTTTTTTTTTTTTTTGCAGCACACAAGGGACCATGTGAGGAAGGTATTGAATGAGATCCAGGTTCTTCTCTATTCTAATCTTTAGATGCATATTGTTTTGGTATTCACTTATTACCAAAAATTACATTCTGCCTGCTGGATGTCCATTCCAGCAAAAAAAACATACAGTGAAAAAGCTTTTTTATTTCTTGTGGAAGCCTGAAAGCAAGGCAGTGGGAGGTTGACACCCGTTTTGGAGCTGCAATAAAAGTGCGCTTGTTCTGCCTAAACTTTGTATAAATTAGAATTACTTTCACTAAATGCATTCATTGTTTTCAATAACATTTTATCTCTTTAAAGGCGTTCCCTGTGTGGGAATGAGAATGTACAGTAACCCTGGCACCTGTCCAAGCAACTACAGCTATCAGGCCTAGCAGTCAGTTGCATTGACGGTGGAATGAATCCATTTTCTTACCCTTAATTATCTGAAAATTGTCCAGTTTTCACTACCCAGATTATCATGGTTTAGTTTTTTGTTATTATTATTTTTGAATATGTTTTCTTAACTTTTAAAACTCCATGCATGTTTTGCCCCCTGTGTAGTTGAAACAATCTTATTTAAGCAATAGAACCCTGAAGAATAGGGCTTTACTGTATGGTAAGGCCAGCCTTGTGCTGTTAAATACATAACGAGACGGGCCTTAACAGACAGTAAAGCCCTATTCTTCAGGGTTCTATTGCTATTAGAAAATGGCTGCGTTAAAAATAAAAAATAAAAACATTAAAAGTTTTTCTGTTTGTTTTTTTTTTATTGTGATTTTATGCAGCACTAAATTTTGTTACTAATGAATACAAACATTTTCCTCAATATTACATGAGTAATGCAGTTTGCTCAGAATTCCATATGTGGTCTGGTAGCCTTCAGACTTCAGTATCCAAGTTGCATCCATGTTGCATCGTGGGTATTTCCAATAGCCTAAATAATAATCCAACCCTAAAAAATAAATAAATCTGCTTAAATGCAGCTGTTCAGTTCAGGTTCCTCACACACAAAAGCGAACATGGTTGTGAACTGTTTGTTTTCATCGATCTCTTAATGTTTTAAATATGTAAAATAATAAAAGTAGTCTGCAAGTAACTTCATTTTTTTGTTAGGATATGAGTGCACGTTTGTGTATTTGTGAAAGTAACTGGTCTGCGTCCAGTTGTTTGATTTTAACAGCTTGTCGTTCAAACCGGAGATTAGCTGCTATTGCTGTTGTGGTTACTGTATTGCCTCTGACAGCAAACACTCTCAATTGTTTTTTTGTTTTTTTTAATTATACTAAATTTAAATAGATAGTTTGAACGTATAGGAGGTTGAGGAAGCAGACAGTCTACATTGACAGACAACATTCAAAGGACATGTAGGAGAACAACTATTTTCTTTCACCCAGCAGAAAAAAGGTAAAATGCATAAATGAATACTGTATTCACGTGTTTTCTGGCGGATTGATTTGGAAGAGAGTTTAAACATAGTTTGAACGATAGCATTTGAGGTACCAGATTAGGGACATATTGACCAAATAGGTTAAAGGAAATCACTGCTGCATTTTCTAATTTACAATAAAGTGACACTGTCCAGCTCAGAGAGCATTGGGGGCTATACTGACAGACTAGTGTGAAGGAGAGAAATCAGAGGACAATATTTAGCAGACAACAGCATTGTGAGCAACACACAGCTACTGACATGTACTGCGGTACTGTAATGCAATACCAGGGCATATTTGTACTTTGCTAGTGATATGCCAAGTTTATACCATAATTCTACCAATGGCTTATACTATTGTAGCCTCTTTCTGGTCTACTATTTCCCATCAGTACAGAACCATTACAATATTTTGTGAAGGGGGGCAATGACAGGATATAAAAACATATCACAATGTCCATTCCAGATTGTGGTCATGTCTTCTCATTGTTTGTTTAATCCATCATTTTCCTACCAAAAATCTCCACCCGATATTAGCTGTAAGTAAACACAGATGAAGAGAGGACCAGACGCTTGTTTGCAGTTAGCCAGAGGAGCCTGTGAAGGATGAGACTTCTAAAAATAGCATCCAAGGACAGTAAATAATTAGGTAAAATGGTTCAGTGAGTAGTTTTAAGGACAAATTCACTTGATAGTCAGAGTTGTAAGGGTTAAAACATGTTCTGGTCACATATTTGGGCTAGAAGTTACATTATTATGCATTTCAAGGGAAAAAGCACTTTGGTGCCAAACTCTTTGGAATGTTCTTGATTTTTTTCTCGATGCAGACAAGGCAGTGAACAATACACTGTCAACAAAACTTTAATTCAGTTAAAGCTACTGTTTTTTTTTTTACAGTGTGGGTTTGAAGTGAATAAAACTTGCCAAAATAAAACTACAGCATGCTGAATTTGCTTTAAACTTTTGTTTTGCTTAGCCAATTGCCAATGGTATGTGTAACGTGTATTGGAGTTGGGGGCACTCGTGATAATACAGGGCCAGGAAAGCACCAGGAATTACAGTTGTCAAATGGTGTTCAAAAATGAATAGACCAGCGGTATAGCTGTATCTTGTGTCGCTATATTTTGTAAGTATATTTAGGAATTTCGTTATAATCCACAAATTTTACTGATTATATCAACTTAATAAAGTGCAATTAGTTCTGTTGAAGGGGAAAAAATGTGGTTTAAAAAATACGATTTGCCAAAGATATCCCGTTTAAGGATAGTTTAGTGCTTAAAAAAAAAGAAGCTATGTGAGTGCAACGAGAGCTGTAGTATGTATGTTACAGCTATATTTAGTTTTACTATATTTTTGTAAATAAGTTTAATTTATTAGTTTAATTAATTTTTTATTCTTCACATTTCTTTTCAAGGACAAGGATGAGAAATTTGGTAGAATTTTGTGTTTTTGAGTGTGTGTACCGTACCCATTTGCTTCAAATCAAAATTCGGGCATAAACGTTCTCATTTCTGACGCACAACTCCAGATCTTCCTGAACACTTCTATCTGCCCACAGAGAAACTAGAGCCTGCACTCCCTCAGCGTCCCAAGGCTGTACTTTTCTCTCATCACACTCGCTGCCCGCCATGTTGCTTGTTGTTGCTTGTTGTTGTTTGTCTTTGCGTGTACTGAGTGTACTGACTGATGAAACGTAATGATGAAAATCCTTAAACCCGCCCATGGCCCGGCTTGGCTCCGATGGCTTGTGAGGCCAGTGGAGAATCACCCATACCCGTACCGTACCGAGCCCTCACGGGTCGGATGTGCCAGTGGAGAAGGGGTAAAAATCTCCATGCTGGACTCATTGAGTTAGATTTAAGTTAAAAAAAATGCACTCCAATCTATAACTCAGACAGAAAAGGATTCTCAATGAGAAGGAGACTAGATTGTATCTCAGTCCAGGCAATTACAGCTGTTGGCACTTCCACTGAATGGTATTCTCCTTTCTAGATAAACGGCTTGGCACGCCCACAATTAATATCTGTCTGTATGCCAGCTACCTTTAAAGCAAAGATAACTGAAATGTGTTTACCCCATACCTGTTATAATGCTATCCATGTGGCGTCGCATTAAGGCCCACTTGATCCTTTAATGTTACTTTAAATGCCTGTATTGCTTCCTGATTTACCTAAAGAAAGGGTTGGCAGTGGGTCTAATGAAATTTCAGAGGAGGTTACTGCTGGGTCACTGAACAAACTTATTTGGGTGGGGATTACCTGGAAGTGCAAAGTAAATCATACAAAGCTTGCTGTGCTTACACGTTGTTGCTTTGTCCAGAGACAAATGCTCCAGTAACATTCACACTTCCACGAGCATCTACAATATGAATAAACCTAATCACAACCTTGAATCACAATTCTACCCCCAACATTCTCTCTCATCCTATCCTTAAATCTCACACAGAATATTCTCTATACAGTATAACAGATGCTGTTCAAGTGTGGATGTTCTTGAGAACCTTTAGAACTGGACAACTGGATAACTTGCTGCTTACTCCGTCGCTGATCAAGCCATACTTTATGTTTTAAGCAGCTTTGGTACTGATGTCAAGGCAAGAATAGGTTTTAGTACAAAACCAAAGGTCAAGCAATGTAATGATCAATTTCATGATTTTGTTGGCTCTATGGCTTTTTTTGGTAATACAGTAGTCTCCGTGTACAGGAACAATTTTTTCCATTGTAAATGCTCTGCCTAAAGGAACAGGAACTTTAAAGAACACCTTTTTGGCACCGCTGACCATTGGTTCACAACTGATACAGTACTGGTTTGTAACCTGATAGCTCATCATACTTTAATTCAAATGGTTTATTCAATCTTTTCAAATGTGACTTGTCATCACGAGTGTCTTGAGGCACAGTGATTGATTTATTCAATCTTTCCAGAGCCGCCTTCATATCATTGGCTCGTTTTCTATTCTGATTTCCACGAGTGTACCTCATCGCTACCAAATGACATGTAAACAAGCAACGAAACACGTCTCTGTTTCTCTTGTTACAAAAAGTTGGAAATTGTTCGAGCTCCTGAAAAAAACTTGAATCAGACACAAGTCGCTGAGCAATTTAGTGTTTTTCTTTCTGGTGAGTTGCTTCACCAGTCTGTTAAATAATGTTGTGCATGTCTTGAATATTGCTTCTTTTCAGGTATTCATAATTAACCTAGAGCTGCTGCTGCTGCATTTAACGTGTGTGGGGGTGCTGTGTTAATTTAGTTTGACAGTTTGTTTATTAATGTATAGTTTGTCTGTTACTTTATTATTATAGTTTATTAACATACACTTGCCTATTGCTTTTCTCTTACTTATTTTATTCATTTCATATGTTGATGCGCAATGCGTCTTGACAAGTAATAAATATTTATGTATTGATTCATATTGTGTCTGATGGTCAACTCCATCTGAGCGCACACTTCAGTTAAGAGAACACTTCGCTTGCTTCCCAAGGGGTGTTCTCTTAGCCGGTGACTACTGTATAAGTAAACTAGAAATGGAGAGTTTCTCAGTAGCATCATCTTGTATGAACTATCAGATGGAACCGTTTATAAGCATGAAGTAAAATGGAAATTGCATCATTGATATATCCAGAGGCTAAGAACAATATGGCAGTGAACAGGTTCATTTCTACTGGACAGCACCTGGAATGGAACCTAATCATAATCATATAAAGTCAGTAGTCTGTATTATTAGGTTAAAATGGTTTGTTTGGTCAGAGGTTAAAAGACTTTTGGCACACACACAAAATAAAGTTCTCAAAAAGAATTCTCCCGCAGTACTTTTCCTGGCCTGCATCCATGGAGGTGCTGTTTCCCACTTCTTGACACCATGTCATGGAAAGGCTTTGTGGTGACGTCAGACCAGGAAGAGACACACACATTTCTATGAGGCATGAAGAGCTGCTGCGCATGTTTATTACAAATCAAACATAGACAGAACAAAACAACACAAACCAAAAGGCACAACGGCCAAAACAAAAGACAATGAACAACAAACAAGTATCGTGCTGGTTTTGACCCAGCGTGCGTAGCAATTGTTATTTGTTTATAAATCTGTCTCTATCAAGTACCTCCTCTCCATACACCGAACAACCCAGAGTGAGAGATTTCCACCTCTTTTATGCAGCTGTGGCCCAGGCACAGTCTGCACGTAAACTGCTTTGGTAGGGAAGGCAATCAGTCCTTCCCTGCTGACCTAAAACATTCACTTTAAATAATAATAACACAAAACATAAAATAGCACAGGGACTGGGTGTACCCCATCACAAGGAATATATATATATATATATATATATATATATATATATATATATATATATATATATATATATATATATATATATATATATATATATATATATATATATATATATATATATATATATATATATATATATATATACACATATACATACATACATACATACAGTGCCTTGCAAAAGTATTCATGATGAATTCTCTCATATTACTGAGCATCCCCACCACCATACTTCACTGTAGGGATGGTGTGTCTTGAGGCATGGGCAGTGTTAGGTTTGCGCCACACATAGCACTTTGAGTTTTGGCCAAAAAGCTTTATCTTGGTCTCATCTGACCAGAAAACCTTTTCCCACATCGCAGCTGGGTCACTCTCATGCTTTCTGGCAAACTCCTGATGTGCTTTCAGATGGTACTTTTTGAGTAACAGCTTCTTTCTTGCCACCTTCCCATACAGGCCAGTGTTATGCAGAGCTCTTGATATGGTTGACTGGTGCACAATTACTCCACTCCCAGCCACTGAACTCTGTAGCTCCTTCAAAGTGATTGTTGGCCTCTCCGTGGCTTCTCTCACAAGTCTCCTTCTTGTTTGAGCGCTGAGTTTTGAGGGACGGCCTATTCTTGGCAGTGCCTGGGTGGTGTGATGCAGCTTCCACTTCCTGATTATTGATCCAACTGTGCTCACTTGGATATCATTTTGTACCCTTTCCCTAATCTATGCATTTGTATTACTTTATCTCTAACTTCTGTAGAATGCTCTTTGGTCTTCATTTTCCTTCAGATTCACAGCCTGACCAATGATCCTTCAACAGTGGGGTTTTTATCCAGAAAATGTGACAGCAACTTTAATGGTTCACAGGTGGAGGCCAATGGTAAGGTAATTGTGTCCTCGTTAGGGCAATTTCTTTCATCGGTGTAAACTGGGAGCTTCCACAGCACAGGAGTTGAATACTTATGCAAGCAAGATATTTCAGTTTTTTTATTTTTCTTAAAAATATTTCCCAACATAAAACCAATGTCACCTTACAATAATTGATTTTGAGTTTCAGTGTTTTAAAATAAAATACCAAACAGAACGAAATTTCAATGTACCATTTGTAATTCAGTAATATGAGAGAATTGGTCAGGGGTCTGAATACTTTTGCAAGGCACTGTATATATATTCTGTACTGTACATGGATTTTTAATGTAAAGTTCTACACTTATTTATGATATTAAATTGTTACTTTATATATGGTAGTGTACAGTAGGGTTCTATAAATTAGCATACAGTACTACATGAAATATGTATGTGTCGATACACCCTTAAAGGGTACTACATGAAAAATAAAACATATCCCACCTTGCTGTTCCGAATGGATTTGGACATTGTATAATAATCCGTATGCGCCCAAACATCTGCATAATGCCACACTGCTATGTCCAAAATCACTGTTCTCTCTTCCGAGCCAAAAAACACGACTTCCGCATGTACCCTCACATGTGCTCTGAAACGTACTGGCGCATGACCAATGAAGCGCTGCATAAGCTATATTACCTCCATGTGGAAACACACTAGTCTGTGTGACAAACATGGTCCGTCTAATTTTCCATAAGGAAGGAACTTGTACCTGCTTTCGTTTTGTGCAGTAGACATCTTTCACATTGTACATGTTTCCTTCGCATGTTGTATTTTGATGTATTATTATGATTAATGTTGCATTCAATTAAAAAAATAAAAATCCGTCTGTGCTGTGTAAGTGGTTGCAGGGAAAAGAAAACACAAGACGGTATACAGAAATAACAAAAACATCCAAACAGACCCAGTTACAATGGCAAGCAAAAATCTACAAACGGAAAGAAAAACACACCGTTCCCCTGCCACAAGCTGTGGGATTTACAGGCTGAATTGGAACCTCACACCGTATAGTAAATTATGCATCATGTGTGCTTTCGTTGGCAAATATCGAAGTTGTGTCATTAACAGTTTCAATTATAATTTTCCTCAGCAACACAGTGTGGAGTAGTGGTTAGGGCTCTGGACTCTTGACCGGAGGGTCGTGGGTTCAATCCCTGGTGGGGACACTGCTGCTGTACCCTTAAGCAAGGTACTTTACCTAGATTGCTCCAATAAAAACCCAACTGTATAAATGGGTAATTGTATGTAAAAATAATGCGATATCTTGTAATAATTGTAAGTCGTCCTGGATAAGGGCGTCAGCTAAGAAATAAATAACAATAATAATATTAATTACTGTACACAGGGAACGTCAGAAATAATACCAGACAATATTTTATCAGATTGTTCAGAAACTGACAGGGAGATGGAATTTGTGTCCGAATTCAACTTTCCCACTCAACGGTGTGTAGATGTTTGTGCATGTGTTGCGTCAGGAAATGCAAATGAAAACCAGATACAAAGGATGAAAAAATGCAATATTTATTTTTTAGGTCGGATCATCCTCAAAGACCTCATTACGAAAGGAAATACATAGTTTCCTAATCTCATTAGCTAGTTTATTTGATATGTGTCAATTCTGCAAACATTCAGAATCAGCTGGAGCTGTATCTAAGACTGGGGATATATATTGAAATAACACAGTGCTGCTATAATTGTTGGTAGGTACCTTCATTAGTTGGAAATGAGAACAACTCCGTCTTGATTTTATTTTCCCTGCAACCACTTACACAGCAGACTTTTTTTTTTTTTGTTTTAATTGAATGCAACATTAATCATAATAATACATCAAAATACAACATGTGAAGGAAACCTGTACAGTGTGAAAGTCTACTACTCAAAACGAAAGCAGGTACAAGTTCCTTCCTTATGGAAAATTAGACAGACCATGTTTGTCACACAGACTAGTGTGTTTCCACGCGGAGGTAACATAGCTTACACAGCGCTTCATTTGGCATGTGCCAGTACATCTGACAGTACACGCGGAAGTCAAGTTTTTTGGCTCAGAAGAGATGCTCCAGAAGAATGATTTTGGACATTGGCAGTGCAGCACTATGCAAATGTTTGGACACATACAGATTATTATACAATGGCCAAATACATTCGGAACAGCAAGGTGGGATAGTTTGTTTTATTTTATGTAGTGCTGATGTACCCTTTAACAAGGGAATTTGCAGTAGACAAAGTACAACATTACATAGTTTGGATGTTGGACAACATTTTACTTGCTCTAAATTTTAAAACAACATTTCTTTTTACAGAGTACACAGTTTCAGCTTAAAAGGACAGAGCAATGTGAAGTCTTTACTGATTTTCGCAACAGATCTGACAGGATAAAGTCAAAGGAGATTCAGTCCGATTGCCAGTTATCAGTTACATTCAACAGAACTGTAAATTGAGTAAAAACTGCTAGCCAGGCAAACAAGCAAAATACAGCGAAAGCGTAACAATTTGGCCTGACTGTGCTTCAGGTGCTTTTGTGTTTGATTTGATATGGCTTTGTTTTGATCATAAACCAAGAGTGCAATATCATGTCTTTTAACTTTGTGTTAACATTAAAAAGCAAATAGGTAAACTACAATGGGAAAAAAAAACAATCCAGCAATCATGAAAAATAGTGTAAACTCTAAATCAGAATTGGGCAATAAATAATGGATATTCTGTTCCGGTTCCATTTCTGAGGAACATGATCTCTTCCCTATCCAGCAAGCTGAACTACCATTTGAAATATCATCAAATACACTGCAAGAAAACTGAGCACATATCAAGATACAACACTGATACAGAAGAATGGCACAGTCCCTCAGAAACCAATTTAATACATTCTAGTCTGCTGTTTTCTTTGGACAATTACACTGGGTTTCCACATCCTTAAGTGCTTATTTGGAATTGGGACATTAAACATATCTGGTAAATACAATGTTTAAATCCAATGGCCCTCAGGTTGTAATATTTCAAGATGCAGGATCATTGTAGAGTTCAGTAATATAAATCAACTTCAATTCTGTTTGATAACTTTGTTTCATCTAATTGAGGTCAAAAGTTTACATACCCCAATGGAAATTTATAATTTCTAGAAAACAAAGATTTTCAGGAAAAATCTTTTGAAGCAAAAGTTTTGCTTTTGTGGATGAGGGAAAAAAAAAGAAATAGATGTCTACAATTGTTTATTTCAGCATTTTTTTTTTTGCAAAACTCAAAAAATGCTAATTCAAAAGTATTCATACCCTTTGATGCTACGGTAGTATTGTCTACAACGTGCTAGATATTTCAATATGATAATGCAGAACCTAATTCTAGAAAAGTCTAGAAAATGCTGGATTGTATGTGAACATTCTTAGAGAGTATAAAAGGGGTAGGTATAGGATGATTGCTGTCATTACCAGTAAGTCAATATGGGAAAAAGTAAAGAGCTATCTGAAGACCTTAGGCAAGAAAATTATTTACTGTCAAAAAGCTGGAGAAGGCTACAAGGAGATTTTCAAGCATTTGAGTAGATCAATTTCAACTATTGTTTCTATTATCAAGAAGTACAAGACTCACAGCACTCTCACAACGCTACCTCGGTCTGGAAGAAAGAAGGTTCTTTCACCAAGAAGTAGAAGAATTGTGAGGAAGGTTAATAACAATTCGAGATTGACTGCCAAAGATATTCAAAGTGAATTGACTGCATGTGGGACTGGGGTTTCCATTTCAACCACAGGTCGAATATTGCATGGTGAAGATCTCAATGGTCGGCGGCCAAGGAAAAAGTCACTCTTAGGAAAACATCACAAGGATAATTGCTTAAAGTTTGCAAAATGGCATTTGAATGATGGATATGAGTTCTGGTCAAAGGTTATTATTGCTAAAGGTGCCTCAACTAGCTATTCATTTCATTTTCCTTGTCAGGGTACGAATACTTTTGAATTAGCACTTTTGAAGTTTTGCAAAAAAACCGCTGAAATAAATAACTGTAGACATCCATTTAAGAACATAAGAACGTTTACAAACGAGGAGGCCATTTGACCCATCTTGCTTGTTTGGTTGTTAGTAGCTTATTGATCCCAGAATCTCATCAAGTAGCTTCTTGAAGGATCCCAGGGTGTCAGCTTCAATAACATTACTGGGGAGTTGATTCCAGACCCTCACAATTTCTTGAAGCATTTTTTCCTCATCCACAAAAGCAAAACTTTTGCTACAAAAGATTTTTCCTATAATTATTTGTTTTCGCGAAATTTCTAGAAATTTCCATTGCGGTATGTAAACTTTTGACTATACACACACAAATACACACAACTGTATAATGTCTTGCTATGTACTTGAGACAACTCTAAATGTCTATTTTGTTGCCTCAACCATAAGATTCTCACTAGTATCCATCCACAGGAGTACAAGGCCCTATTTCCCCTCTGCAAAGTGTCTAGCAGGTTAGGCCATGTTCAAAATCACAAAGGATGCTTCAAATGAAACCATGGAGAGGGTATAACTGCGATGTCAAATGATCTTGGGGATATTTAATCATGGACTGGAGTGCTGGGGGCATATCTAGAGATCTTACCAGCCTGTTGGTGTGATAAGCCTCTTTAAGGTGTAAATTAAAAAGAATGAAACAGAAGTGCTTTAAAATTGATGTTTTTTTCCCTCCTGCTTCAGACATGTGATAGTGGTGAGAAACAATGTATGTGGTTAGATGCTTATGGAATGTTGACACTGTAGTTTTTTTTTTTTTTTGCTAATGTGTTCAGGGCCTGTCCTCCTGTGCCACGATGTTCGATTAGTTTTCCACAGTGGAATAAAGCACGAAAATAACAAAGCAGCTGTACATTTTTTTTGGTTGAATTCAAAACAACTGCAGGGATTCTGGTGCGAAAGGCAAAAGGAGCCTGTTACATTTATAACTTAATACAAACCACAATTTCTGTTCTTTACTTCATTACATTGGTTCATTTCTTAGAAATTCTAAAAGAAACAAATTCAACGACAAATGTTTCAACTGGAAGTCTTCATGACACTGAAAAAGACTCCTAATAAACATTTGTAATTGAATTTAAGTTTATTTTATTATTTCTAATTTCAGCATTACAGTGTTTAATATTTATAGATGCTTTATAAAGTTAATTTTAACCTCATGATCTTCCAGCTTATAATTTGTGGATTCATGACCTTGCCTCATTTAAAGAAAAATAATAATAATAATAATAATAATAATAATAATAATAATAATAATAATAATAATAATAATAATTTGGTGGCTCTTAACTGCAGAATCCCATTAAACAAACCACTGTTTTCAATCTCCACTGCTACATACCTCTTGTACATATTGCCCAACTCATTTTGCACTAATTTCAGCTCCCCCCTCACACACACAGCAGCACTATAAATGTGCTTATAATAGGCTCTAACATAGAGCATGGGAAATAAAATATTGAAGGGTGCAGTTAAAGTCTCCACATGTAGAAACAAAGCACAGGAAAGTATCAAACAAGAAGAAGTGTACTGTGTATGAAACCCCATTACTAAAATATTTTTTTTGTGAAGCTTACATTAATACTGAAAAAGCAAATGCTGGCTGTATGGTATGGAATTGAACGGTAAAAGACAGCAAAGTGTCTCAGGTTTCAGTAAATTGATCAGAATGGTCCCTATAAAAATTAAGTGAAGTTGATGAAAAAAAAAAAAAAAAAAAATAGATTAGGTGGGCTTTTTAAAACAAACACACAAACAAATCACCACCTTTCTATACCACTGACTTATGAGAAGTACATAAAATTCCACCCGAATAAGGATCTGTATATGGCTGTGATGCCGTGACTGCCAGAAAAAAAACTACCTCAAAGCAGTCAAAGCAGTGAAAAGGCCTATCAAACGGTAAGGGCAAGATCTTTATCAGCCTGAAGAGCTGTGCGGTACAATGCTTCCAGTTCAAGGAAAAGCTATGAGGCAAAACAATACACCAAAGACAAAACAAAGGCTAAAAACAAAAACTCTGTTTCCCACCCCTAGAAATGCACTGATTTACTGGTATTAATCACTTTTGCCCCTTAGCAACCTGAAGTACCCTAAGCAACAGTGCTTTCAATAGGATTAAGCCACTTCCGATGAATAAACAAAACAAAAAGTCACATGTAGTTCTGAGCCTTTCATCTCAGGCTGCTTGAAGTCCTACATTTTGAGTTCTGTGTATGATTTGTTGCTGTTTCCAGTAGTGAAAGGAGCTTTTGTGGAGTCAGTTGAAGAGAAGCCCTGATCAGAAGAGTGTAAAACGCTCTCCTGATGAGTAGCCAGTGCTAGGAGCTTTGCAGGAGCCGTCTGTAATGTGGCATCACTTCGTGTTCGGCGAGGTGCAGAGCAAACTCCAGAGCCACCAGCACTGGGAATTCAAATGCTATCAGCTCACGCCGGTTCAGACGGAACTTCTCTTCCAGTTTCTGAATGAATAAATAAAAGCAGGAAAAAAAAAGATTGACACTTGCATACATGGCCAACGTTTGTCAAATAAACTATTTTGACCAGATATACAAATGTACAAGGCCAAAACAAACTACTAAACAACTTTAGAAACCGTCTACCAGTCAAGAAGCTTCATTAGAGGACACTATCACACTGTAGATGAATGTGAGTGATAGAATGTCTAACTATAATTAATCTGCATTTTAAAGATTTAAAGGCTCTGTTTACTGTCCTATGTTCACAATAAAACCCCCGACTGTGAGACATTACTTTGATAGTTGGCCATATTTGTACTGTACATTCCTTGACGTGGTCAACTACCAGGCATTGTTGTCGGTGAAGGAAGCAAACCAGTATATTCTGCATTGTTGGAGAGTCAAATCTTCCTCATAGACCAGGAGCTAAGATATTCCAAGTGTACTGTTTAACAAGCACATTACTCCTGAAGAGCAAAGGAGCTTATTAATTAAGGCCACTATGAATTCCAAAAAAAACCAAAACATTCTAAGTTAGCTTCACATATAGAAAATCCTGTACTGCAGTTCGGTGTTAATTTGGTTTCCTAACTTGGCCTCGTCTTAGGAAAAATGAACTAAAACAGCGCTGGCTGTTGCATACTTACATCTATTAAATGTTTCACCTCGTGCTTCTTGAGGTCACTTCCTATTTTGGCTGCTAACAGCACGCAGGCGCCGGCACACAACTTGCGGTTCTGCTTGTTGAGCGTTCCCTTGAGGGCCAGCTTCTCGAAGTAGACGAAGGCCATGGCCACTGTGGGCTCCTCGAAGCTGCACTCGTCCAGGGCCAGCTTGCGCATCTCCCGCTTTAGGCTGAACACAGGAAAGAAAAAGGAGGGGAACTGAAGCGCAGTGATCATACTCTGAACCCTTCCACTGAAATAGGAGACTAAAAACATAGCACATCCATCAACATACAGTCAAGCTTAATAGTAACAACAGGAACATACTGTGCAAAGGGCATCAGAAAAGCTATGAGTTTCACACAACCTCATCAACTATGAAAACACAGTGCCTTCTTATCTGTATTATTATTTGGAAACCAATGATCTATAGTGAAGTAATTTTCTTTTTTTAGTGGCACACTACGGAATCACATCTACTCTTCAAATCCACTACAATCTTCATTATGAGCTTTCAAGCTTTTCTACCTATTGATGCATCTAAATGCAAATGCAGGGTAACACTGAACAGTCAATTAGATCATATTTGTGCATTCATTTGGGTATTATTTTTTTTGTAACTTACCTTCTTATCTTGCTCAAGGTCAACTTGATGTGAGGGAACTTCTCTTTAAATGTCTCGTTCATGTCTTTCTTGAGGTCAGATGGTTTCACATACTCAATCACGGTGGTCTGAAACAAGACAATGACAACAGACCCGGGTTACTATTTCTAAACATTCAATCCATAGACAACACAATGATGGCACACACAATACAGCGTCTTGCCTGTGCTAATTACCAGGCTGGCAAGTTTTTCCAGCTTGTACCAGCTTTCTCTCCATGTAAAGCCAATGGCTCCAGGCCCACAGTGGGCTAGCTACCTCCTGCCGCAGCTAACAGAAGCACAGGCGGGAGCGAGAACCCTGACCCCAGCAGCTATGATGGATTACCCCACTCTCAAAATTGGGTGGGGGCCACTCCGGAGGGCTTTCGGAAGAAGTTCTGGGAGGAGGTCTTTTCCGATAGTGAGCATCCCCGGGTGGTTGCTCATCGACTCCGGGATTACATGCTGGGAACCCGAAATACTGGTCCTGGCAGTCCAGTTACTGGAACGGTACCGGCCCGCGGGGCCAACACCCGCCAAGTCACTGGGAAAACCTGGGATTCCAGCACCAACCCTAAAACCTGCCCAGGGAAGGGCGAAAGGACCGAGGCAGGGTGGGGTACCCCGTCGCCCAGCTGCGGTGTTGGTGGCCATCTCATGCGGCCACCCTTCCGTAGAGCCCCATTGATGACTCCTGTGTTCAGACCCCCACTGGGAGCTTCAAGGCAAGAACCAAGTCCATTGAAGTGTTGGACAAGCCAGGTGGGCCACATCGCACGGAATTGCCCAGCCCACATATGGAATGTGACCTTGTCCATCCAGGTAAGAATGTTCAATTACTTCAAATCACTCCAGCAAATGGGTTTTGTCCTTCCTGTGACAGTGGAAGGTACACAAACCAAAGCTCTCTTGGATTCAGGGTGTAGTCAGTCCCTAATACAAGAAGAGTTAACCTCACCGGGGCATAAACGGTTAACGGGACAGGTTAATATTAAATGTATTCATGGGGCTATGCAAACCTATCCAAAGGTCTCAGTGGATTTAAAAATTGGGCAGACGGTGACGTGAGTACACGTGAGGTTATGCCCTCACTTGCCAGTGCCAGTCATTCTGTGGTGGGACTGCAAGCAGTTCATAACTTGGTTGGCTGCTGTGACTGCACTGCTCCCTCCGTTGGCGAAGAAGGAGAAAGTAATTGGAGACCTTTTGCCTTTCCACGACCCGGCTTGGTTTTGCCATAGATTCAAGCTCTGAAAAACAAAACAGGAATGCCGGGCTGCTAAGAATGAGGGCTGGCAATGGAAGGAATCCGATCGGTTTCAGGTGGGGGGCGGTTGGTGAAGGTTCTGGGGGGGGAGGCAGAGAAGCCAGCACCCCACCCCTTGTTCGCTGTATTTTTCACATACCTCTTCATAGTCGTGCATACCGATAAATCATCTCCTGATCACTCGTTTTATCAATACTTCTCAATAATTATTATTATTAATTATTTATTAGCAGACGCCCTTATCCAGGGCGACTTACAATTGTTACAAGATATCACATTATTTTTACAATTACCCATTTATACAGTTGGGTTTTTACTGGAGCAATCTAGGTAAAGTACCTTGCTCAAGGGTACAGCAGCAGTGTCCCCCACCTGGGATTGAACCCACGACCCTACGGTCAAGAGTCCAGAGCCCTAACCACTACTCCACACTGCTGCCCTGTAATAATGTGAACAGAGTCATTATTTTATTACTATAACATCTCAAAAAGCTCTGCAAATGTCTGATATTCTTTGAGCGTTGATGCAGAAGCAGCTATCTTGTTTGTTTATGTCCATTTTATCTCTGTCTGTGGTGACGGGGCTAAGTGTATTGCTCAGATCCTGCCCTTTTTATTTTTTTTTTCGGCTTCTCTCGGCTCCTATCGGTCTCCTATCAACATTGGACCGGAAAGAGAAAATTGTAATGTCGGACCTGGTCCAACATAGGACCGCAAAGGGTTAATGGGGACTAGCTGCGTTTTGGCAAACACTGCCGGGAATGCTAACTTGTCAGCCGTTGCCACTGGTGGAAGCTCTGTTTTAGCGTATTGGGGCAGACATAGCTGGATCGCTAGAGAGGAGAGCAGCGGGAGACACGCACCAGTTGGTCATCCAGGATTACGCTACGCGCTATCCAGAGGCCATCCCACTCCCCCCTGTGTCTGCTAAGTCTGTCGCCAATGAGCTTCTGAAGGTTTTCTCCCGGGTAGGTATTCCTCAGTTAATGCTGACCGACCACGGTACCAACTATGCCATGGCTGGTCTGCAAAATGCTGGTCAGAAATCACTGAGAATTTGCTACTTTACACACACACACACACACACACACACACACACACACACACACACACACACACAGAACCCAAGTCACTTTTGAATACACTGGTCTGGTGAAAGCACTAGCTTAAAATGCCCATTGCCTTATATTTATTACTTTAACTTATAAACTGTATCATGTGGCAGGGGGGTAACCACCTTAAAAATGCATTCATATAACTGTATTCTAAACTTTAAAGTAAAGAATGATTAAATATAAAACATTTTTAGGGAGTTGTATTTCCAGTGAGCCAAATTGCCAATTTAATTTTTTTTTCTTTTTTTTTTTTGCAGTGTAACACTACTTGGCATTTTTAAATGCATTTATAAATTAGCTTCTGAAAAAGAAAACCAGCAGTCAGAAAGAACCACTACAGTTCCAGTATATTACCAGTACCTGACTTTATGACAGATTAGTCTGCATTTAACCTTTAAACTTCTTAACCAACGCACTTTGTGTGCAAGAAGTGCCCTAGCTAGTTTAACCAGCTGCTTATTTTTCTAATCACCTCATACAGACATTCACACCAAAACCACTGTAAAGGAAAATGAGTGGGACAGCACGACACCGGTTGCCTTAGAAACAGTAAATGTCACTTGTTATGTTTAAAAATGAAAGGTATCATATTAACGTAGTACTGAAAAGGAACATTAACCTAATTGCTATTACACTGTCCTCATCTACTCATTTAGTGTAATTCTTTTACTGTTACCATAGTAAAATTAACAGCAGCCTTATGTGATGCAAAATACATATTACAAAAATATTCCATACTATGTTCAACAACAATAATAATAATAATAATAATAATAATAATAATAATAATAATAATAATAACACCGTGTAACAATTTTTTTTTCTTTTTTGTTCCTGGGTAGTAAGTGTTATTTCCTAATTGCTTATGCCTCAAAAGTATAGAAAATGGCTATTATTCCCCACAAACTTTGCTTTTGTGACCAGGACAGTGATATTTCAAAATGTACCTATTTTCCAGAACATTCCAGATAGATTCAGTGCTGAGTAAACTTGGAGTAACTTCTAGAACTTTCTAGAACTTTCCAGTAATATAAATAGTAGTATAAATACAGGGGCCTTAAGCCCACCAGTTCAGTTTAGTTCCAGCTGCCTAAGTGGATACATATCTGCATTTTTCTGAGATGGCATCAAGAGGCTGCAATGGTGGCATTCCTGATGGGTCTCCAAGGCAGTTTTACCAAGTTTCCCTGCTATCTTTGCCTTTGGGACAGCAGGGACACCAAGGCGCACTACCACAGGTGGGACTGGCCACAGCGGACCGAGTTCTCTGTGGGGAGGAACGTCGTCTAGTGGGAGCCACTGATGGACACTCGGAAGTTGCTGATGCCACCACTGCACATCAAATTGGGCCTTATGAAACAATTTGTCAGAGCTCTAGATAAGGAGTCGGCAGCCTTCAAGTACCTTCAAGACTTCTTCCCTAAGCTGTCTGAGGCAAAGGTCAAAGCCGGTGTCTTCGTCGGACCACAGATAAAGAAGATCCTGGAGTGCAATGAATTCCCCAAGAAGCTCACTAGTAAGGAGAAAGCGGCTTGGAACAGCTTTGTCGCAGTGGTTCGGGGCTTCCTGGGCAATCACAAGGCCGAAAACTATGTGGAGCTGGTTGAGACTCTGGTGAAGAACTACAGCACAATGGGCTGTAGGATGTCCCTCAAAGTCCATATCCTTGATGCTCATCTTGATAAATTCAAGGAGAACATGGGAGCGTACTCGGAGGAGCAAGGCGAGCGCTTCCACCAGGATATGCTGGACTTTGAACGCCGCTACCAAGGACATTATAACGAGAACATGATGGGAGACTACATTCGGGGGCTGATTCGTGAAAGATTTACAGTATAATCGTAAATCTCGAAAAACTACTCACATCTTTTGTAGTCATTTTTGTATTACTTTAGTATAAATACATGTTAATTTGGATTCATATGTTGTTTTTTTCTGACTTTATGTGAACGAAAAGACACAAATTTGCCCGTTTTCTCATTGGAAATAGGTAAATTTCAAAATATCACTGTCCTGGTCACAAAAGCAAAGTTTGTGGGGAATAATAGCCATTTTCTATACTTTTGGGGCATAAACAATTAGGAAATAACACTTACTACCCAGGAACAAAAATTGTGTTACATAGTGAAATAATAATAATAATAATATAGATTTGTTATCCCTTTTCTCTGCAAGAAAGTTCATGCAACCTACATTTCATTTTGAATAGTACCAGGTAATGCAAACACAGACATGACCTGCAAATGTGGATGAAGAGCTGTGGTGACATTTAGACACTGATCAAGAAATGATAACCCATGGAGATGCAACCCAGCAGAACATTTACTTGTGCTTTACATCCGTTTTCAATCTATGTAAACACTGTGCTGGACTGATTGGCAGAATAATTGTTTTACATTGCTCTAGAAAAACAGATTCAATCTTAACATTTTACCCCTTGGTGATTATAAAAGTTGTTTAAAAATCACTCTTAAGGAGTGTTTTTTTAATTGATTTTTTTTTTTCACATTTGTTAACTCAGGGACACAAGCTCTCTCGCTCTTCAGCCGGCCGACTGGACAATATGTCACTATGTCTACGATTGCATGTTCAATTAAATCGTCCTTATAGCCACTTTAAAGAAGCAACAAAAAATGTGATAAAAGTCCAATTAAATAAATGTATAAATGGCTAAATAATCTTTACCATATTGTTTTTTGTTTGTTTGTTCTTGGTTGTCTCTTCCACTCCTGGTCTTTGTTCCAACCCTGTTCTAAATTGTTTAATTGAACCAGTTAAACCTCCTTCCAGATGCTGATGTAGTTAAACAGGGATTGGAATGGGCCTTCAGGACTGTGATTGGACACCTGTGCTTTAATACCACTATAACAATAGCGGTCCTGGAATTAAAATGTAATCCCCTCTGTGAGCCAGATCAACAACCATGAGAGCAGCAGATGCAAAACAGTATAAAAACATAAACATTACACAATAGCTATAATGTAAAATGGATCTAGTAGGACACAGTGATACTTTTCTCTGTGAAAATAGGGGAAAGAGCTTGATCTACCCTCCTAAAAATACCAAGTTAGGAGGTATATTCCACAGGTTTGCGATGAACTAGAAAATAGTTTTTCCCTGTTCCACTATTGCTACACCAGTTATTGTGTGCTCACAAAATGGTAACCATTAAGGATTAGGTCGCTTTTTGTTTGTTTGTTTGTTTGTTGCTGAAACGACAAAACAGCTCTGAAAGATATTTGTATTGAATTTGCTGTTTTGCTGTAAACAGGAGGTGTTAAACTGTCTTCCCTCTGTGCTGTTAATCTTTAATGTTTTACCCTGGCAAGTGTGTCATATTATACCCCTATGCCTTTTCCACAGTTTAGCTGTCTTTAGATTACATACTGTACATGGTGATGAAGTCAAACAAATAATTTCAACTCAATTAAGAAAAACTGCTTTCAGACAGAGGACCATTACTTTCCTTTGTATACAAGTAGCCTTTGGAAACTAGTAGTATTTCCGGTGCCACTGACATGGATTAAGACAGCATCTTCCATTGGCCAAACGAGAGGAGGGTTTGCATTGCATTGTGAACCCCATGATGCTGTGGATTTATGCATATCACACATATCTGTTGGGGAACTGAGCACTGGCCAGGAATCCATGGGCGTCAAAAAGCTAATGCTGGGTATAATATTCTTACAGTGTAAGAATATTATCTGTACAGTGAAACATAATTAAATCCATATTCTCCAGAGTGTTTAAATTCATTTTTAAAGAATTAGGCATTCTTTAAAAAGACTGCTACACGTTGTTACCCTTAAACTCCATATTCTTTGACTCTTATTCCACTTTGACTCTTATTTCCCCAGAGGGGAGGAGCCGCCGCTTCCGGAGCCCAGAGGGGAGGAGCCGCCGCTTCCGGAGCCCAGAGGGGAGGAGCCGCCGCTTCCGGAGCCCAGGGGGGAGGTGAAAAGCATACCTCCACCACAGCCCCGACCACCACCCCTACGGTCCAGTCCGGCACCGCTGCGTCCAGTCCCTCACCCCTTGCTCCAGGACACCCGGCCGGTCTTCCTGGACCTCCCTGTGCTAGGCCTAGAGCCCAGGAGTCTGCAGCACTGGCCACAGCTCTGCCCCTGGTTCCCTGCTCCGCTCTCCCCGAGCACCCAGACGTCGCTGGGCTGCTGCCAGACGTCGCTGTCGCTCCCCCTGTTCGCTGCTTCGCTTCCCCTGGGTGATCGGACATCACTGCGCCGGTTCCCAGGGGAAGATCTTTGTCCACTGCTGCATCCTCCAGTGCCACGGCCTACGCTCCGGTCGCCCCTGTCGAACCGTTGGGTCCCCTTGTCGCCGGTGCGCGGTCCTTACCTGGCGGGGCCGGGATGTGGACCGATCCACCCTCAAGTCCGCCCGTGGAAAAGAGCAGAAAAGGACATTGATGGACTTGAGGTTGGGTGGGTAGGCTTTAAGGGAGGAGGTGGCCGTCTCGTGGCCTGTGTCTTGTAAAGACAAGGGGGGGGATGTGTGAAGTAGCGGGTTATGAGAAACAGCAGGGAGGGGGTTAAAACCTCCCTGCGAGAGAAACATGTGCGTATGCACATTTTGTTTAATTGTTTTATTATTTTGTTTAATTGTTTATTGTTTAATTATCACCCACACCAGATATATATTGTAAATTAATGTTAGGTGCAGGGTATATAAGACGTGCAGCTTGGCTGTACGTGGCTGCTGAGTAGGAGACAGAAGACGTGCTCTGTTTCCGAGCAGCCCTAAGAGTAAGTGCTGTGTTTGTGTTTGTGTTTGCAGGTAAACGGCTTAGCCGTCCTGCAAGGTAGTGAGGGAAAAACCTGTTTAAGCGCTCCAGTGGGAGTTAGGTGTTTATTTTGTGTTTGTTTTATTTTGTGTGTTTATTAAAAATTAGCGCAACCGCGCTTTAAAAAAAAAAACTCCATTTCTGTGTGCTGGGTCCTGATTTTAATGGGGCACGAACCCGAGTGAGTGCCGGGCCGTTACAAATGCTACTTCAGAACATACTGTTAAGGCCAGACCATTTCCACTGTATGTATTTCATTTATTTTTTTTATAAATAAACACAGTATGTTCTGAAATGGCATTAAAAAGACATTCCCAATGACTACACCGTGGCCGTGCTGCAGATGCAGAACGGCAACACACAATGGCAAGCAGTATAAAAGTGTTTGAATACATTTCAAAAGGGTTCTGATAGAAACTGTTGCCACGGCACCATAAAAAGATGCTAATTTCTGGGACAGTATGCTATAAAGTACTGTAATGCAGTCAGAGGCCAGAGGAACAAGTGCTTGGCATAGTATGATATTGAACATTTCTTCTTTTTCTTCTCCTTCTCCTCCTCCTCCTATGTGTGACTGGATATATAAGCAACCCCACAACTACTGGCATATAACATTTCAGAAATACTAGACAGGATGACTTGGGTGAATTACTGTAAGAGGGATGAACGAGGACAACATTAAGTCAATCATAGACCATGTGCAAACAGCTGTGCCTCAGACAGAAGTATACTTCCTTTTGATGATTAAAATAAAATAAACTTGCCTCTCAAATCTCCCAGACAAATGGCTGTAGCCTCTGTTGGGTGCCCAATTAGCCACACCTGGCTCAGGTACACAAATATTGTGCTTTGAATACCAGAGCATGGCTCAACAATTGTCTTCCAGTCTGACTGGGTAACTCTTGGTAAGAATTTGGTCCTTAAGGGCATCACTGTATTTGACCCGGTAAGTGGTGTAGGCAGAGGTCGCTCCTTAATGCTTTCAAGCCGAATTAGCATGTGCCACAACATGTGCACAAAGCGTGGCAACAACATGTTCAACTGAATAAAGAGGCAGAGCGCAAGTGCTCGTCTGTAAGGGTTGAGTACCTGTTGACATTTGATGCTTGTGGCTGCTTTGACGCGTCAAACATTATTTGAGGTTTTTACCTTTTCTTCAAACATCTGAACCACAATCCACTTGTAATGTTTTTCATACTAAAATAATTCTGTTTTTTGAAATCTGTGTTGAATTGACAAACGCAAACTACAACTCTTAAAAGCCAGTTTGAAGAAATGCTGTTTTATATATATATGGTGGATGGTTGATTTCTGTTAAATACACCTTTGTGTTTTTTCTAGAGAACAACCTTCAGAAGGTGTAAATAATATGATGACATCACCTACCATGTAAGAAGGGAATATCAGGACCCTCTTGTGTTTCCCGCACGGCCACTGGGGGTCATCGAGAAGGTTCGGGTCATATTCCAAAAAGTCTGCAATGTCACTCCCTGCAAAAGAGAGAGAAGAAAAACAAAAAAACAGGAGGGTTTTAAAGCCGAGATCCTAATACTAATGCTCTAAACCAGCGGTACTCAGTTATTTTAGTGAAGGTCCAAAATTCTTGGTTACAGCAAGGTCAAGGTCCGGAGCACATTTTCACTCCCATCCCCATGCCGACAAACAAAACACAGAGCTACACAAATATAGTTTTACACATGGTGTTAGTTTGAGAGTTCTTGTTAAAAGTAGTTTTTGGGAATCAAAACTCTGTCTCATTTTTACTCGTCTGCCTTCTTTACTGACTTGTTACTGCATGAGTTCTTTCCCTGCCATAACCATAGAATTGTATAACTACTGTATTCTTATATGTCTGTGTTATCGGAGCTAAACATTGTGTTTCACCATTGCAAAAACCAAGCAAACTGTAGCAAACAAAACTGAAGCAGAAGAAGAAAAAAAAACTGCACAGAAAAATCACTGCTTTCTCTTTCAAGTGAATTAAAAATAAAAACACCTTACAAATAACAAAAAAACCTCCAGTAATATTACATAAAAACATAGATTGGCATATGACTTAGCGGTCCGGTCAAAACGTACTTGCGGTCAGGATTCGGGCCAGAATCTGCCTATTGAGTACCCCTGTACTACAGTATAGTACTACAGTACACCCAATAGTACATACTATAATTACTATAGTACTGTACAATACTCACTATAGTAACTATGGTGTATATTACAGTATAGTACATACTATAGTATATACATGTAACAGGGCGAGCAGCCCTGTATATTGTTTATTTATTTTTAGATAGGGGTCTCCCCCTCCGCCCCTGTGCAGATTGTTGTGTTTGTTTATTTTTGATTATTATATTTATGTCGGCGAGCGCCGTAAGTTTTATTGTTTGTATTTAGGACGGCGTAGCCGAATGTGTGTGGTATTATTTAGTAGCGTGGATGGGAAGTCCCATCCACGCAGTATTTAAAAACTCGTGCAGAAGGTGGCCATCTCCCGAATTAATTAAGTGATTTAATTTGTTGCTAATCGGGAGATGGTCACCTGTTATAAAAAGCCTGCAGCTCTCTAGCTCGAGGTGGGAGTTCAGAGCAGGAACCAGAGAGCAGAGAGACGGTGAGTAAAAACGAAAACGAAACTTAATAAAAGAAACATAGGAACAGTGAAGGCAATCTGCCCAGCCTGACCTTTCTTTATATATTTTGTGTTCGTGATTTGTTTTTGTTAAACCTTTTATTTTGCTCTGTGAGCACAAGTGTTTTTTGTTTAAAATATTTTATTTATTTTTGTTTGCTTAATAAAAACGGCAAACACCACTTGAACTGCAGTACTTGCCCTGGTGTCAGTTTTTGTTCCTGCTTCTGCCTGACGTCAGACCACTCGTCATCCCTGTCACAATACAGTACTAGAATAGACACTATAGAATTCTATTGAGTACCCCTGTTCTAAATGTGTCTGATAACCCAGATAGATTAGAAGTTCCAAACCATGCTTGATTAGTTACCTGCTAATGGGGGCACATTTGAAGTGGATATGGTGCCAATTTCAAAATCAGTTTACCCAGCCAGTGATCATAATTTATCTTGGATTCATGTGTTGTGAATCAACCAATACTACAAGGTTTGAGAAGCACTATTTGCAACCGTCATCACCTTCACTATGAAACTGAGATTTACTAGTACCAGCTAGTCTAGTCTATTCATTGATATCATGGACCCTGAATACACAGAAAAGGCCTTGAAAAATTGTTCTAGCCTGACCCTGGTAAGGATGACAGCACCAGCCTGTCCCCTTGCCTGCTTAACCCTGAAAACAACAATAACCCATAGAGACCACCTGTAGTTAACAGTCACCGGCAGCAGTATAAACAATATAAAAGGCATGCAGCATAAACAATATTCTAAGCCACTTGAGGATTGTTTCTGTAAACCAGACAGTGAATGTAAAGGGAAATCCTGTTTACAAACAGCACCATTATTATTATTTACTTTGAATGGGTTATACCTGACCGGCTTTTAAGTATTTTTAATACTAAATTAATAAAAAGTGCATCGAATAGTTTATCAGGTTGTAATATCTGAAACACTATAAATGTTTTAAAAAAAATAAAATAATAATAATAATAATAATAATAATAACAATAACAATAATAACAATAATAATAATAATAATAATAATAATAATAATAATAATAATAATAATAATTCCAGTGGATTCTGACATTTTGCATTAGCTCCAGATGCTGTGCTAGAGATTGTTCCGAGCATTTCCATAATTTAAATAACCTGCTGAACTGTAAAATTTGAACCAAAGTTTATATAAACATTGCTTTAAAACAAAACCCTTTCTTTTTACAGTGCTAATATTGTACAGAGGTAATGTTCTAACACAACGCATGCCTAAGAACAGGTAAGCCTGTTTGCAACCAAGCCAGCAATTCCATTAAATTATGTGAGGGTCATTCTACACCAAACAACCAAAAAAGGGACATTTCGTTGCCTGTCCGTCTCAGATTTTCCTAGAAAAAATTCACCTGGGAGTTTTCTGACATACTGAGTTCAGAAATGAACTAAGTAAGGTTTTGGTAGTTTCAAATGTGTCATCATAACAACGAAGTCCCAAGTCCCATATGCAAGTTCGTAACCCCTCAGCTCCAAGCTAGTGCCATTGGAAGCCCACATTGTTACTTTTTCCTCTAGATCAATCCTCAGAGAATGCACAATTAAAGAAATAGCCAGTTTGGATAGAACTATGTGGCACTTTAGCTTCACCAAAGTGGCTGTAAGCAATTCAGAAGAACTATAATGTTAAACCCTTACATTAAACCCAATGTTTTACAATGCTCACAACAAAATGCCAAACCAAATTCACCTGGTTCTTACTGAAAATGCTGCTCGGAGGAGTTTGACACATGAAACTTCAGATCTTTGCCTCCAATTTAAGCCACTTACTTGCAAGGTTAAATAACTCAAGACAACATGTGAAAACGAGGTGTGACATCTCAGTTGTCGTCACTGCACAATGACTTGAAGGGTGCACCTGCCATCTGTTTTCCATTGTTGTTAACCGATGCATAATATTCAGCTACAGACAGGGCAAGTGTGGTGTACCGCTGTGTAAAACCATTGATATTATCAAGTAAAACAAGGTTACTAAAATGGAATTAATTACCAATGGTGAGAAAGCATCACATTTCCCTATCCAGCACTCTCTTCTAGAATAACAGGCATCACTTGCGGTGGGGAGGTAATGTTCCAACGAGGCAGCTGTATTTATGGTGCTGTAATAGAAGGAGCTCACTCACCTGCATCAATACTCCCCTGGGTGCTGTTGGCTCTGGCCAATATAAGGCTGCGATGGCTTGTGTTTCGGAACTGGGAGAAGGAAGCAGTGGAGTCGATGGTGTTCCTCCGTGTGCTCAGGGCGTTTGTAGGGTACAGGAACTGTGTGTAGGAGACAGTCTGTGGAGACAAGACCCACAGGCTCAGTAAATCCACAGCCTCCCCCACACACTGACATGGTTGGATAAACTATACAAGCATCAGGTGGAGGACAGCCCACTTCTGTCTCCAGAGTTACCAAACATAATTATTTTATTTGAAGTCCTGCTTTACCTTCTTCCTTTTTCTTCCACTGATGAGCAATCAATTTATCAATTTAGGATACTGACCTGAAAATGCTGCAATGCTACAGCTAATTAACAATAAAAAAAAAATTCATAGAAAGTAGTCTGCGGTGACATCACAGCTTCAATTCCTTCTCAGCTGAACTCAAGAATTCAAAATTATAGGTATAAAAATATTTCTGTGACGTGTCAGTAAACACCCTTTGACTTGGAAAACATTCTCATTACGGTACTTAGTGTTCCAAATTGTAAATGATTGACAGTTTTTCCCAGGTATACTACTGAAGTCCAAAAACTTCTACTGTGTGCAGAGTAAAAAAAAAAAAAAAAAGAGTTTATTCTTCAGAAATTATATTTATGCAGATGCCATGTTCATACAGTAATCTCAGTCTCCAGGTGGGAGTGAATCTTATTCAACTGTGTTCATGTATGACCCCATGCTCCCGTTGTGAGCCTCACCTTGCCGTCGGCCCCCAGCTCGACGCCCTCGAGGCCGATCACCATCTCTTTGGTACCCACACCTCCAGAAGGATGACGCTGTCGTCCACCCTCCAGCTTCAGCTCCCTACCAAGAGAGCAGCAGTGTTAATCCACTGCATATAGACAAAACACCGTCACCAAGTTCCCAATACCTACATACTCCCAATAACCAGGTATAAACAAGCACTCATATGAGTCATTCAGATTCAGAACCTTAACCATGGGTGCTTTCTTATGCAGGATATTCCTAAATGAGATGCCACACCTCATTTTCACTGGAGATTTCTGTATAATAATCTATTTTCACAGCTGTAATGGGCAGTTTTTTTATATAAATTTAGTCGTTGCCAATTATTTTTATTATTTTCTCCCAATTTGGAACGGCCAATTATTATCTGAAGCTTAGCTCACCGCTACCACCCCTGCGCTGACTTGGGAGGGCGAAGACGAACACACGCTGTCCTCCAAGGCGTGTGCCGTCAGCCGACCGCTTTTTTTTCCCTACTGAGGACTCACCATGCAGTCACCCAAGAGCTACAGCGTCGGAGGACAACACAGCTCTTGGGCAGCTTACAGGCAAGCCCGCAGGTGCCCGGCCAGACTACAGGGGTCGCTGGTGCGTGGTGAGCCGAGGACACCCTGGCCGACCTAACCCTCCCTCCCCCCGGGCGACGCTTGGCCAATTGTGTGCCGCCCCCTCGGAGCTCCCGTCCACGGTCGGCTGTGGAATAGCCTGGACTCGAACTCGCGACGTCCAGACTATAGAGCGCATCTTGCACTCCACGTGGAGCACCTTTACTGGATGCGCCACTCAGGATCCCCTGTAATGGACAGTTTTGAGGACTTCTGTGTCAGTCTTCCATTTCATAAAGTCTGCTAACAGATTTGCTGGCTCCAAATCCATGGCTAACTGTTAAGCAAAAAGTTTTTTTTTTTGTTTGTTAGGATTGGAGTTCCGCTGTGTGATATGTACTGTAATACTGAGAATGCTTGGCTCTTTTTACCTTTTCTTCAGTCTAAATGGCATAACCAAGTGTATTTTTGTGGTGAATTCAGTTTAATTCAGAATCAATACACCACTGATCTCCAACTGCTGTGCTGCAGTTACTAACTCCACCATACCAGCAAGACGTATATAATTAACCTATATATACGTAAATTACTAAGGAGATTTAAGTTAAAGAGCAGTGACATGCCATCTTAATGATTAGCAGGCTTGAGTAGAACTAGACCACAGAGTACACTGCTCCTGTTGAAGAGGCAAAAGAAAGTAACATGAAAAAGTAGATCACCATAACTTGTATCCACTTTATGCAAGTTTGACAGACAGACAGAGGCCTTTATTTACTCCCAGATTCTTTCCCTCTCCAAAAATTGCTGCCTAATTAAGGAGCTATTGAGAATGCAGAAGACAAATTTCACAGTAACCTAGTGTCACCTTGCTTTTCCTTCAGACAGCAGCCGATTGGGCTGATCTGAGCCAAGTTCCTGTAGCCAAGTGTTCAAGTCACTTACCTCTGATTGCTGTCACAGCTCCACTACACTTGGTTTTATATTGTTGAGTGTTTAATTTGATTAAATCATAAATTATGGGGTTGTTTGGTGATGTCGGTTTAAATAAGATTATTCAAAAAAGCTGATTTCATTTTTGTTTTCTCTGTAAAGCACAGTTTTGCCCTAAAGCCAGAAATGTATACTAAATGTACAAAGCAACCCCGTGCTCCCATCACACAATTCCAGCTTTATTTCCAATTTGGCCCTAAAAGCAATATTCACAACTAACAATAGCATATTATTATCACAGCAAAATTAAGATCTCATTGCCTGCCTAGGAGAAGTGTATGCTATATTATACACTGTAGGATCTTTTAAATGTGCACGTACATTATTACAACTTTTTTCTCAAATTCTACAGAAGGATGTTATATTATACCAAGTTAAAACAGTTCAACATTTAGCCACCCGCAGCACTGCATGACAACTGAATGTTAATTAAAAAAAAAAAAAAAAACAACAACAAAAAAACCCCCACATTTTTAGGGGAATAAATATCAGCTACTTTTATAGGTTAGCAGGTCTATACAAAGGCCATATTACATCTTTGGAGTGAATATGGCCACTTTAACGTGTCATTCTGCCCCACTTCCACTGTGTGGATCGTTACAACTACAAATAATGCCTTTCAGGTGTTGAAGCAACTCATCAGCATCCACACCTGCACTAGCATTAAAAGTGTCTACCCTCCGAAACATTTCTGTCAGTATTATTCTCCCAGAGATCAAACGACCTATATTTTGCCTTCATTTAGATCTGCACTGCTTCAATAGTAAACTCTCAGTTTTTATAGCTCGTGATCCAAGTGGTCACTTAGAGCACACGTAAGGGGAACAAAGTTTGTTTTGTGTTGTTATCTGGTACGTTTTTTAGTGTTAAATAGTTAACTTTTCAGCACCTAGTCCTTTTCTCATACTGGGAAAAAAACTAAAATCACTCCCCCAGTGAAGAAACACAATTGTATGATACAGTTTTCCCACAGATGCAGATGTAAGAGAATCCCCTTACCTGGAAATCTGTCAAAGTTAAGTGCCTGTCCTGTTTCCTCACAGCCTTTATGACACGGGTGGCAGACAGAGTGGAGGAATCAACTGCTCTGATTGTGTCCATTGAACACTGAATGAACCACTGAATACCTCAATGAACTGCAAGAACTTGATTTCCAAAAAAAGCAAGAACTGCAGGAAATTGATTTCCAAAGAGAGCAAGACCATTGAAACTCAAATGACTTGCATTCAACTTGCATTTACAGAGCATTTAAAAAGGGACCAAGAACAAAAGTACACAGAAAGAGTACTTGGAACTGCAAACACAAGTCAAAAGGGAAGTTAGAAAGGCCAAGAGAGATAGAAATGAACATTGCTAAGGGGGCTAAAACCAATTCCAAAAAGTTTTTCAAATATAACAGCAAGAGAACATTCAATGAGGTCAAATGTCTAACAGATACAAATGGCAAAATCATAGATGAAGAGACAAAAGTAGCAAATATATTAAATGATTGCTTTTCACAAGTTTTTGCAAAGGAGGATACGGGCAACATGCCCCACATGTCGACTTGTTCCTATCCAGTTTTAAATAACTTTAGCATAACAGAGGCAGAAGTGTTAAAGGGACCAGGAGCTCTTAAAATAAACAAATCCCCTGGGCCGGGTGAGATCCTCCCAATAGTACTCAAAGAAATTAAAGAAGTTATTTACAAACCGCTAATCAAGACCATGCAAGAGCCTCTTGACACAGGGATTGTACAGACAGACTGGAGAATTGCAAACGTAATACAGATCCACAAAAAGGGACACAAAACCGAACCAGGTAACTACAGACCAATAAGCCAGACTTCTATTATATGTAAACTATAATAAGATCCAAAATGGAAAATTACCTCTATGGTAACAGTATCCTGGGAGACAGTCAGCATGATTTTAGGAAAGGGAGATCATGTCTAACCTGCTTGACTTTGAGGCTCCAACATCGACAATGGATAACTGCAAAGCATATGACATGTTTTTTTAGATTTCCATAAAAGATGAATGCTCAAACTGAATGCAGTAGGGATTCAAGGAAATGCATGCACATGGATTATGGAGTGGTTATCATGTAGAAAACAGAAAGTACTGATTAGAGGAGAAACCTCAAAATGGAGTGAGGTAACCAGTGGAGTACTGCTATTCCTAATCTACATTAATGACTTAGATTCTGGTATAGTAAGCAAACTTGTTAAATTTGCAGACGACACAAAAATAGGAGGAGTGGCAAACACTGTTGCAGCAGCAAAGTTCATTCAAAATGATCTAGACAGCATTCAGAACTGGGCAGACACATGGCAAATTACATTTAATAGGGAAAAGTATAAGGTACTGCACGCAGGCAATAAAAATGTGCATTATAAATATCATATGGGAAATACTGAAATTGAAGAAGGAATCTATGAAAAAGACCTAGGAGTTTATGTTGACTCAGAAATGTCTTCATCTAGACAATGTAGGGAAGCTATGAAAAAAAAGGCCAACAAGATGCTCGGATATATAGTGAAAACTGTTGAATTTAAATCAAGGGAAGTAATGTTAAAACTTTACAATGCATTAGTAAGACCTCATCTAGAATATTGTGTTCAGTTCTGGTCACCTCGCTACAAAAAGGATATTGCTTCTCTAGAAAGAGTGCAAAGAAGAGCGACCAGAATTATTCCGGGTTTAAAAGACATGTAATAAGCAGACAGGCTTAAAGAATTTAATCTATTCAGTCATGAACAAAGAAGACTACGCGGTGATCTGATTCAAGCACTCAAAATTCTAGGTACTGACAATGTCGACCCAAGGGTACTATTTCGACCTGAAAAAAGAAACAGGACCAGGGGTCACAAATGGAGTTTAGATAAAGGGGCATTCAGAACAGAAAATAGGAGGCACTTTTTTACACAGAGAATTTTGAGGGTCTGGAACCAACTCCCCTGTAATGTTGTTGAAGCTGACACCCTGGGATCCTTCAAGAAGCTACTTGATAAGATTCTGGGATCAATAAGCTACTAACAATCAAATGAGCAAGATGGGCCGAATGGCCTCTCGTTTGTAAACTTTCTTATGTTCTTAAGTGTCTCTGAACACTCTCATGAATGCAGGTACAATACAGTCCACGTAACAGTACCTGATGGCAGCAACCTTAAGGTCCAACCTCACTACAGATTTCACCAAACCACTTAAAAAAAATATATTGTAGAATAAAAAATAAAAAAAAATCATTTTCTAGCTTAAAAACACATTTTGCCATCGCCTTGAGAAAATGAATTAAAAAAGTTGCATATTTTATATCATTTGAAATTCAGTATAGACAAAATACACATGCTGAGTTTTATCAGATAAATTTGCCAGTAGCGGCCGGTGAGGAGGACAGTACCGTACACTACCTTGGCTGAGCCACTGTGAGGTGAAGTTCTGGAGTCCATGGAAACAAAGCGTGCCATGATCTTAATTGTCCAATTTAATAAAATAGCACACTTGCAATGTGAAAGATGCTTTTTTTTTTACAAAAATTGTAAAATCCCTTATAAAAAAGTTTAAAAGCGCAGTAAAGCCTTGCGAAAGCAGAAAAAACATTGGCAAGTATGGTAAAGCACTGAGGTGTATGGCAGAGAATAGAACAATACATGGCAAAGCGTACATGCATAGCATACACATGGCAAACTGCAAATCTATTGTGCAAATTTACCAGAGTAAACATCTATAAGGGATATGGCTCGATTGCCTAGCTGCATACTGAAAAAGCATTTTTGAGCATTCACTAGCTATGCCTTTTTTTCACCAAAGCATATGTACAAAACAAAAACCAGAATGCTGAACCATATGGCTATTAAAAAATAATAATAATAATAATAATAATAATAATAATAATAATAATAATAATAATAATAATAATAATAATAATTAAGAAGCATCAGACTTGGCATGCTTTGAATATATACATACCCTTCTTGGTTACAATCTCGATAGGGCAGCACTGAAAATACACTACAGACGGATCTTCTGCCACTGATAAGGACTATCCTATAAAAAAATAAAACAAAAAAAGCCTAAATAAAATAAAAAAATAAAAAGTTTTACCATATTAAAAAATAATGCTTACATGTTTGATTAAATTTTTCTTTTTATATTATTAGCATTATGAATATACGGTAGTACATCATACACAGTAAGATAAGGGTATTAAAGAGTCTTTCTACTCATATTCCAAGGAGCAATTGTCCAACACAACCCTTAGAGAAAAGGAGGCAGCCCAAGCCTCTGTCGATGATGCCCGCAAAGGTTTCATGTGCACGAAATAAAACCACCATCATGGTGCCACTTCACTGACATGACAGGGTATGTATTGGGCTTCTTTTGACAGCTGCCACCTTGCACCAACTGATCCGTAGGGTCTACGAAGAGCCATCAACCCCAACACTATTTGCATGACAATATTTTATTCTCAAGATCTTATGCTCAAATTAGTGACTATGGGTTCCCTTTTGCAGTTCAAAAAGCAAAGCCCGGTCAACATTTAGCATTTTAGATTAAACACAAAAACAAGGATTGCTTTTCTGTGGTTTCTGATACTCTGTTTAAATCAGCAATACAATCTGAAGAAGTGTTTGCACAGTATATAGTACTCTGCGATGAGGGCAGAGGGATGCGCACAGCAGTTCAACACAGACACAAGCACACGCCAGTATTAATCAATAATGACTTCTCTGGGCATTAACATATAATGGGCAGAGAATGAGAAAGGGTGGCAATCTGTGAATGGATGATATTTTACTCCTTTTCAGGCTCAGTACATAGGAATTAGAGAGTAATGGTGTCCTGCGACAGGATATGCTCATTGTTTTGGTATGGGAATCTGGCATTAGTTGTCTAAAAACACATATTTTACTGGTATTGTAACAAAACATTTCCCATAATCCTGAAGAAAATTATGAAGTTTATACAATTCTCATGTATGACTCAATACATTTTATTTACTTGAGGGTTCCGTCCCCTTCTCTGACTACCTGGGTGTTCTGGTTACCAATGAGTCCACACCCTGCCTATTGGCTGGTTATACTGTTTGTATCCAGTTTCAAAATGAATACTTTCATTTGGCTTACAATTTAAATCCAAACAAATTAAAATAATGAAACTGCACATTGTAACTTTTAAAGTATTTTTTTTAAATGTTTACAGTATACATATTAAATGTTTAATAAAGGTAAAAACGCATGCACCAATCAGCAGCTACACTGACATCTGTGTCATCCAATGGAAGCACCCAAAGTTTTTTTTGCTCTTGTTTGATTGGGTGATTCAGACGATTTTGTCCAACCCCTCACTCTCCCCGAAAACCCCCCCCCAAAAAAACTGGGACTTATGCCTGATGCCTGACGATTGACTTGAGGAGGGTTGAGGATTGACTCGAGGAGGGGTGATGATTGACTCGAGGAGGGATGACGATTGACTCGAGGAGGGATGACGATTGACTCGAGGAGGGATGACGATTGACTCGAGGAGGGGTGAGGTCTGATGTCTGACGATTGACTCAAGGAGGGGTGATGTCTGAGGATGTCCTAAAAATGGACACTGTATGCTTGAATAAAACATTTTAGTTGTATCGGATAGTTGTCTTTCATTTTAATATTGGTGTTGTTTAAAACATACAGTCAATATGACTGCTGGCGCCGGTTTTAGGTATGAGTATAACCGCGGCGGTTCTAATGTTAACATGGTAATTTATGTGGTGCATATGTAGAATAATATTGTCTAGCATTAGGTTCGAGTACTCGAGCACAAAATTACTCGAAATTCCTACCCCTATTTCATATACTGTAAAACAGTTAAATGGTTAACAGTAGGTCATCCAGCACCATAAAGTCTGGCTCAGCTCATGGGTGAGTACCTCATTATTTGCTGTATGGTGGCTTAACTTTGTGCTAAAGTCAGCCCAGCAGGTAACCTAATGATGGAATGGTGGACATGTTCTGTGGTTTAAACTAAAGACGATCATTACATAAAACAGCAGGACATAGAGTATTGTATTTTGGGAAGTCTACAAAAACATTTTATTAAATGCCAAAGAGAAGGGGTCCTCAATAAATCACTCCTGTTTGAAATACTTAGTGCAGTCTGATGATGCACATAAGACAATTATCACTGATTATTTCAAATCCCAGAGGCTGTGAATGTGCACAGGAAAACAGCATACATGTAGCTGAAAACAGTGCAAGTATACCTTTACCTGCATCAAGAACTGGCAATGGACAATTCCACAAAATGAGGATCAAACAAACCTGAGATAATTGCATTTTAGTGTATGATTTAGTTGTTTGGTAAACTCTTGTGCAAGTGTTTTTCAGCTTTCATAAAAATGAGTTTATTACAAACTGGAGCAAAGACTTTGCAAACCCAAGCCTGTGTGATCTAGGTAGAAGTCTCAGCAGGCTGTATTCAGACATTATTAATTAAAAGAGAACAAAAGACTACACAAGCCCAAGACTTGTAATATGCATACTCAATAACACTGTCCCCACATTCTGTACCTGCCATTCCTGGTGTCGTGCTGCCTCATGTTCTTAATAAAGTGAACCTTCTTAAAGCTCTTTGGTCTGGGTGAACCTGATAGAGTGCGGCACCTAAAAGCAAACAAACATCATAAAAAAACAAAAAATCCTTGGTATTGGCCCTGATTCAACTGTGACCTCCAGCATGTCTTAACAAAAAGACAGGAAGGAAAGACCAGACCAGGGCATTACAAACTGACTGATTTCAGTCAGGGTGAGTTACAGATAGAGAATGTCATAACAAGCTGTTCAATGCAAGTACATTACTTGATCATCACCGATTGCTCAGTTTTACTAACAATCTCAATGGCCTCTTTACTCAGGAGTCTTACAGCAGATTCCAGTGACCTAGCACCTCCGGAGAAGGCCAGCCTTGCAATGCTTTGAGCTCACTAGGCACCTGGCCAGTAGAGGTCACTGTAACGAGGTGAAGAGAAACATTCCTGGGGTTCCAGAGCCAATGTAACACTCCCAGCCAACAATCGGCAACTTCTCACAGACAGGACATGAACCTGTGCACCCCTGACTGTATAACTTACCCTGCACACCATGAGGCACTCAGGGGCCCTTAATTTCCCATTTCTAAACAATGCCAGATCTAAACACTCATCTGACCTGTATATATTAATCCAGTAGGTGTTTCCTCCACAGGGTAACCCCCCCCCCCCCCCTTTATGAACTAAATAAAAAGCATTTTGAAGAAAGTGTTGGAGCAGGCTTATGAGTTACAGACCAGCAGAATTAATATCCAGCCACTATTTTGAACAGTACAATAGATCCCGATTTTAAACTAGGAGCAAGAACCTGTCTAGTCTTCCATTTTACAACCCAGGTCATTTTGTGTACTGCATATATTTCAGATAGATAAATAAATATACTAGCTTTAAAAATCGGACTTCCTCATCTGCTTTGTGCCGTGAAGGATTACCTGCGCAGAGGAGCATTTTCCTCGATGTCTTCCAGAGTCTCCAGAGAGGAGCGCTGGGAGATAAGTCTTCGCCTGGAGACAGAGTAGACCGGAAGAGTGTTAGCAACAAAGAGTCAGAAACAATGCGACAACAAGACAAATACCTCAATCCAGAAAAAAAAACAAGTTACTAGTTTCTGAATCCGAAGTTAGAGAGCATAATACAAATCAAGACACTCGCCAGTAGCACTAGTTCGCTAAACAATGGAAATTAATACAAGGGAACAGAACATTTTCTAGGATAACACTACACATGGCTTAAAAGTCTGCTAGTGATTTGGCTTTAGCATGTGTACTGCCCTGTATGTAAGCTTTATAAAAAACACCATTAGGAATCCCTCAAACTCCATGTATCAGACCTAAAGTACATTCGAACTGCTACCAACCAGGATCCAGAGCATTGTTAATCTTTGTACTGAAGACAGCAAAACATAATTCAGGTTTAACTTTACTGTAGCTTGTAAAACAGGCCTCACACATCTGACTTGCTGTTTCCTTGGACAATGAGAAATATAGTATTCAAAAGCATATGTGACTGTGAAGGTGTACACCCCGCCCCTGTGCGTATGTTGTTTATTTGCGTTGTATTATTATTATTATTATTATTATTAATAAAATGTATGTTATTTTGCACTATTGCTTTAGGTCGGCAGGGAAATGTTAATTGCCTTCACGTGTAGAATGTGCCTGAGTCAGATTGCATGATTGACAAGCAATCGAGCTCAGGCACAGCTGTATAAGAGAGGCAGGAACCTCTCAATCCAGGTTGGGTTTTGTTCAGAGGAGGAACGCAAGTTAAAAGATGTACAAAGATAATACCAATTGCTACTCGTGCTGGCTTTACACCAGCACGATACTTGTTCACTGTGTCTGTTTGTTTTGGCCATCGAGCCTTTTGTGTTTGGTTGTTTTGTTTTGTATAAATTTGATTTATTATTAAATATGCCCATCAGCACTTCACCTCAAAGTACTGTGTGTGTCTCTTCCCTGTCTAACGTCATCCCTGTGACAGGCTCATATTAATTCTGCATTTGTTACAGATTAGAGTCAACAAACACATAATTAAAAAGAGACAACTGGGATTCTCAAAACAGGAAGGTCCCTTGGAATGGTTTCAATTAAATCCAGTTTATGTGGTGTAACTGAGAAGACGTGCTAAGCGCAACAGACCCAATTCACCTATTAAGCTTCAGTAATCTTGTAATACTTGCATCCTCTACAAATAAGGGGGCATCACTGTGTCAGTGCCATGTTCAGCAAACATACAAGAACCTCCATTATATCCCTTCCATTCTGATCCTGCCTGCTATATTGTAGCATCTTACCAGAAGTTAAATAATACAGCTTCAATAAACCACATCTCAAACATGTCTCTGAATGTTTGCTGAGCTCCTTTACACAGATTTAATGGTACAAATCTGCAAAGCTAAATGTTACACAGACAAAAATAAAAAGTCAAAAGACAAGGCACTCACAGCCTCTTGCCATAACAACACAAAATTGAGACTCTATTGAGTTCATGTAGCTTCCTGCCACTCCCTTCCAGCTCTGATGCCAGTAACATTAAACTCCATTTCAGCTAATCAGCACAAACTGTACTCGCCAGCAGACTCACCAGGGAAAGCCAGGGAAGAGCATGGCAAACTTACCATGACATCCAGAAACGTCTACATAAAAACTGTTTAGGTAATATTAAACAGAACGTATTGACCGGGTTAAACCTTTTGGGCTTAATATTTGTTCCCATTTTCACTTTCTTGCTGTGTGCTGCCCAGCATGGTGGGATAAGAGGCCCACAAAGTGTTGTTTGTAGTCTTTCCACAAAAAGGAAAGTAAAATAGATATTGATGCAAATTCACGTTTAGAATAGTAAGCAAGGTGGTCAAAAACTGTGCCTACGATTGCATAACATCACAATAAGAGATATCACAAACTAAAAGATCATGGACGGGTTACCAATGCAGTAAACATAAAAGTGGTGTTTTACTGGAGCCCTACTAAATAAAGGCCCTGTTAAGAATGACCTGTTAGTCTAGCAGTGCAAAGACTCGACAACCTCCATACAGTGTTGGCTGGATCCATGCACCGCAAGGGTTAAGAGCATTTGTGCTAGTTCAGCAGCCAGTGCTTTATCACAGGAAAGCAAACTGTGTCAAATGAAATCCTGGCTGAAGAAGTTGCTGAAAGGGAAAGCTGTCTATGTCACATAGCTGGCTTAGGGGCAAAGCCCATACAGTACATAACACATAACCTGCTTCCTAACCCAAACACCAGTGCTGGATAGTTCTCTTTCCACACCTCTGATGAATGAGTTTGTGTGAAAATGCACTTATTGTAGTTGGCACCAAGTACAGTATGTACTAAAAAGTGTTTTCATAATAATAATAATAATAATATATATTTTTTTTTATATAGCGCCTTTCATAGTGGCCCACCATCACAAAGCGCTTTACAAAGCTAGGCTGTGAACTGTATAAGAAAAGCACTGTACCACACACATGAAATGCAAATTCTGAATTTAATCAGCCGTATTAAGCATATCTGGTGAAAGTGTGCCTTTCCAGTCTAATATTTTTTTGATGGAAAAAAAATACATACAGAAAATTACAACCCCCCTGAGAACCTAAGTGGTTTCTTGCTAGCCGTGTAGCATTGTGGTCTCAACTTCAGTGAATATTACTTGGCATCACAAAACCACCACACCATTCTGCAATCTCTCGTTAGGCACATATCCGGACAGAAGGTGTTAATTCTGTCCAGACCAACATGTGGTCACAGAGTTACTGTATGAGTGGAAGCTCTCATGTGCCTGTCAGTATCTGACTCTATTTCATTGCATTCTGTCCCATTGTCCCAACCTACATGCGCCCAAAATGTTAGGAATTGTATCCTGGCTCCAATGTATTGGCTTTACAGTAACTACTGCTTCCGTGCTTTCTTACGTCTACTTCAAATGGTTTCTGGTGACCTTTGCTTGTATTTAAAATAGGCTAAGTAAACAACATGTTCTCAACTGATTTCTATCATAAAGTTCAACATAATATTTTTGATAGGAGTTTTAAATGAAGAAACATGCCCCTTTTCTCTTTTCAGCTATGGAATCCAGCAGTATTAACAGTAACGGTAGTGAGGCAGAGCGAAAATACAGTGCAGCACAACTGAATATTTTACAAGGAAA